>NW_006408541.1:19790375-19810874 GCF_000296735.1 Chrysochloris asiatica | reverse complement strand
AACAAGAGGAAAGGTTAGCAGAGGAAAGATGAAGGTAACGGAGACCCAGGGAGGAATGCAATTGGTAAAGTGAATAAAGGTATAAATACTGTTATCTGATGATACATGGAGGGGACTGCAATCATTGTAATGAAGTAAAGTATATGATTTGTTGAATAGAAAATAAATGATCTGCTTTGTAAATCTTTACTCAATTTGAAATAAAAAGTGTTTTTAAGAAAATAGATGGAAAGTATAAGGAGTATGTATATGGCCCTTAGCCTCAAACCAACCCCACTCAAGTGGAGGTGATTCCAGTTTCCTTCAGTGACACTGTAGGACAGAGTAGAACTGCTCTATATGGTTTCCGACACTGGACACCTTTTGGGAGCCGACAGTCACATCTTTCTCCCGAGGAGTGGCTGATGGGTTTGAACCCCTGACCTTTCAGTTAGCAGCCCAATGCTTAACCTATTGCACCTCAAGGGAACTGAAAGTCTAATGAAGGTACTAAGCATTAGCTCATTCAGTCAACAAACATTTGTCAACTACTTTACGTGAGCCAAACATTGGATTAGATATTGGGACTTAAGAAGCAAACATTCAAACATTTAAAATATTTAAAATGCAAAGATTTATAGTCTCAGGAATCTTATACAGGGTCACTATGCATCAGAATCAACTTGAGGGTGCTTGACAACAACAAAAATACAGTTTCCCAGGTTTGAGATCGAGATGTATAAGATGAGTTTGGAACATCTTGTCAAACCAGAAAGCAAGAAAGTCATAAACTATCAAAGATTGCTAAGGTCATTTCAGAAGAACATATTAGTCAATAGAAAGGCCAAAAATGGAACCACTTGAGCATAAATAAAAATAGTAACTGCAATGGGTGAAAACACAGCAAACATGGTTCAATCCAGAGATTTATGTTGTTACTGTTGTTAAGTGCCGTGGGGTTGGTTCCAACTCATAGTGACCTGTTATAGGGTTTGTTGTTGGTGTTGTAGTTAAGTACTGTGGAGTTGGTTCCGACTCATAGTCACCTTGCACAGGGCTTCTGAGGCTGTAAATCTTTTCAGGAGCAGAATGCCTCATCTTTCTCCCGCAGAACTGCTGGTAGTTTCAAACTGCTGACTTTGAGGTTGGCAGCCCGACTCATAACCACTATGCTACCAGAGCTCGTTATAGGGTTTGGTGGTGGTGGTGGTTATGTGCCGTGGAGTTGATTCTGACTCATAGCGACCTTGTACAGGGTTTCGGAGGCTGTAAATCTTTATGGGAGCAGAAAGCCCCATCTTTCTCTCTCAGAGCGGCTGGTGGGCTCCAACTGCCAACCTTGTGGTTCAAAGTCCAGTGCTTATCTTCTAGAACCACCACACCCGGT
Source organism: Chrysochloris asiatica (assembly GCF_000296735.1). Classification (NCBI taxonomy): domain Eukaryota; kingdom Metazoa; phylum Chordata; class Mammalia; order Afrosoricida; family Chrysochloridae; genus Chrysochloris; species Chrysochloris asiatica. The sequence goes on along the minus strand of NW_006408541.1, from coordinate 19,809,508 downwards.
GGTTTATAATGATAGTTTAAAAATTAATTGGCCACCTTTGGAGAAACCAACACATTATTATGGCAACTGACAAAGAGAAAGAATAAACTATTTTTACTGCTTTTCCTACCTGAATGGAAACACTGTGTAACCAAAGCATAGATAAGGTTTCTGCAGTTTTTGTTAAGTGTTATCAAGTTGGTTCCAACTCAAAGTGACGCTGTAAATCTTTGCAGGAGCAAATCATCTTTTCCTGAGGAGTGGCTGGTGGGCTCTAACTGCCAATCGTGAGGTTCCCAGTCTAGTGCTTATCCTACAGAGCCATCGTGCTACCAATAAATGAAGAAGGAATGATAAAATCAGAATATCACCATATGTAACATGAAAGTAAAATTGTTGGTTTGAAATATTCGTGAGTTATAGTCATTAGAAGAGTCAGTATGCAGGTATTCACAAAGAAAAGTTTAACAAAATTAATGCTCAGCAGCATTTAAAATTAAATCCCTAAAAATTCCTCTTGTTGTTATTGTTAAGTGCCATTGAGTCGGTTCCAACTCAGCAACCCTGTGTAAGGTTTCCAAGGACCAGCTGGTTGATTTGAACTGCCGACCTTGCGGTTCAAACCGACTTTGCAGTCCAAAGCATTAACTATAGCATCACACTAGGATTCCAAGATTCCTCTTATAAGGTTTAAATGTTCAAATCAGATAATTCAAGTTTTGACCTTAGCTCAGAATTTTATAGCTTGGAGTCAGTTTTTACAAATACATACAGCTTTGTGTTTACTACAGAAATAGAGAACTATACCCAAGTATGTCTGCAATAAAAAGGTAATATTTCTTTTTACTGAACGCTAAATATAATTTCAAAAGCAAACTTCATACACATATATGGAATGTTTTCATGCAAGAGTTTGGAGATTATATCATTTGTCTTGAAGTCAATTTGTCTTAGACAGCTAAGCAAATGTTTTGGAGAATCATATTTGCTTGTTTTTTTGCTTTGTTGGCTGGTTGAGTTTTTGTTTTTTTTTAATGAAAATCATGAATTTATGGAATTCCTGCTTGGAAATCAACTGAGGTTAAGATGGTGCTTTGACCAGGCTGGACACACACACACACACACACACACACACACAATATTAAAACGCAAGCAAGTTTAAGTTCATGTTGCGTTCGGATACAGGTATCCTTCGCTTTTCGAAAGTTCACTTTACACCACTTCATTCTTACAAAAGACCTACATGAATACTTGTTCCTGGAACTGAAAGAAATCTGAAGAGGGTTTTCCCTTTTATAGAAAAAGGTGAAAAGCAAAGCTAGCATTGCTTTGGTATGCTCGATCAATCCATCCTGGAATTGACACTCAATATCTCTGTACCAAGATGTCTTAGCTTTGACCTGTGTCTGTGAACACTATATACCTTAGTGTGATTTTGGGTTCTTTTTGTTATTTGGTACTATTTGGTAGGTTATTTTGTGGGTCTATGGATGCTCAAAAAATTTTCCCATATAAATTTATGATCATCGCTTCTCCTCTCTACACCATTTCAGTTTATGGAAGATTTTATAGGAATACTCTATTTTTGAATAGGGATGGGGGAGAGTACTTTAATTTTGTTCTTCCTAATCACATTGCACTATTACATCACTGATTCATTAGCATATCACAGGTGGTTGATGAGTCTTCCTCCAATCCGGATACCACATTCTTCTTCATAGAACCCAGGTTCTCGGATTATTTGCTCAGCATACAGATTGAATAAATATGATGAAAGAATACAACCCAGGTGCACACCTTCCTGATTGATTTTAAACCATTGAGCATCCCCTTGTACTGTTCTAATGACTGCCTCTTGGTCTATGTACAGATTCCTCATGAGCACAATTAAGTATTCTGGAATTTCCATTCTTCCAAATGTTATCCATAGTTTGTTATGATCCACACAGTTGAATGCTTCTGTATAGTCAATAAAACATAAGTAAACATCTTTCTGGTATTCGCTGCTTTCAGCCAAGATCCATCTGAAGTCAGCAATCATACCCCTTATTCCACATCCTCTTCTGAATCTGGCTCAAATTTTCTGACAGATCCCTTTTGCAAACATTTTTAAATTATATTTAGCAAAATTTTACGTGTGTGTGATATTAATGGTATTGTTCGATAATTTCTACACTCTGTAGGATCGCCTTTCTTTGGAATGGACACAAATATGGATCTCTTCCAATTCGTTGGTCAGATAGCTAGCTGTCTTCCAAATTTCTTAACATGGATGAGTGTGCTCCTCCATCGCTGCATCTATTTGTAGAAACATTTCCACTTGTATTCCATCTATTCCTGGAGCCTAGTTTTTTGTCAATGCCTTCAGTGCAGTTTGGACTTCTTCCTTCAATATGACCGGTTATTGATCGAATGTTACCTCTTGAAATGGATGAACATTGACTGATTCTTTTTGGTACAGTAACTCTGTGTACTCCTATCTTCTTTTGATGCTTGACCTGTCCTTTGAAATTTTCTCTTCAACTTTTTACATCATCATTCTTTCTGTTGCTTTAGCCTATCTACATTCAAGAGCAAGTTTCAGAGTCTCTCTGACATTCATTTTGGTCTTTTCTTTCTTTCTTTTCCTGTCTTTTGAATGACTTTTAATTTCTTCATGTATGATGTTCTTCGTTTCTTCATGTATGATGTTCTTAATGTCATCACACACTGGTCTCCAGTTGTTAGTGTTTAATGAGTCAAATCTGTTCTTGAGATGGTCTCTAAATTCAGGTGGGACACACTCAAGGCCATATTTTGACTCTCATGAGCTTGTTTTAATTTTCTTCAGCTTCAACCTGAACTTGCATATGCGCAGTTGATGATCTGTTCCACAGTTGACCCCTGATGATGCTGAGCTTCTCTATTGTCTCTTCCCACAGTTGTAGTTGACTTGATTCCCGTGTGTTTCATCTGGTGAGGTCTCATGTAGTCACTGTCTATGTTGTTCAAAAAAGATATTTGCAGTGAATAAATTGTTGGTTTTGCAAAAGTCTATTACGTGATCTCCAGCATTGTTTCTATCACCAAGGACATGTTTTCCAATTACTGATCCTTCCTCTTTGTTTCCAACTTTCACACTCCAATCACGTAATTATCAAGGCACCTTGAATGCATGTTTGATCGATATCAGGCTGAAGAAGTTGGGAGAATTCTTCAATTTCTTCATCATTGGCTTTAGTGGTTAGTGAGTAAATTTGAATAATAGTGATATTAACTGGTCTTCTTTGTGTTGTTATTAAGTGCCATTGAGTCGATTCCGATTTATAGCAACCTTATGTAGGGTTTCCAAGGAACAGCTGGTGAGTTTGAACTGCCGACCTTGTGGTTCAAACCAACTTTGCAGTCCAGTGCTATATCCTACAGCACCACACCAGGATTTCTTTGTAGACTTGTGTATATTAATTATACTATAACAGACAGCTTTGTACTTCAAGATAGATCTTGAAATGTTCTTTTTGACAATGAATATGACAACAATTCCACTTCAGTTTTTCATTCCTGGTATCTCTATCTATCTATCTATCTATCTATCTATCTATCTATCTATCAAGAGTCCTGGTGTGGCACTGTGGGCTAATGTGTCAGACTGCAAAGTCGTTTGAACTGCAAGGTCGGAGGTTCAAGCTCACCAGCTGCTCCTTGGAAACCTGATACAGAGTAGCTATGGGTCGGAATCGACTCAACGGCACTTAACAACAACAACATATATATAAACATTTGCCATTTAAATCACTTTTAAGTGTACAATTCAATGACATTAATTGTATTCACCACTTTGTATCCATCACCACGATACATTATCAAATGTTTCTCATCCCCTAAACAGAAAGTCAGTACCTCTTAAGTAATCACTGCCCGCCCCCTCACCCCCTTAGCCTCTGGTAACCACTAGTAAGCTTTTCTTAATGCATTTGCCTGCTTTAAGTATTTCATGTCAGTGGGATCATACAGTGCCTGTTCTTTTGTGCCAAAGACTGCTTTAAATATACGTACATCATTTGCTTATTTACTTGTTTGTCTCCTGTCTCCTCTACTAGAAGATCATCTCTAGGGGACAGGGAACATAGCCCATTTTGTTCACCAATGCATTCTCCGTGTCTAGAACAATGTCTGGCACCTATCAAACCCTCCAATACTTATGTTGTTGAGTAAATTAAAGAATCATTACAAACAAGTAGATTTGAAGGAAATTATATTTAAATAAATTGCTTCTTTATATTTCAAATATAAAGAAGAGAAGCAACATAAACTATTAACTGTTCAATGATTATTGTGTTTTGAATCTTAAGGCGCTCTCACTCTGTGAAAGGGGGTCCATACTGTCTGAAAGATGCCTTGATAAAATGACAGTACAATGAACAGCAAGGAACACCAAGAAGAGGGCCCAGAGGCCAAGAAAGCGTTCTTGGAAGAGATGATTTCTATCTAAGCCCAGGTCGGAATGGTTGATCACAACAGCAGTGGGATGTGCTCATTCCAGGAAAAGCAGCCAGCATGTACCCGTCTGCTGACTGGTGTTTGGGAAATAATTCACTCTGGGGGTGGGGAGCGGGACCAGGTGCCCAATAATTCTCTTGGCAGTTGGCCTTCTTTTTCGAGGGTTCCCAGCCAGCATGCAACAGTGTCTGTCTCCTGCATTGATTCTTTCCTTCTGAGCTTTCCTCTTCAATGCCTCCCCCATTATAAACCTCTGACCACCTCTCTTTCTGGTCAGAGGAGATGAGTATTCATTCCCTGGAATGAGGCAACTGAGTAAAGCTGGTGTCTGCCTGAGGCTAGGCCCCCAACACCCACAAGTCCAGGCTGCCTATCATCTGGGTCAATGTAGGCACTGGGTCAGCAGGGATGGTATAAGGGCTGGGACCTGGCTGTGCTCAGCCACAGGGAGAACAGCAAGAGGGCTACCTGGGACTCCGTGCCGCCCCTAGCTGTCCCAAGGACTCTTCTGCTCCCCCCTCTGGCCAACCCCTCCTTCGGACCCCATACCCTCAAAGCCCAGGCTGTCACAGACCTGAGGCTGGGAGCAGGGGGCCCACGTTGCCTGAAAAGAACATTGAGGAAGTGGAAAAGCAATGTGAGGAAGTGATTAGCCCAGGATCGAGGGGTCTTGGGGGTACAGTTGGTATTTTGGTGATTGTCCTGGGAGTCATTATCCACGTAACCGTGTGGCAGCTTCCTATATACCTATACATAACACCTGTGGGTTTGCCTTAAAATTAGTCATCTGTATTTTGTGCATTTTTCTGTATGTATGCTGTTGTTGTTGTTAAGTGTTGTCAGGTTGGTTCTGACTCACAGCAACCCTGTAAAGGTTTTCAAGGAGCAGTTGGTCAGTTTACTTTACAATTTAAAAAACAAAACAAGGACTGGGCATACAATGATAGCTCTAAGAAAGCCATTGTTCATGGAGCCTTAACTAACTGCCAGGCCCAGTGCTAAGTTCTTTACTATATTTAACACTAATCCTTCTCATAAGAACCTCAAAGATGGGTACTGGTACTACTCTGTTCCACAAATGGAAACACCGAGGAACAGAGACACTAAGCAACTTCTCAAAGGTCACACAGTAAGCCAACCCAATAGAGCTGGAATTCAAATCAGGGTTGGTATGCAGCATGGGAGCAGTGCTCCACCACTCCCCACACTACCTACTAGACCTAGAAAGGGCCACTCTGGCGTCATGTGTCTTTTAATAGAACGGCTCACACAGACACAGCACTTTGCAAAGGAAGCCAAATCAGGGTTTGGAGGCCATGTCTATCTTGGTTAAGAAAGGCATGGGTTCAAGTCTAGACTGTGACCTTGAAGGAGCCCTGGGAGCCCAATGGATAAAGATCTCCATTACTAACTGAAAGGTCAGTGCTTTGAACCCTGCTCTATGGGGAAATCCTTAAAAATAACCCTAAAAGAAGACCCACTGCTATTGTGTCATTCCAACTCATAATGGCTCTAGAGGACTGCGTAGAAGGCGGGTGCCCCATAGGGTTTCCAAGGCTGTGAGGAAACAAACAGACGCAGACTGACGCACTGACTGCCACCTCTTTCTTCGGAGCAACATGGAACTGCTTGTAATGGCTGTGTTACCAGGCTTTTCCCCATGAAGACTGTAGCCTGGGAAACACTATAGGGCACTTCTATTCTGTCCTGGACGGTAAAAGTGGAAATTGTCAATGGGATTGATTCTGAGGTGAGACTTACCAAGTCATCGAACCACTTTAAAAATGAGAATGGTGTCCATGCCAACTTTGTTGTCCCTATACGTATGTGAACTTTTATTCTGCTAGACGTCTGATGCGATGTAACCAAACCAAGCCCACACTGCCTTCAGATCCATTCTGACTCATAGTGACCCTGTATAGGGTTTCAGAGGCTGTAATTCTTTGTTGCAGCACAAAACCTCATCTTTCTTCTAAGAGGCTGCTGGGTTTGAACTGCTGACCTGCTATTAGCAGGCCTGTGCTTATTCCACAGTACGTAGGCGTACAATAAAAGATGCTTCTAAAACAAAGATACCCATCTTTGGCTGATCAAAGTAACTTCTTTGGCATGGCAAAGTATCACCGGCTCTCTTAAACAAAGAGGATGTCTAGCTCAGCTCTGCTCACACCAATGAAGAGTGACAAAACCCCGAAGGTCCCACAAGTACCTTCTCGCCCCCCACCGCGCCCCACCACCACCCCACCCCGGCTGTAGCCGCGGGGCCAGGAGTCCTTGGCCCGCGCAGGAATGTGGGGCGCCCGCGGTGGTGGCCAGGCAGTGGGCGCTGACTAGGGCGCTTTTACGCTCCAGCTGCGCGAGCCTGCAACACAGCAAATACCTCAGCCACACCTGGTGGTGCAGCTGTCAGGGCTGGACTCAGGCGGCGATCTTCCAGACCACCCCCCCTTCCCCCCTCTTCCAGACCGTCTCCCCCCACCCCCCGCCCCCTGCTACTGGTCCCCGAGGGCATAGCTTTGACCCCCTAGCCACCCTAAACACTGGACTGCTAGGCCTAGGCGGTGGCGCAGAACACCCCTTCAAGGCTTCACCTTCCCTGAATCCACACACACACCCCAAGGTGGGAGAGGGATCAGCCTTTGAAGGTGTACAAGGGCAGTGTGGCATAGCTAGTCCACCCTTCAGTGCTCCACCCCCTTTTTTTTTTGGAGTGGGGGCAAGTCCTCTCTGGCCCATAGGTGATAAAGCGGCTCCCTGGCTCAACCTCCTAAAGGACGTTGACCAGAACCCCGGGGCGGCGGATGGACAGGACTTGGGCACAACCCTTGTTTCAGGATTCTGGGGTCCATGGAAAATCAACTCCAGGAAGTGGGACTGGGATGAAGGTGCGCCCCCTTTCCCTTCAGGGCAATTCCCAGGGTTGTTCTCACCTGTGCCCTGCCCCTGAGGGTACCAGGACTGGGCTTGGCAGACAGCACAGGGGGCCTAAAACCCTCATCTCCCTGCAGCATGCAAGATCTGGCCTCTGCCACCTCCCAGCCCACCTTCCTATGCCATTGTGTCTTATATACCACACAAGGAAACACTGCCCAGATCCTCCCCATTCTCATGACAGGGCCCACGGTTGCTTTCCCTCCTAGAGAACTCATCTTCTAGCACTTTCCGTCTCACTGGCTGATTTTTGGAAGCAAGTTGCCAAGTCTTTTTTCTTAGTCTGGAAGTTCCTCCAAACCTATCCATCATGGGTGAGTCTGCTGATATTTGAAACACTAACAGCATTTCCAGCATCGTAGCAACATAGTAAAACAAGTTGACAGACGGAGTGGTGGAGGTCCTTCCTAGTCGGCCTTTTCTCACTTCTTCTAAGGAACCCAAACCCCTCCCACCTCAGGATCTCTCATTGTGCTGCCCCCACTAACCCCCACGTTCCTGCTTCACCCAACTGCCCTCAACTCATCTTTCTTTTTCTGCTTGGTTGTCACATAGGGTGTCACTGAACTACAGTTAGGGGTACCTTGGAAGACAGACCTGGTGACCTGCTTCTGAAAACACACTACAGCAGATCCACTCTGCACACTTAGTGTTGTCATGACTGAGTCAACTTGACAATGCCTAATGAAAACCACGTAATAATACTATGGCTAATGTTGTTGTTAAGTGCCGTCGAGTCAGTTAGACTCATAGCAACCCTGTATTGGGTTTCGAAGGAGTGACTGGTGATCTTGAAACACTGGCCTTGTGGTTCAAACCAACTTTTCAGTTCAGCACATTAACCCACAGTGCCGTATCAGTACTCATGGCTAATGAAGTGTCTTAAAAATGCTGTGGTCTTCAGCATGAATTTTAGAATCAGTTTGACAATTTCCTCCACAATCCTTGTTGAACTTTTTATTGGGATGGCCCTGAATCTATGGTTCACTCTGAAGAGAATTGAGAAAACATGTAAGTAAAATAACACAGGTGGCAGGGTGGCACAGATTGTTTGCACTTGACAAAATTGGTCATTTGAACCCACTCAGCTTTGCCACAGAAGAAAGACCTGGCAATCCTCTTCCATAAAGAAAATCCTATGTGGTTCAGTTCTACTCTGTAACATATGGGGTGAATCGGAATCAGCCCCATGGCAGCAGGTTTGCTATTTGTGTGTGCTTTGTTTTCGTAAACAAATAATAATGACATGATGTTAACCACTGAAGATATGGAAACAATGTGACACTGTATTTGTCAAACAGTCTATTTCCTCATGGTCTTCCTATTTTATTTTGTTTCATTTCATAAGAGAAAGTCTTACTGGACCCACTTTGATGGTGGTGGTGGTTATATGCCATTGAGTTAGTTCTGACTCATAGCAACCCTGTATAGAGTTTCTGAGGCTGTAAATCTTATAGGAGCAGAAAGCTCGTCTTTCTCCCAAGGAGCAGCTGGTAGATTCAAGCTGCTAACTTTGCTGCTAGCAGCCCAACTCATAAGCACTACGCTATCAGGACTCTTTTGGACCCACTTTACAGATGAAAAAACAAAGGTTCACAGAGAAGTTAAGACTTGCTATAGGACTTATGGGGAGGGAGGGGTGAGGCCAAGAACCCTATCCACATATGTCTGACTTAAGAATCCACCCACGGTCACTATGAACAGCCCAGGGATTATGAACAGTCCAGACGCCATCCATGTGTTTGGTTTGTGTGTGTCTCTGTTTGTGTGTTTGCACGTAGGGTGTGTTTCCATGTACCCAGCTCAGAAAAGTGTCTCTATTTGAAGATGGGTGTGCTGCGAGGTTGAGTGGGAATGTAGGCGTGTCTGCTCTATTGGAGGAAGTTGGCTGGTATGTTTGGCTGTGTGTGTACAGTATGAGGGGAGGGGGCTAGAAGATTCATTGTTGGTTAGTGTCCTCAAGTCAATTCTGACTCTTAGCAACCCTGTAGACGGTTTCTGAGGCTGTAAATCTTTTTGAGAACAGAAAGTCTCACCTTTCTCCTGATCAGATACATTAGGGAGAATTCTGTGTATTGGCGAGGAAGGGTGTATTAGGTGAACAAGAATGGGACGTTTCTGTTGGTGTGTGGTTTTTCTTATGTTTTGCTGTTGGTTGTTAAATGCCATAGAGTCAGTTCTGACTTAACAGTGACCCTATATAGGAGCAGCCGGTCTGTTGAAACCATCAACCTTGTGGTTAACAGTCCAGTGCTTATCCTACGGCACTGCTTTTAAATTTATACATGTTGAAGGACCTCTTTTAAATGAACTGAAGATTTAAAAATCACATATGGTGGTGATGGTTATGTGCTGTGGAGTTGGTTCTGACTCACAGCAATCCTGTATAGTGTTTCTGAGGCTGTAAATCTTTACGGGAGCAGAAAGCCTCATCTTTCTCCCACAGAACAGCTGGTAGTTTCAAATTGCTGACCTTGAGGTTAGCAACCACTACGCTACCAGAGCTAAAATTTTGTTATCGAGGTATTACTTAGATACAGTAAAGTGTACAATTGGATGCATTTTTATATATACACCACGTAATAACCACCCAAGCCGAACTCTAGTAAGCTGACAGGATCCAAAGAGACTCCTTCATGCTCCTCTTGGTCACTGCCCTCCAAATAATGACTACTCAACTTTCATCACCCTCAGTTAGTCTTGTGTATTCTGGAGCACCCGCAAATGCAATCATATAGTGTTTCTGTTAAGTAAGGTTAATAGCTAACATCAATAATCTCTCTAACTCAAAAGTGTAGAGAGTAGTTAGGGGATAGTGAGTTTGTGTTACTGGAGGAGGAACAATTCAGAAAAGGAGGGAGGGAGTGTTTGTATGACTTGAAAACCTAGTCAATATCACTCAATTGTACATGTAGAAATTCTTGAATTGGTATATGTTCTGCTGTGTATAGTCTCAACAACAACCATACAAATCAAATGAAAGTAAAAATAATGACAGTAAGCTTTGCTTTGTGTGCTGAATACTTTTCCATTTCCCTTTGCTGAATTTCTCTTAACAGTTGAATAAGGAAGGGTCTATTTATTATTTTCACTTAACAGATGAGGAAACTGAAGTTCAGAGAGGACCCATGACCTATCCCGGAATGATCTGATCCCATGGCTGTGGTTCTTAGCCACGGTGCCATCCTGCCTACCTCTGGCTAATCTGCCGAAGAGGCGGCACTACTCTCTGGGTTCAGGGGTTCCAGAGACAGAGCCAAGGAGTCCAGAGGTACCTCTGGTGTGCTTTATTTTCTGAGGACTCAGTTTCTTGAATCTGTTGTGAGGCCTCTCTACCCTCCAACCCCACTCCACCCTGGTTCTGGCAGCCATCAGCCTGAACCACCGCTATGCTGTGAGACACACCAAGCCACAGGGCTTGAGTCCTGGCTTCCAGACTTAATTACTGAGTGACTGTGCAAACTGCCTCCTTTTTGAACCTGAATGTCCTCAGCTGTTAAAGACAGAAGAATATCCTTCTATGCTATTAAGGGAGTCTTGGTATAGCTCTGTGAATTAATGCGCTGCACTGCAAATTTGATTTGAACTGCAAGGTCAGCGGTTCAAGCTCACCAGCCACTGCTTGGGAACCCTATACAGGGTCACTATGGGTCGGAACTGACTCGACAGCACTTAACAACAACAACAACACACAATTAAGGGTAATGTGGTGGCCCCATACAATAAGTACTGGACTGCCAACCACAAGGTCTGTGCTTCGAGCTTGCCAACCACTCCGTGGGAGAAAGATGAGGCTTTCTCGTCCCACGAAGATTTAAAACCTTGGAAACGCTATACAGGGTGGCTATGAGTCGAAACTGATGACGCTTAACAACAACAACAACAACACGATTGAGGAAGGAATCCTGCTCGGTGCTATAGGATAAGCATTTGACTGCTAATGACAAGGTCGCAGGTTCAAACCCACCAGTCACTCCTCAGAAACCCTATTCAGGGTCACTATGAGTAAGAACCAATTCCATGGCACTTAACAACAACAACAAACGCTATTAAGGTGGTAACAGATAGACACCACCACTATATCAATCACTACTATTGTTCTTTCAAAGGGATTGGTGTTGTTACTGTTAGGTACCGTCGGATCGGTTCCGACTCATAGTGACCCTATGCACAACAGAGCGAAACGCACCATGATTGGGTTGTTGTTGTTAGGAGCCATCGAGTTGGTTCTAACTCACAGCTAGGCACAAAAGAATGAAACGCTTTCCGGTCCTGCACTACCCTCACAATTCTCGTTGTATTTGAGCCTATTGATGCTACCGCCTCGATGAGGGTCTTCCTCTTTTCTACTGCCCCTCCACTTTACCTAACATAATGTCCTTTTTTTATGTGACAGACAGTAGTGATACTAAAAAATGTGAACCATAAGAGCAGCCACTATAACCTTCAGCCAAGTCAAGAGATAGAACTCATATCAGTCCTTGAAATACAGTCATGGCCTGACTTCCATAGGACGGTCAAGCCTGTGGAAGCCAACACCTGGTGTGGAGAGTGAAAACCTGTCAGAGAAGGGAAACTCAACTTTTACTAATAGAAAAGGGGTAAGCAGCACCCTGTCAGAGACAGAGAACTTTTAGGAGCGAGATAAACATGGCGGTTCCAGTGAGCTGAATACTCACAGGTTCCACCATGTTTCTTTGTAGCCTATCTATCGCCCAAATGCATGCCCCTCAAACCAGTTGCTGGTGACTTGTAGCGACCCCGTGTGTTTTAGAGCAGAACTTTGCTCCTTAAGATTTTCAGTATCTGTGACTTTTGGGAAGCAGATATCCAGGCCTTTCCTTGGAGGTACCTCTGGATGGATTCAAACCTTCAACCTTTCTGTAGCTGAGTGCTTAACCATTTGCACCACCCAAAGCAAAACCCATTGCCTTTGAGTCAGTTTTGACTCAGCAACCTTATAGGAGTGAGTAGAACAGCCAACCCCATAGGGTTTCCAAGGCTATAAATCTCTAGGAAAGCAGGCTAGCTACCACATCTTTCTCCCTTAGAGAGACTGACAGGTTCAAATGGCCAACCTTTTCAGTTTGCAGCTAAAAGCTTAACCACTGCATCACCAGGGCTCCTTTCAACCAGTCCTTATTTGTATTACTCCCACTGTCTTCGAGTTGGTTCTGACTCATGTGACCCTGGAGAACAGAATAGAGCTGCCCTGCAGGCTTTCTGAGACTGAGATCCTTTTAGGAGCAGACAGCCTCAGCTTTCTCCCATAGAACAACTGGTAGCTGTGAACCTCAGACCCAGCAACCCAAGCCTTTAACCCACTTTGACATCAGGCTCCTTCCTTATATGTATTGTTGTTGAGTGCCTTCGAGTTGGTTCTGACTCACAGCGACCCTATGTCGGGTTTCTGAAGAGCAGCTGATGAGTTTGAACCTCTGACATTTTGGCTCAAACTGACTTTGAGGTCGAGTGCTGGTAGTTTCGAACTGCTGACTCTGAGGTTAGCAGCCTGATTCGTAACCACTACGCTATGAGAGTTCCTATATGATTAAATGTATATAAAGGGTATTTATGTGTAAATGTGAGCTTATGCAAGGGCTCCTGTGGGGTATACAATGCAAGAGATTATGGGAGGAAAAGGATGTGCTTGTGTGCACATAAACGTGTGTGTTGTGTGTGCAATGCTCACACATGCACTTGGCTTACTGTCAGAACCCCAGCCTCTCCACAAACAAGTCCCAGGCCTTTGAACGAGCCATTGAGGCTCTTCGTGACTTGGTGTTCTCATCTCTCTGAAGACCCAGTGACTAATGTGTGTGGAGCTCTGATCCTTGCCAGCAGGGCCCACAGGGAGACTTCTGTGGGAAATATTCCGTGTCGGGGCTGGTTGCTGACACGCCAGCTTTGCTAAGTGCCCAGGCTGTGCCTGTCTGCCTCTCCTGGCCTACAGAGCTGGCCCTGATGGATTCCATCCTACTACCTCAGAAGGTCTCTTAGTTCATTTCTCTAATTGACATGTGTGGCACTGTGGGCTAATGCGTCAGACTGCAAAGTCATTTGAATTGCAAGGTTGGTGGTTCAAGCTCACCAGCTGCTCCTTGGAAACAGGGTTGGAATCGACTCGATGGCACTTAACAACAACAACAATGGTCCAGAGAGGGAGAGGGGCTTGTCCAAGGACATTCAGCTCACTCAAGGCAGAGATGGGGCTAGGTTGGTGTCAGCCTCGTGTCCTTCCATGTGTGGTGGGAAATCCTTGTCGAGGTCAGAAGCTACAGCCCCTACCCCTCACTGCCTCTGCCACTGCTCCATGACCCCCCCCCCTTACCCCATCCTTTCACCCCTCCCTTACTATCCAGCTGTCAGACTCCTGGGCTCCCGGGAAGCTACTCCCAGGAGATAGGTGTGTGTTTTGGCAGTTGGTATTGTCTGAGCTACAGGGCTAGGGCTGGGTGGCTGCCCCAGAAGGAATCCTATGTGTCTGGGGAGGACCCGGCTCAGTAGCCCAGCACATCCCCTCCTGAGCCAGGGCTCAGGTTGGCGTCTGAGGCTACGCTAAGTGGAGGCCTTCTCAGAGGTTTCTGGAAGACGCAAGTAAATCAAAAAAGAGAAAATTAAACCCTTATTAACCCAGAAGTACAGCAACTCAGACCACATTCACATACATGCATATGTGCATAGGCACACGCTCACACATGAACACTGGTATATGCTTGCATACACAAGTATCACGAGTACACACAAGTGTACCAGAGAAAAAGAGGAAGATCCCTCCAATGAGATGGACTGACACAATGTCTACAACAATGGGCCCAAACCTAACAACAATTGTGAGGATGGTATAGGTCTGGGCAGTTTTTCCTTCAGTTGCTATGAGTCGAAGCCAACACAATTGCACCTAACAACAACAATAACATGCATCTATATCAGAGTCCTAGTGTGGTGCTGTATGTAGGTTAATGTGCTGGACTGCAAAGTCATTTTGAACCGCAAGGTCGGCAGTTCAAGCCTATATAGGGTCGCTATGGGTCAGAACCGACTTGATGGCGAGATCGGTTTGAACTGCAAGATCAGTGGTTCAAATTCACCAGCCACTCCTTGGAAACCCTATACAGGGTCCCTGAGTCAGAACCGACTCAATGGCACTCAACAATAACAACATATTGGGTTTGGTTACCAAAATGGGACCCCTCTCACATACCAAAGAACTCTGATTTGAATCCTGGCTCTATCACAGACGGACTGACTTGACTTTGGGCTTCTTCCCCCATCTCTTTCAGGCTCAGTTTCTCTATCTGTAAAATGGCAACTACTAGTACCTGTTTCCCAGGGTTGCCTGAGCTTACGCATCTAAAGCGCTCAGTCCTGGGCCTGGCACATCATAGATGTGGTTAGATGGGGTCGTATTGACTGCAAACTCTAAGATCACAGTGTTTTTTCAGGTTTCGTCAGATAACACTCTGGTTACAAGGTGGTCAAGACAATGGGGTCTGGGAGTCACAGGGAAAGCCTCTGAATCTGAGTGTTCCTGAGGGTGTGTCTCTCTCCTCCCAGAGTCCCTGCCCTGTTGCCACATCCCTACCCTGGCTCAGCCCCACCCCTGCACATCCCAGGTGGAAGCGGAGCCTCACAGAGGGAGAGAGAGGAAAGCCCACAAGTGAGCAGGCGGAGCTTCTCTGTCCAAGTCTGGCCTGGCTGGAAGGGGAGGGGGCTGTGGGGCCAGGGGCGTCAGATGCCATCAGCTCCCAGGGGACTAATACAGTGGCTGTGCCGCCAGGTGGGCCAGCGTGTCTGCAGAGGTCCCCTGCCACCTCGACTGCCTCCAGTGGCCCACCTGGACTGCCCATCCTGGTAGGCAGTCCCTCGGCTTTCTCACTCTCTCTCCTTCCTCTCTGGTCTGTTTATCTTTTCTTCCTCTGTCTTTTCTCTTTCTACCTCTCCCATTTTCTGTCTCTCCGATTTTCTCCTTCTTTCCCCTATCACATTCTTTCCCTCCTCCTCTCTCTATCTCTCTCTTAGTCTTTCTTTCTAGCTCCTTGTCTCAGTATCTCTTTTCCTGTTGCCTTTTTGATCTTATTTTCTTTTTCTCTGATTCTCACTTTTCTTTCTTTATCTTTTTCTCTGCTCTTTCACTCTCTGCCATCTGTCTTATTCATCCTTCCTTCCTTCATTTTTCTATTTCTCAATCCTGCGACAACAGGGGCCAAGAGAGCTCTGCAAACTGCCTTGGGAACAGTTGGGTCCCTGTCGCTGAGAACACCATCTGAGCCCACTTGGAGCAGGGTTGGTAAGGAGGGTGCAGGCTGAAGAGGACTCAGTATTTCTCCTGGGCTGGTGGGACAGGCCCTGGTTTTGAAGTGGTTGCTGCGGTCTCACCCAAGGCCACTGTCTGGGAGCCACTGTCTGGGAATGTCTTTCCGTTGCCTGATCTGCTCCTTCCACTGGGGTGGGAGGGACGGGGATTGGGCACCTGGACCAGAGCTAGAATCAGGACGTCCTTGCCAAGTTCCCAGAGGTGGATCTTCTGGGCTGGCAATGCTGGAGAAAACACTTAGGGTTTTGTGCCCTAATATCTGCCCCATCCAGGCAGCTGGCCCTGACTACACACGGCAGACATGCCCCGCTCCAGACCAGTGATGCCTCTACTGCCCAGCACCATGTGCCTAGCAAGCCTGCTCTTCTGGACAGGCCAGACAGCAAGCACCTTGTTGATGTCCAATGCCACCCTGGTGCTGGTCCGGCCTGAGGTCACAGCCATGAGGCCCCTGACCAGCCTGGGGGTGCCTAGGTACCATCAGAAGCGCTACATCTCTGCCCTGGACATAAGTGCCCTATTGGATTATCACAACTCCATCCGTGCCAGTGTGTACCCACCTGCTGCCAACATGGAGTACATGGTGAGTCCCATGCCACCCACTCCCTTCTAGCAAATGCCAACGGACTCAACTTGGCCTGAGATGACTGGCTTTAAAGGGCTCTGGGTCCTGAGACCTGTGTTACAGGCTACGGGTTAGTCTGCTCATTTTACAGATGAGGAAATCAAGGAACTTGCACAGGTAAGTCAAACAGAGGACTACTATGCTGGTGTGGCACTGCAGGATAATGCTCTGGACTGGACCAAAAGATCAGTTTGAACCACAAGTCAGGAGTTCAAACCCACTAGCTGCTTCTCAGAAACCCTATACAGGGTCACTATGAATCGGAACCTACTTGTCGGCACTTAACAACAATAGCAACATTGTATACTAGGCACTAGACTAAAACCAAACCAAACTCATTGTTGATTCTGATTTATGGTGATCCTGTGTGTTACAGGGAGTCCTGGTATGACACTGTAGGATAAGCACTCAACTTTTAACCACAAAGTTAGTGCTTCAAACCCACCAGTTGCTCCTTGTAAACCCTATACAGTGTTGCTATGAGTCAGAACCGACTTGATGGCACTTAACAACAATCTTTACAGAAGCAGATTGCCAGTCTTTTCTTCCGTGGTGCCACTGGCTGGGTTCAAATGGTCACCCTTTAGGTTAGTAGTGTAGCACATGGATCTTTTGTGCCAGGCACTCAAAATCCCAAACCCACTGCCACTGAGTCGATTCTAACTCACAGGGACCCACTAGGACACAGTCTACTCCTTAGGGCTTCCACAGCTATAAATCTAGAGAAGCAGACAGCCTCGTCTTTCTTCTGGTTTGGGTCTGAACCTCTGACTTTGCAGGTAAGCTCAGTTCTTAACCCTTTGTGGCCACCAGAGTTCCTTTGTCATCAGACCCTTGTTAAATGCCGTGGAATCGGTTCCAACTCATAGCAACCCTGTATAGGGCTTCCAAGGAGTGGCTGGGGGGTTGGAACCACAGACCTTGTGGCTAGAAGTTCAGAGCTTATCTTACAGTTCCACTCCAGGAGTCCATCTAGGTATATGTTAATTCAGGTGCTCCTCTTCCTTCAAGGCAGGTATTGTCATCTCCATTTCCAAATAAAGAAATTGAGACTTGGAATATTAATTTGCCTGAGGCCACCTAGCCCAGCTTCCAACCCAGGTCTGTCTGATTTTAAAGCTTGAAGTTTTATGACTCTGAGACCAGAAGAACTAGCTGGGAGGGCCCGGCTACCATTACCAACTGCTCTGAAAGGGATCACATGGAGGTTCTGGATACAGTGGGAGAAAATGTGGACCAAATCCCAAAATTATATATATATATTTACACTGGGTTTACTGGTCATAAAGAGACACAAGGAACCTGAGACTATGACCCTCAACCACCCTTCAAGTCTGGAATGGAATTCAGCCTCATGGTCCCCTTGTCAGCCAGGCAGTAGGTAGGTGCATAGAGGAGACAACCACACTAGTAAAGTATTCTAACCATGAATGGTCGATTATTCAACATCAAAGGAGCAACATTTACCTAAGGACAAAGTTAAGAAAGGATGGGAAGGTGGGTGGAATGGACACAGGAGACACAAGGAAGACGTAGGATGACTTTTGTTACCTGGAGGAGATTACAATCATTGAGATGAAACAAAGTGTTGTTGTTGTTGTGTGCCATGGAGTCGGTTCCGACTCATAGCGACCCTGTACAGGGTTTCTGAGGCTGTAAATCTTTACGGGAGCAAAAAGCCTTGTCTTTCTTCCGCAGAAAAGCTGGTAGTTTCGAACTGCTGTCCCTGAGGTTCACACCCCGATTCGTAACCACTACGCTACCAGAGCTCCTTGAAACAAAGTATAGAATTCATTTAATGTAAAATGGATGATCTTGTCCGTAAACCTTCACTCAATGCACTATAAAAAATAATAAAAGCTTGAGGTTTTAACCAATACATTGTTGTTAAGTGCCATTGAATCGGTTCTGACTCAGCAACCCTGTATAGTTTCCAAGCCGCAGTTGGTTGGTTTGAACCACCAATCTTGTGGATGCTTATCATATAGCGTCACATTATCTTGCTCAAATTCTTTGCTACCCACTGAGGCCCTACAGGGGTGGGGTGGGGGTAGTTGCAGCTTTCTAAGTATCTGTTTGCCTAAGGGATTTGGCTGACACCTTCTCTTAGCAGTCTTTGGAGCTGGGAGTAGGGATGAGAAGACAGGTACCTGGAAGGTGGGCTGAGAAAAGCCAGCAGAT
The DNA here is from genome assembly GCF_000296735.1 of Chrysochloris asiatica. Taxonomy (NCBI): domain Eukaryota; kingdom Metazoa; phylum Chordata; class Mammalia; order Afrosoricida; family Chrysochloridae; genus Chrysochloris; species Chrysochloris asiatica. Next base: position 19,790,996 of record NW_006408541.1, on the reverse strand, counting down.
AAGTACTGGATTGTGAACTACTAGGTCTGTGGTTCAAACCCACCAGTCACTTAACAAACAGCAACTATCAGTGAGGGGAATGCCCTGGTAACAGAGTGGGCTACACATTGGGCTGCTAACTGCAAGGTCATCAGCAGTTCTAATTCACCAACCGCTCCATGGGAGAAAGCTGAGTCTTTCTGGTCCTGTAAAGATTTACAGTCTCGGAAACCCTACGCCAGGGTCACTATGATTAGGAACCAACTCTACAGCATGCAGTAGCAACTATGAGGGAGGCTGAAACATCTTCCCTCAAAGAGGCAGAGCCAGAGGCTCACATTCCAGTCTCCCAAAAGAATCCAGGCATGGAGGTGGGAACCTTCCCTTTATCGCAGCCCCTCCTCCCCTGGGACCATTGTCCAAGCCATCTAGGAGAGATATGCTTCCAGCCCACCTGGAGATTTATCTAGACAAAGATATTGCCTCTACTCTCTTCAAGACAATTGTGTGTTGCTCAAAAATCTGAGAATGCTTAGGCTTCTGTAGAGTGTCCACTCATTTATGCACTAACACTGCTAAGAGCTTTTGTGGCTATCGCTGAGGACAGGATGGACATGCTCTCTAACCCCATGAAGCTTAGAG
>NW_006408541.1:19788592-19789735 GCF_000296735.1 Chrysochloris asiatica | reverse complement strand
TAGGGTTAGCACTGGACTTCAAACTACAAGGTCAGCAGTTCAAACCCAATAGCTGTTCCTTGGAAACTCTATACAGGGTTGCTCATAGCACGTAACAACAGGCAGTGGTAGGGATCCTCCCCCTCCCGTGTTGCCATCGAGTTGATCCCACCTCATAGCATTGCTGGAGGACAGAGTAGAACTGCCCCATAGCATTTCCTAGGCTTTATGGGAGCAGATTGATTGCCCGGCCTTTCTCCTGCAGAACCATTGAAAGGTTCAAATCTCTGACCTCTAGTTAGCAGCCAAGTGCTTAACCACAGCACCACCAGTGCTCGTTGGGTTAGGGATAGGAGCAGTAAGTCCCTGGGTGGTGCAAATGGTTAAGCACTTGACTCCTACTGAAAGATTAGTGGTTTGAATCCATGCAGAGTTTCCTTGTAGGGCTGGTGATCTACTTCTGAAAGGTCAGAGCTTTGAAAACCCTATGGAGCTGTTCTACTCTGCACATCAGGAATTGGCACGGTGGTAACTTAGATGACAGAACAGGAGCCAGGATGGCAGGCAGCTAGAGACAGGGAGAAACCCCAGTTACCGTCAAATTGGTTCTGATGGTGATCCCGTGTGCATCAGAGTCGAACTGCACTCCATAGAAACTGACTGATTCTTTTTTCCCCCTTCTGAAAGGAAACTGCCAAGCTTTTATTTTAAAGCGCCCCTGAGTAGACTTGAACTCCCAACTTTTCAGTGAGCTAGAAGTAAAGGGAGTTAGCCATTTGTTAATTCTTTCGCTTATTAACATAGGGACTGGCACATTGAAGGCCCTCCATTGTTTGAGCAAATGCCACAGTTATTTAGCACCAGTTATGCGTGGTTCGCACTCGCCCCAGCACACATTTAATTACTGAATGCTGTGTGACACAGGAAGTCACCATGGGATAGAGCTAGGTATCCTGGGGAGGGTCAGCGAGTGCGGCTTTGATGGATAGCAGGCGCCTTCCTTCAGTTTACCCATAGATCGTTGTTGTGGTTGTTACATGATGTTGTCAGTTCTACCTCACAGCAACCCTGTATGTTGTTGTTGTCAAGTGCCGTCGAGTCAGTTCCGACCCATAGCGACCCTGTATAGGGTTTCCAAGGAGCAGCTGGTGAGCTTGAACCACC
>NW_006408541.1:19783563-19787662 GCF_000296735.1 Chrysochloris asiatica | reverse complement strand
GGCAACAGTAGTGAGTTTGGCCCAGGATCGGGCAGTGTTTCGTTCTGCTGTGCATAAGGTCGCTATGAGTTGGTGCTGACCCGATGGCACCTAACAACAACAACAACAACAACAAGCATCTCATTTCAGTGTCAGACCATGAGTGGAGGACTGCTGAGAAATACTGCTCACTCTCTGCCAATGAAGGAATGAAATGAACAAGTAATATCTCAAAGGATTCCAGGAAGTAGGAGTTGAAAGGGAACTCGTTTTGTTTTTGTTTTGAGCAGCTCCCTTATCCAGGCATTCTTACTCTGGAAATGATGTAGCCATTAAGAAGGTCAAGGGAAGTATTCTCTAGGTACTATTGTATCATAATCACCAAGATAAACTATCTTGTTAAGTGAAAAGAGCTAAGTGTAGAATAGAATGTCTGGCATGCTAGCATTTGTAAAAAAGAAAAAAGGTATATATCTGCTTACAGAGTACTATTTCTGAAAGAAGACTCACAGTGTGGTTGCCTGGGGTAGGGGCAGGATAGCTAGGGAACAAGGATGGAAGAGAAATGAGGGACAGGCTTTCTACTTCTCCTCCTTAGGACAATTTACATATTAAATTTGTGCAAGTTCTCACCACTAGAAACAAAAAAAAGCATTTGAAACTAAGAAATTTAATGTTAAAATAAACACATTTTGAAATGCAGTAAAGAAAATTTGGAATGTATAATTTCCCCATCACCCTAGGGTCAGTCACTTCTAGTGACCACTGAGAACTCCTGGACACACACACAGGGCCTGCTCAGAGCAGAGAGTCCCAGGCTGGACAGCCAGCGAGAGGAACAGAGCACTGGGACTTGATGTGGATCTTGGCTCTGGTGTGGACGCACTGTGAACTGAAAAGTCTTAAGTCTCCTGTGAGCCTCAGTTTTCCAGTTTGTCAGGTGGCTTTGTGGTGAGGTACAAGGAAATGGGGGAAGATGTATCCTGGGTGCAGGTAAGACACTTTTATTGTGATGATGGAGACATTCTTGGCCTTTCTTTCCTCAGGTTTGGGATGAGTGGCTGGCCAGTTCTGCTGAGGCCTGGGCTACCCAGTGCATATGGGCCCATGGGCCCTCACAGCTGATGAAATATGTGGGGCAGAACCTCTCCATCTATTATGGCCGGTGAGTGGCCCTCCGCTCTTTCCTTGACTCACTGATTTAACAAACATACATTGAGCATGTATTCTGAACCAGGCACTGGGATACAGTGACAATCAAGACAGAGAAGGCCCCTGCCCACATGAAGCCTACATTCTAGTTAGGGGTTACCATTATTGGTAGCCATTAAGTCAGCTTATGAAGACCTTACATATGACAGGACAGAACACTGCCTGATCTTGTGCCATCTTCATGATCCTATCTTTGTTTGAGTCAGTCCATGTTGTGGTTTTTGGGTAGTGCCTTCCCACCTGTTGTTGTTGTTGTTAGGTGCCGTCAAATCTGTACATCATAGCAACCCTATGCACAACAGAATGAAACACTGCCCAGTCCTGTGACAACCTCACAATTGCTGCTACGCCTGAGTTCATCGCTGCCACCACTGTGCCAATCCGTCTCATTGGAGGTCTTCCTCTTTTTCTCTGACCTTCCACTTGATCAAACATGATATTCTTCTCTAGTGACTAGTCCCTCCTGACAACATGTCCGAAGTATGAAAGACAAAGTCTCGCCATCCTGGTTTCCGAGGAACATTCTGGAGGTACTTTTTCCAACACAGATTAGTTTGTTCTTTAGGCAGTCCATGCATGGTACTTCCAATATTTTTCTCCAACACTATAACTCAAATGCATTAATTCTATGGTCTTCCTTATTCATTGTCCAACTATTCATTGTCCTCATATGCATGCATATGAGGTTATTGAAAATACCAGGGCTTGGGTCATGTGTACCTTAGTCCTCAAACTGACATCTTTGCTCTTCAACAGCAGATTTGCCTAATGCAATACGCCACTTGATTTCTTGACTGCTGCTTCCACGAGTGTTGATGGTTGATCCAAGCAGAATGAAGTATTTCATAACTTCAATCCTTTCTCCATTTATATGGATATTGTTTATTGGTCCATTAGTGAGGATTTTTGTTTTCTTTATATTGAGGTGCAACCATACCAAAGGCTATGGTCTTTGATCTTCATCAGTAAATATTTTAAGTCCTCTTCACTTTCAGCAAACAAGGTTGTATCATCAGCATATCGCAGGTTGTTAATGAGTGTTCCTCCAATCCTGATGCCACATTTTTTTTCATATTATCCAGTTTCTTGGATTATTTGCTCAGCATATAGATTGAATAAGCCCTTCCACCTAGAGGACTCATTTTCAGGCACTGTACCAGACACTGTTGTTGTTGTTATTACGTGCTGTTGAGTTGGTTCCAGCATTAAGTTGGTTCCAGTTATTAAGTGCTGTTGAGTTGAGGAGTGGCTGGTGGGTTAGAACTGCTGACTGTGTGGTTAGCCATTGAGTGCATATCCTACAGCACCACTGTTGTCATTCATAGGGTTTTCATTGATCAATTTTTGGGAAATAGATGGCCAGACCTTTCTTCCCAGTCTATCTTAGTCGGAAGTTCTACTGAAGTCTGTTCACAATGGGTGATCCTGTTGATACAAGTGACGTAGCTCCCAGTATCATAGAAGCATGCAGCAAACTGACACATAGGTGGTGGCTAGTTGGAAGAGACAGTCAAGAAATGGGTGAATAAGTAAGTGCACAGATAGTTTCAGAGAATGTGGAGTAAATTGAGAGCACATAAGGCAGACTACATAGAGTTGACTGTGATGACGCAAATGACGCCCATGGGACCTTCAGTTGCTGATAGAGCACAACTCAAAATGAAGAGAAACAGCTGTAAGCATACATTGTAATCGGAATATGGAATGTACAAAGTATGAATCTAGGAAATTTGGAAACTGGCAAAAAAGAAATGGAACACATAAACATCAATATCCTACGCATTAGTGAGCTGAAATGGACTGGTATTGACCATTATGAATCTGACAATTACATGGTTTGACAAATTGAACAGGAATGACATTGCATTCATCATCAAAGAGAACATACCAAGATATGTCTTGAAGTACAATAAATTCTATGATAGAATAATATTCATATGCCTACCAGGAAGCCCAGTTAATACAACTATTATTCAAATTTACACACCAATCACTAAAGCCAGTGATGATAAAATTGAAGAATTCTACCAACTTCTTCAATTGTATTTGATCAAACATGCCATCAAGATGTATTGATAATTACTGGTGATTGGAATGCAAAGGTTGGAAATAAAGAGGAAGGATCAGAAGTTGGAAAATGGCGTTGGTGACAGAAATGATGCTGGAGATTGCATGATAGAATTTTGAAAGATCAATGACTTCTTCATTGCAAATACCTTTTTAAAATAACACAAAAGACACATGGACCTCACCAGTTGGAATACATAGAAATCAATTTGACTACATCTCTGGAAAGAGACGGTGGAAAAGCTCCATATCACTAGCCAAAACAAGGCCAGAGGCAGACTATGGAATAGACCATCAATTGCTCATATGCAAATTTAGGCCAAAGCTGAAGAAAATTAAAACAAGCCCATAAGTGCCAAAGTATGATCTTGAACATATCCCATCTGGATTTAAAGATCATCTGAAGAACAGATTTGATACATTAGACACTAAAGACCGAAGACAAGAAGAGTTGTGGAATGACATCAGGGACATCAGACAGGAAGAAAGCAAAAGGTCATTAAGAAGACAAGAAAGAAGGAAAAAACCAAAATGGATGTCAGAAGAGACTCTGAATCTTGCTCTCATGCTAAGGCAAATGGAAAGAGTGAGGTGAAAGAGCTGAACAGAAAGTTTCGAAGCACAGAAGACAAAGTCAAATATTATAATGAAATGTGCAGAGACCTGGAGTTAGAAACCCAAAAGAGAAGAACATGCTCAGCATTTCTCAAGCTGAGGGAACTTAAGAAAAAATTCAAGCCTCGACTTGAAATGTTGAAGGATTCTACGGGCAAAATATTGAATAATACGGAAAGCATCAAAAGAAAATGGAACGAATACACAGGGTCACTCTATCAAAAAG
>NW_006408541.1:19766373-19768028 GCF_000296735.1 Chrysochloris asiatica | reverse complement strand
TATAATCATTTTTCTGAATTCTTTCTCAGGTATCTCCAAGGCCTGCCTTCCTTCCAGCATGGAGAGAAGGTCTACTTCTGGTTCATTTGTCTCAGATATTTTGTCTTTTTACTGGACATATGTCAAGGACCAGCCTCAACATAGGTGTTGGATTCACGAGTGTTTGGTTCACGAGGAGGGGATATCCGTCGGCATCCGGGTAGCAAAAGAATACACAGAAAGACAAAAGAAAGGAGACAAAGAGACATCCCAAAGCCAGGGTGGATACATTACTGGCGTCAGGCAGCTCTGGCGTGGTGAACATATTAGCCATGAGGGCAGTAAGGTCCCGCACGGCAAACATCTTAGCTAAGCGAGCAGTATGCACCCCTTACTAGCTAGGCAGTAATGCATGCCTAGTTAGCTGCATAGCATGTTCTTCAAGCTGTACTACACACTTTCACAGCCTGCCTGCAATGCACACCTGGGCCGTCCTGTGTCTCTGTTTTATTTAGGGGAGGAGCTTCACACCAAGCTGGGAGGGACTAAAACAGGATACAGCTAACATCAGTAATTTTCCAGACATTCAGGTAACTTTACATCGTACTTCGCTGGTTCAAATCCCAGGCCCACAACTTGGATTCTCAGGCTCAATTAACATATCTATAGCCCACGAGCTCAGTTGGGGGAAGGTAAGAGGAAGGACAAAAGGCTTGGGAGGAGTCCCGCTGTTTCGGCTTCCTGAGCCAGGTTTTCAGGAACCTGGCTGAATAACTTGCACTTGGGAGAGATTCAGGGAAGATGGCTTTTTTGTCTGTAGAACAAAAACCCGGGAAGTAGCTAAGATATTTTTAGTTAATCCTTTGGAGAAAGGCTTGACCTTTGAAACCTTTAGTCTCAGCTTTAGGAGGTTCTAATATTTCTCTGTGGATAATAAGGACTCATGTCTGCATTTAATTATAAACAGAACCGAATAGTAAGATTAAAAACAATTTTCCATGACTGCCAGTGGCCTCATTTGTTCCTCAGAGCCTGCGGCCTATATAGTCTACACACGGTCTGCAACAGACATGGGCCAATATGGTCATTTGCTTTTGCTTCTTGGACATGTTTAATGTTTATCTGTGGCCCTAATAATTAATTATGTTTTTTGGTAATTTTTTATGTTTTCTGATTACCTCCAGGAAGATGTGATCAGGATGTTGTCTTCCCTTTTCACTCTCCTTTTTGCTTAACTCAAAGTAACTTTTTTGGGCCTCGGCGGCAGGCCGTTTGAACCTCAGGTGGGTGGGTTGGGCTTAGGGCGGGCGGTTTGGGCCTCTGGGGGCCTGGGCGTCAGCGACCCAGCTGCAGGAGGGTTGGTCCTCGGGCGGGTGGTTTGGGCCTAGGGCGGGACGTTTGGGCCTCAAGGGGCCTGGGTATCAGCAGCTGGGCATCGGGTGGCTTGGGCCTCAGCGGGTGGGTTAGGTGGATTGGGCCTCAGGAAGCCTGTGGCTCGGGGACCGGGCTGAGGGCGGGTTGAGTCTCAGGGGCACTGGGCCTTGGCATCTGGGCTAAGCGGCGGGTTGGGCCTCAGGGGCACTGGGCCTCCGAGACCTGGCTAGGCGATTTGGACCTTGGTTGGGCCTGGGCCTTTGTGACCAGTCTGTGGGTGGGTTGGACCTCAGGGTAGGACT
>NW_006408541.1:19764308-19766033 GCF_000296735.1 Chrysochloris asiatica | reverse complement strand
GGTGGAAGCGGGAGCCGCGTGCAGGCAGGCAAAAGCTCTAAATGCCTGTAATTCCTCAGAAATTTGGTCTTTAAAAAAAACGAGTTCAGAATGTTGAAATATAAGATCTTATGTTTGTTCAAAGGCTGTCTGTCTGCTAGACAGAGGTTTCCTATGTGTGATTCCATCCCTTTTCCCCGAGACTGCCCTACCTGAGCTGCCTGGTCAGGGAAGCGCCGTAAGTCCTATTGACATGACTTTTTGCTACCACGTGGTTCGCCAATGAAATCTGGGGACCTGGGTTCTAACTTGTGTGACTTTCTGAACCTCTGTGTGTCCCCATTTCCAAAATGTATCTATTGAGCAAGATTTGTTCTTTCTGGACATGTGGACTTTCATAGACCAGTACATTTTCAAAAGTAAATTTATAGGACCACTGCAAGATTATCCTATCTTTATTTCACCAAGTAAGGACATTAGAGAAGCAACTCCCATCCCCTCTTCACCATTCTACTGTAACCCCTCAACAGCCCAAATCGCATAGCTCCAGATTCAAGGGCAGTTCTTTCAGTTGCGCTCAATGGAAACTTTGTGTCCTGTTTGCATGTCTTCATGTCACACTGGCTGGTCTAGGCCAGGGCCAGCATTTGGGAGCCATTAATGGTCCTTAAAAGCCCTCCAGGCTAGGGAAGCTCCCTTCCCTCCTCCTGCCATTAGCTCTTCCTACCAGACTCCCCTCTCTGTACAAAAAAAGTGGTGTTTGGGATGAATATGTGCTGTTATTAATTATGAATTAATTCACACAGCTCCCACTCCACCCCCTATCACCCCTTTTTGTGTGGTTTGTGTCTCTGCTTTCTGTCATGTGAGTGTGATAGAAAAGTCCTTAGGTCCATTCACGTAGCTTTTCCACCTACAGGACACTGACTGACTGCTTTCTCCCCATCTCACATCCCAGAAACTTAACAGATAGTTCAGTGATCCTTTCCTTCCCCCCTGTTGGAAGTGCCTGCTTCACCCCTGTGCCTGCTTCACATGACAAGAACAACCAATGTTTTATGAGCACTTTCTAGGTACTAAGTACAGGTAAGCATTTTTTATGGATTATCCCCAGTGGTCTTCAGAGCATACCTATGAAGCAGGCATGATTGCCACTGTTTTCGTTCTACAGAAGAGACGGCAAAGCGACTCACCTAATGGACACCAAGAAATTTGGCGGCAAGGCAATTCTTCTATCCTCCCACCCAACTTCTCCCCTCTCTGTCTCCAGGAACAGCTCTGTGATAGATCTCGTGAAGATTTGGGCAGATGAGAAGCGATATTACTCCTTTCAGATGGACTGTAACCCACACTGCTCCTGGCTTTGCAGTGGTGTCTGCTCCCACTATACCCAGGTACCCCTTGGCCAGGACTAAGGGCTGATGGGAGGACAAATCCTTAGGAAAAAGGAAGTGGTGAACTGAAAATTAGACAAAACAGAGGCCCTTAAGGGCTTCCTTTTACACAATAAGCAAATTATTAGGAGGTTGTGTGTATGTGGAATGAGGAAAACTGAATCCTGTTCAAGGGCCCTGGTGGCTTGCCTGCTAACTAAAGTGTTGGTAGTTTGAATCCAACAGCTGCTCTGAGGGGGAAAGATGTGGTAGTCTGCATCTGTAAAGATTTTCATCCTTGGAAATGCTATGGGGCAGATCTATCCTGTTCTATAGGGTCACTAAGAGTCGGAATTGACTTGATGGCAATGGG
>NW_006408541.1:19754282-19764208 GCF_000296735.1 Chrysochloris asiatica | reverse complement strand
GATTTTCTAAAAGAATTTTGTTGAAAAACTTTACAATTGGGTTTTTTTTTTTTTTTTTTTTTATTTTTGTTTTGGTTTTTTTTGGGCAGTTGCAATGGGTTTTTTTTGGTTTTGGATCCTGTTCTGAGTGTCATAGGTGGGCTGACCATATTCACTGAAGCTAAAATGGAGGCTCTGACGATGACAAAGTGCTTTTGAATTCAACAGGTCCAGACAACAGGTTCCCTAGCGCTCCCTGTTGTCTTAAAAAAGAAGTCACAAAATAAGATGACAAAAATTGTAATATATTTTGAGTGTTAATACTAAATATGCTAACACTTGTTATAAGGAGCTCTGGTAGCATAGTGGGTTATGAATTGGGCTGCAAACCATAAGTCAGAAGTTTGAGTCTACCATCTGCTCCACAGGAGAAAGGTGAGGCTTTTCCTATAAAGATTTGCAGCCTCGGGAACCCTATATAGGGTCACTATGAATCAGAACCGACTCCATGACACACCACCACCAACAACAACACTTATTATACCTAAAAGCACAATGCAATATAATCTTCTCAATAAGATGGAACCTTCCAAGTGTATGACAAGTTCTCTTCCAGTGTCTCTGTGATTCATTTGGAGATGACCTCAAAAACCTAAATGTGAGGCCCTCTGTTGTTGTTGTTTAGTGCCGTTGTGTCAGTTCCAACTCACAGGGACCCCGTATAGGGTTTCCAAGGCTGTAAACCTTTTGCAGGAACAGAAAGTCTCATCTTTTTCCTGCAGAGCAGCTGGTAAGCTTGTGGTCCACAGTCCAGTGCTTAACCTATGGAAATGCCCTCTAGAAAATATGAAAGGAGTCCTGGTGACACAATGGTTAAGTGCTCAGCTAACCGAAAGTTTGGCAGTTCGAACTCATACTAGCTGCTCTTCAGGAGAAAGACATGATGATTCACTCCCATAAAGATTATAGCCAAGAAAATCTTATAGGGTTGTTCTTCTCTGACACAGGAGGTCACTATGAATTGAAATAGACTCAGTGGCACCTAACAACAACAACAACAACAACAGGAAATGTGAGGCCTGAACTTATCATGAGATATTATTACCTTTATTTTACCAAAGCAGAATCAGGCACAGAGAGGTTAAGCAACTTGGTCAAGGTCGCATAGTTAGTGATAGTGGGATTCTGATCCAAGTCTATGTGATTCTAAAGTTCTAACCTTTAACACAATTATTGTTGCAGTTATCGTTGTAAATTGAGGTTATAGAGACAGATGGAGTTAATTTTGTGACTGGTCACTAACAAAAAGAAAAAAAGAAAGAAAGGAAAAAGGAAATGAATGGACCAATATAAGAGAAAATATTAAAGTATACTTTATTATATGTGATAAAGGTAAATACTCATTGTTCCTAAAACTTTTGTTCCAACTATACCTGTGTGTGTGTGTGTGTGTGTGTGTACATACGTTTGTGCACTAAATAACAATTATATAAAATGTATTCTTTGTGGTTGGTTGCAGTCAGAACAAATGTGAGGAATATTAGACTACAATATTATACCTCTAGTCCCTTCATCTTGGGGCAGGGAGACCTTACCCAATGCACCATCCTGAACCAAGTCCAGGAGTTATCCAGCCCCAAGGAACCGAGTCCTTCCCATCCTATCACCATCTCTGTCTTCCCTCAGATGGTGTGGGCATCCTCCAACCGGGTTGGCTGTGCCATTCATACCTGTGGCAGCATCAACGTCTGGGGCAGTACTTTGCATCAGGCAGTGTACCTGGTCTGCAACTATGCCATTAAGTAAGTGTCAGCACTGAGGCAAAGGGGTCTTGAGGGCAGGGGGTAGATCCTGATGTAGAATGGGCAGGACAAAGAAAAGAAAGACCCACACCTAGTAGTTAGGTTAAGTAGGTACCACGGATGCACACGTGCACATATACTCCTTATAAAGGCCTGCCATATACAAAACCCCCAGTGTGTTTCAGAGATGCTACTCCTTCCTCAATTTAAAGTAAACTCAACACCACAGATTTTGGTCGTTTTGAGAGTCAACTAATGATCTTTTTTCTTTACCCAAGTGTCAGAATCGATTGGGGGATAGACAGCGGAGCCTGGCTGATTACTAGGCAGTCTCACTGCTGAGGCCAGTATGGAGAACGAACGGAGCCACGAGGGCTTATAAACATTTCACTGCTGAATTAGACCTACCGATCCAGTGCCAGACAACACTGGACAACTGACTCCTTGTTACAAGTGCAGAGCCTGCCCCTCCAGGTTTACTGGAAGACTTAGAGAAGCTCAGGACACACGCCCCCTATAGGCAACCTGATGAAAGACCGGAAGGGAAGAACTGAGCATGCTCTGCTACTTCTCCTAGCTTATCCAATCAGGTAACTGCAGGGCGGAAAGACGCTAGGAGAGGTCCTCAAATACATGTCTCTTGGAACACGGAGAAAGGAGAATAGAAATTCCCAATCAATGTTCAGTATACTTTTATTACCCATAGCTATCGACTCGATTTCAACTCATTGCGACCCTTATAAGATAGAGTAGAACTGCCCCATAGGATTTCCAAGGTCCTGGTGTGGTGCTGTGAGTTAATGCGCCAGACTGCAAAGCCATTTGAACTGCAAGGTCGGCGGTTCAAGCTCACCAACCATTCCTCGGAAACCCTATACAGGGTCACTATGAGTCGGAACTGACTCAATGGCACTTAACAACCGTCTTTATGGAGGAGTTCTGGTGTGGTGCTGTAGGATAAGCACAGAACTGCTAGCCACAAGGTAAGCAGTTCATACCCACCAACTGCTCATTGAAAACCCTACACAGGGTCGCTATGAGTTGGAAGCAGAGTCAGAATCAACTCAATGGCACTTAACAACAACAATCTTTATAGGAACATACTGTCATCTTTCTCCCATGGAGGGACTGGTGGATCCAAATGCCAACCTTCCGGTTAGTAGCCTAGCACTTAAAAACTTGCAAATGTTACTGAGTACAAATTCTAAGTGATATTAAAGAAAAACAAAAAAAAAAACACATATAATAATGTTGTTGTTCTTAAGTGCCATTGAGTTGGTTCCAACTCATAGTGATCCTGTATAGAGTTTCCAAGGAGCTGCTGATGGGTTTGAACTGCTGACCTTATGGTTGGCAGTCCAGTACTGATCCTATAGCGCCAAATAACCACCCTTTAGCTCTGGTAGCGTAGTGGTTACGAATCGGGCTGCGAACCTTAAGGTCAGCAGTTTGAAACTACCATCTGTTCTGCAGGAGAAAGATGAGGCTTTCTGTTCCCGTAAAGATTTACAGGCTTGGAAACCCTGTACAGAGTCACTATGGGTCAGAACCAACTCAACGGCACATAACAACAACAACATTCTCACATAGTCCTTGTTCATTTGCAAAGTACTTTCATTTTATTATCACAATGAAGAGATGAAAGATGGAAAGAAAGAAGGAAGGAAGATTAGGAGGGACACTGAGAAAATATTGTTCTAGATTAAGATTAAGAAATAGAAATTTCGAGAGATTAAGTCACATAGCCAATAAGAAGTCAAGCTTTTTCAAACCCAAGCTTTTGACTCTAAGTCCCATGCTCTGGTACACTGTTGTCATGTGCTGTTGAGCTGATTCCAGCTCATATTGACCCTATGTGACGTATTAGAACCGCCCAGTAGGATTTCCTAGGATGTAAATGTATATGGGAGATGGTCACCTGGTCTTCTGCGGAGCAGCTAGTGAGTTCAAACTCTTTTCTTTTTGCAGCTGAGTGCATAACCATTTCTGTCACCTTCTGTATACTATACCATCCTGATATTCTGGAAGTCATTCTCAAGCTAATTTTTAGCCAGCTCCTATGTAAATAATGGGAAGTCAATAAAATTCTCAAGCAGGAGAGGGATATGATGAGGGTGTTCTCCTCGGAAGACTATTTAGGCTGCAGGTAGGATGGAGTTGGAGTTCTGGTGTGGCTCTTTGGGTTAAAGCGCTGGACTGCAAAGTCAGTTTTAACCACAGGTTGGCGGTTCAAGCTCACCAGCTGCCCTTCAGAAACCCTATACAGGGTCGCTGTGGGTCAGAACCGACTTGACAGCACTTAACAACAACAACAGGATGGAGTTGTGATAAGGGCATTAAAGAAATGAACTGAGTGGGTATTTCAAATTTGATGGTCACCTCCTTCCATGACTGAATTCTACTCACCATCTAATTATTCCAGTCCTCTCCATAACAGTCTTGTAAGTTACAGATGATTTACTTATCAGTCATTTGACATAATTTCCGCAGACTCCATTTATTTATTCAGAGGCTAAAAACAAGTCTTGAGAAATGCGATGACTTATTCTCTGTCCCCAAGCTGGTAGATGGTGGTTAGAACCCTCTGATTTCTCAGATGGGTGGGGAGATATGAAAATTACAATGTATTTGCCAGTGCTGTGCTAAGTGCGGAGTCCCTGGGTGATGCAAATGGCTAACCATTCAACCACTAAGCAAAACATTGCTGGTTCAAATTCACCCAGAGATGCCTCGGGAGAAAGTCTTGGTGATTCTCTTCCAAAAGCTTTTGAAAACTCTATGAAGTGCAGTTCTACTCTGTAACACATTGGGTTGCTATGAGTCAGCATCAACACAATGGCATCTCGTTGGTTAGTTCTAGATGCATCCATTTATGGTTCCATGTGATTGTGTTGCATGCCTATGAGAGAGGGATCTCTTGATTTTACCATTGAAGAAACCGAGGCTTGCAGAAGTGACTTGCCCAAGGTCACACAGCCAGTCAGTGGCAGGGTGGGATTTGGAAAGCCCTGCCTACGTTAAGGTTACTCACAGTGTAATTGTATTCTGTTCCCCCTCACCGCACCCTACCCCCATCTCCCTGGTACTTTTTCTCTTCCAGGGGCAACTGGATTGGGGAGGCACCATACAAGATGGGGAACCCATGTTCTGCCTGCCCCTCCAAGTACCAAGGCATGTGCAAAAGAAACATGTGCTTCTCTGACCTCAGCTCCAACAGGCTCCCAAGGTTCTGATTTTTTCCTGGCCTCCAGTTCAACCTGAACCTCCAAAAGTCACTCCCCAAAGACATGGTCAAGGAATTCCTTTTTAAAAAGGACATGAGTTGGGCTCACCCAGTGATCTGAATTTTCCATCTCCTAAATGTCCAAACCTCCTTGCTCTCTCCTTCTTTGCCCATTTCCACCTGTCTTTTCTCTGGTCACCAACAAAGAGACCTGCATCTTCCATTGACTCAGCGCTCAGAAAGCTAGGGTTCTGTGGAGCAGTTGTTGTTGTTGTTGTTAAGTGCCATCGAGTCGGGTCCGACCCATAGCGACCCTGTACAGGGTGTAGCTGCTTTGTTTTGTGATTCTCAGGCTTAAATCCCCAAAGACTTGTTGCTGTGTGCCGTCAAGTCAGTTCCGACCCATAATGACCCTGGATAGGGTTTTTGAGGAGCAGCTGATAAGCTTGAACTGTCAACCTTGCGGTTCAAACCAACCTTGCAGTCCAGGACATTAACCCACAGCCCCAAAGACTGGGCATTCATAAAACACAGTTTCGCCTGAAACTGACCTTCATTCATCCAATGACAGCCAACCCGCTGAGGGGTAGCATCTGAGCATCCAAACGTGGTTGTCTCCTGAGATGCGAACATTTTAGCTCCCACATTTAAAAATGATTGAAATTAGCCTGTGGATCCCTGTGCCTCCAAGTGCATGGCACTGGAGCCCACTATAAAGTCCAACAATTGACTCATGGCGACTCAATGTGTGTCAGAAAACAGCTCCACAGGATTTTGATAACTGTGACCTTTAAGAAGCAGATTACCAGACCTTTCTTCTGATGCACTTCTGAGGGTGTTTGAACTACCAACCTTTTGGTTAGTAGTGATTGGTCATGAACATTGAACTGTTTGCACCACCCAGGGACTCCCAGACAGAGTCCAGGTCCCTCTTTTTACAGATGGATACACCAATGCTCCTTAGAAACCCTATACAGGGTCGCCATGGTTTGGAATCGACTCAACAGCACTAAACAACAACAACAACAACAAAGCTAAGCGAAGGGGTGAGATTTCCTGGGAGATGCACAGCTTGTTTGTGGTGGCACCCAACGTGGGAGCTGGGCCTCAAGATGCCCTTTGGCAGCCTCTCCCCTTTCTGAACTTCAGAACCAACAAGAAGCCAAAGCTAAAATTGGCCTGGGGTCACTCTTTCTGATTTCTTTTCTCTTTCCACTCCACTGTCTGCCTCTTTATGTTTTAATCTGCTTCTCTGCTCTATCCCTCTTCATTTTTCTCTTCGTCTTTGTCTCAATGTCTCTGATTTCTCTCTCTCTTTCACTACTTCTGTTTTTCCTATAGAACCTCATTCTCATTCCCACAAGTTATTTCCCCTCTCCTCACCCTGCCCCACCCCACCCAGAGATCATAACACACAAAAGTCCTTTTGTCTCCAGAGATAGTGAAATCTCCTCCCTCAAACCTTGCCCTTAAGTCGCCGCCCCCTCCCTCCTCCCTGTCTGACTGGAGAAAGCTCCAAGGACCTGGATGGGAAAGGCCCTGTTCCCTCAGTCCCTAGATCGTCCTAGACAGAGAACATTCTCTCCCCCTTCATTGTTCCCATGAGGCTGTGTCCTGTGCATGTCATACCACCCCCAATAAAGTCCTTTGAGATATGGGATTCCATAGTTCTTCCTGGTACACACACACACAACACACACACACACACACACCTGTCTCTCAGTCCCCAAGAAGGGAATTGGGTGGGGGTTGAAGGAATGAGGGAAAAGCAGTTCAAGAGGAAGACCAACCGAAGTGACCAACCATTCCTCCATTCCTACTATGTGCCAGACACACCGACTCTATCAGTATATGTGTACATGGGTGGGAGTTATTCCATTCTACAGAGAAGCTTGGGAGAGAATCAATTTCCAAACACTGGAAAGGAGAGAAACAAAGGCACTGACCCTTTTTACATTATTGTGGGGAAGAGGTGGTTATTAAAATGCCATTTATTTCATAAAACAATAGCGATGATGTTCGTTTTTTAAAAGGAGCTCTGGCAGCCAAGTTGGGATGTTAACCGCAAGTTCAGCAATTTGAATCTACCTTATTATTGGTCACTTAAGGCGCCCTGGTAGCGTACTGGTTACGAATCAGGCTGCTAATCTCATGGCCAGCAGTTTGAAACTACCAGCTGTTCCACCGGAGAAAGATGAGGCTTTCTGCTTCCATAAAGAGTCACAGCCTCAGAAACCCTGTCCAGGGTCACTATGAGTCGGAACTGCCTCCACAGCACATACCAACAACAAAAAGGAGCTCTGGTAGCATAGTGATTACAAGTCGGTCTGCTAACCTCAAGGTCAGCTAGTTCAAAACTACCAGCGGTTCCATAGAAGAGAGATGAGGCTTTCTGCTCCCATAAAGATTTAAAGTCTTAGAAACCCTATACAGAGTCGGAACCAATTCCACGGCACATAACCAACAGCAACAACCATTGTCCTTCATAACAAGAGGAAGGTTAGTACAGGAAAGATGAAGGTAGTGGGAGGCACAGGGTGGTGTGCAAGAGGGAAAGTGAACAGAGGTCAATGCTGCTAACTGATGGGGCATGGAAGGGACTGTAATCATTGTAATGATACAAAGTGCATGACTTGGTGAATGTAGGATTGATGATCTGTTCTGTAAACCTTTACTCAATTCACAATAAAAACAATTATTGTCCTTATATTGAGGGAGAAGGGTTTGACAATACTATGCCAATTTCCCAAAATGTTTTGGAAACCCACTGAATTAAGTAACATGTGTAGACTCAAAACGCTAATAAGGAACACGGTTTAAATTCAATTTCATCTGCTCCAGGCTGTGTTCCTGTGTGCCAAATCTCAAGACAATAACAACCATGTGCTGCAGTACCCAGCATTCTTATCATCTCATTGAATTACCGTGGTCATTCTAAGTGAGAGGTGTTATGTCTTTCCCAATCTCACAGATGTAGAATCTGAGCATCAAATAGATTTAGTAAATTGTCCAAGGTCAAGTAGGAGTTGGAAGCTGGATTTTAATCTGCTCTGATTTGAAAACCCAATGGTTTAACCCCTTCATTCTCCTGCCTCACAGCTAATAAGGGAGAAACGGAGGAACTGGGCAAAAGTGGAGACAAATGAAGCAAATAGTATCATTTTAGAGTGGTGGGGACAGGAGTGGTGTGCTGTCCAGTCGGTTCTGACTCACAGACACCCTGTGGAGGGTTTCCGAGTCTATAAATTTTTATGGGAGCAGAAAGCCTCATCTCTCTCCTGCTAAATGGCTGGTAGTTTCGAACTGCTGACCTTGAAGTTAGCAGCCTGACTCATAAACACTACGCCACCAGATAGCATCCCCTATAAACTCCTGGATTCCTCATTTCTAATAAACAAACAAACAAAAACCCCATTGCCTTGCCTACCACATGAAAGACCTAGGGTAGGAGGTGGGGTGAAGATTTAGGAAGGGGTTTTATTTAGTATGTGTTCCAACTAAGAATTTCCAGCTGAAGGGAAACTGAAAAACAACAACAACGTTTGATTGTGAATTGAGTGACTTGTAGAGCAGATAATCAGTTTTACATTCAACAAATCAAACACTTTGTTCCATTACAATGCTTTAAGTCCCCTCTGTGCACCATCAGTTGCTGAAGAGATTAGATGAATGAATGCTAATAAACATTAGAACCATGACTGGTGCCTAATAAATGCTGTAAAAGTGTGTGTTCTTAGTACAGCAATTACTATTATAGACCAGAGGTGAGCAAATATGGCCCAAGAGCCAAATCCAACCAGCCATCTGTTTTTGTAAATGAAGTTTTATTGGAACACAGTCATGCTCATTCATTTACATGTGATCTCTGGCTGTTTTGACAGTACATATAGATGGAAAGTTCAATAGACTAGATGTCTCCCAAAGTCTAAAATATTTATTATCTGGTTCTTTATAAGAAAATGTTATCAATCCCTGAGATTATAATTATAGTGGGACAGTCAGGAATTAAAGAGAAAATGAAATGCAAATAGGAACCGCAGGGAGGAAACCTGATAGCTTGTTGCATGGAGGGGATTATAATCATTGAGATGAAAAAAAAGTGTATAATTTGTTGAATGAAAACTGATGATCTTGTCCATAAATCTTCACTCAATTCATAGTAAAAATTAAACAAACAAACAAAAAAACACACAGAAAATGACCACAAAACTTTATTAGAATGGAATTAAGTGTCATCTGGGAAAACAAGTCTAAACTGGAAAAAGTAGTCATGGGATTATTTGCTGCAGAGAGGCTCTTTGATGAGGCAGAGAAGCTGTCAGGCCCTTTTGTGGACTGGATTGTGTTCCCCTCTGTCCTTCCCAAAACATGTTGTAAATCTCCACCCCATACCTGTAGTTTAATCCCATTTGGGAGTGGGCTTTCTTTGTTTGTCAACAAGGCAGTTTTAGTATAGGGTGTGTTTTAAGCCAATCTCATCTGAGATATAAGAAATTCAATGAGCAAGTGAGCGAGGAGAGATGGGGAAGACAGTGGCTGGGCCTTATAAAGATCCCTAAGGGCCAAGGAATAGAACTTTCCCACTGAGCTGAGAGAGAGAGAAAGCCTGCCCAAAGAACTGGTGCCTCTAGCCTCCTAAACTGTGAAAGATCAATTCCTGTTTGCTAAAGAAACCCACTTGTGGTATTTCTGCTATAGTAGCACTAGATAGTCAGTCAGGCCCTGAGGCAGTAATGACAGTGGGGTGAGATATGAAGGAGAGAACACACAGAGTGTCAAGGACTAAAAACAAATGTACTTGTTGTCATCAGTGAAAACAAGGTCAGGGGCAGTCACTCATCTCTGCCAAGAAATTTGGAAGACAACTATCTGGCCAACTGATTGGAAGAGATCCATATTTGTGCCCATTCCAAAGAGAGGTG
>NW_006408541.1:19751632-19753047 GCF_000296735.1 Chrysochloris asiatica | reverse complement strand
TGTTTCGTTCTGCTGTGCATAGAGTCACTATGAGTCGGTGCTGACTCGATGGCACCCAACAACAACAACAAGTGGGGGATGAGGGCAGGAAATCATGCTATCCCTTGGACATGCTCTTCACTGGGACTCACAGTGACCCTGCAAGGCAGAGTAGACCTCATAGGGCTTCCAAGGCGGTAATTTTTATGGAAGAAGATTGCCACTTCTTCTCCTGTGGAACATCTGGTGGGTTTGAATGCTGATTGTTCTGTTAGCAGCCAAGTGTATTAACCACTGTGATGTTTTGGGGGTGGATTTTATGGGGACATAGATGTGGCCATGAAGGAGGTGAAGTAATGAAGAATGCTTCCCAGGTTTCAAGACCTAGGCAATAGAATCTGTTCTATTATCTAGTCCTGCTATAACTAAAATACCAAAAGTGGGTGACTTCAGCAAACAGAAATTTATTTTCTCACAGTTAGGAGACAGTCCCAAATCAGGATGCCAGCTCTAGGGGGAGGCTTCTCTCTGTGTCGGCACTAGGAGAAGGTCCTTGTCTCTCTTCAGCTCCTTGGTCTTCATGTGGCACTGTGCCCATCCCCCCGTCTCTGCTCACGTGCCTGGTTGCTTGCTCAGTGTGTTCTTCTTACATCTCAAAAGAGATGGACTTGAGACATGCCCTATACTAACACTGCCTCATTGACAAAGCACAGGTATGCTGTTGTTGTTGTGTATTGTCTAGTCGATTCTGACCCATAGTCACCCCACACAGGGTTTCCAATGAGCAACTGGTGGGTTTGAGCTGCTGACCTTGTGGTTTGAAGTCCAGTGCTTATTATCCTGCAGTGACATACACAGGTATAGGGGTTAAGACCGACAACACCTAATTTGGGGGAACACAATTAAATCCCTAACAGGGCCCCTGGCTAATGGGGGTACCATTTTACTAAGATGGAGAGTATAAGATAAAGAGTTGTGATGGAATCCAGGATCAGGAATTCAATCAGGGGGGTGTCTTATTAAAGATGCCTGGGAAAGATGTCAGCAAAGGGATCTAGGTGATGATTGCATCTCATAATGACCCTGTACAGAGTTTCCAAGGCTATAAATCTTTATAGGAGCAGAAAACCCTCATCTTTCTCCCATGGAACAGCTGGTAGATTCAAACTGATGCCCAACTACCAAGGATCAGGACAGTTGGATACATGTGTGTATGTTTGGATATATGGATCTGGACCCCAGGCGAGACATTTGGGTTGAAGATACATCTGGGAATCACAGGCGTATGAATGGTAACTAAAGTCATGGTAATGAATGAGATAATGGGAAGAGATACTATAGAGTGATAAAAAGAAGTCCAGATGTAAGCCCCAAGGAAAATGGCAAGAGACAGAAAGAAAAGAAATGTCAAACAGGAAGAAAACCAGAAGAGTGGT
>NW_006408541.1:19735715-19751277 GCF_000296735.1 Chrysochloris asiatica | reverse complement strand
TCCTGTAGGATAAGTACCAAACTGCTAACAGCAAGGTTGGCAGTTCAAATCCACCAGCTGCTCCTCAGAAAGTGACCCAATGGGTCACTGTGAGTTAGCGTAGTGGCTACAAATCAGGATGCTAATCTCATGGTCAGCAGCTCAAAATTACCAATTGTTTGGCGGGAGAAAGATGAGGTTTTCTGCTCCTGTAAAGATTTACAGCCTCGGAAGCCCTGTACAGGGTCGCTATGAGTTGGAACCGACTCCACAGCGCATAATAGCAACAACACGAGTGGGAATGGGAGTCCTGGTGTGGCGCTGTGGGCTAATGCATCAGACTGCAAAGTCTTTTTAACTTCAAGGTCAGTGGTTCAAGCTCACCAGCTGTTCCTTGGAAACCCTATACAGGGTCGCTATGGGTTGGAACTGACTCAATGACACTTAACAACATCAACATGAGTGGGAACCATGAATGAGGAACTCGTCAACACTTAACACCAGCAACATGATGTTATAGATGCCAAGTGAAGTAGATATTTAAAAGAAACGGGAGGTCAACTGTCAAATGATGATGAGGGTCTAGTAAAATCTATATTGAATGATTAGACAAAGAGGCCATTCTTACCTTGACAAAGAAGTCTCTCTGGGATTGGTGAGGTGGTGGTGGTGGGTGTGTCTGTAGGAGAGGGGACTGTGGTATCGAGTGTTGTGTGCCCTCAAGTTGATTCTGACTTATAGCAACTTTAGATGACAGAGTAGCACTGCATCATAGGACTTCCTAGTAGCATAGTGGTTACGAATCGGGCTGTGAACCTCACAGTCAGCAGTTCAAAACTACCAGCTGTTCCATGGGAGAAAGATGAGGCTTTCTGCTCCCGTGAAGATTTACAGCCTTGGAAACCCTATACAGGGTGACTGTGAGTCGGAACCAACTCTACGGCACATAACAACAACATAGGGTTTCTGAAACTATAATCCTTTACAGGAGCAAGCAGCCTCATTTTTCTCATACAGAGCCTCTGGTGGGTTTGAACAACCAACCTAATGGTAGTAACCCAGGACTTCTAGAAATAATTATGTAGACCACTATTTGAAAAATATCACTGCAGGGGAAGGAGAGAGAGAGGATAAGGGAGGCTGGGATGGGGAAGGCATTTCTGTTTTAATAGAAGAGATATTGCAGTATGTTTAAATGTTGATAGGATGCTGCTTCCAGACACCTATTCCACAGAAGTACTCCCACATGAGATTTCAAATGTATCTAGACAGATCTTCACTGTTGGTAGTGGCAAAAGCCTGGAAGCATTCTAAATGCCCAACAGTTGTTGTTGTTAAGTGCCATTGAGTTGTTTCCGACTCATAGTGATCCTGTGCAGAGTTTCTGAGGCTGTAAATCTTACGGGAGCAGAAATCCTCATCTTTCTCCCACGGAACAGCTGGTAGTAGTTTTGAACTGCTGACCTTGTGGTTCACAGCCTGATTCGTAACCACTATGCTACCAGATCTCTAACAGTAGCAGCTGGTAAACTCATGGCTGGTACATCAGTACAACAGGACTCTGTGTAACTACTCAATAATGAGGTAGCTATGCTGATACGAAGAACAGAAAACAAAGTCAAACCCTCTGCCACTGAGTTGATTCTGACTCATAAAGAAAAAAATATTTGCAAAAGTGTGTTTAACATGTTCCCTGTATCTATATGCCAACACCCTCTGTCAGTGTGTGCTACTATGTAGGTGGTGTGGGTGGTGTGTGGTGGTGATGTGCTGCAGAGTTGGTTCTGACTCCTAGTTACTCTGTGTAGGGTTTCTGAGGCTGTGAATCTTTACAGGGGCAGAAAGCCTCATCTTTCTCCTTCAGAACCACTGATAGATTCAAACTACTGATCTTATATTAGCAGCCCAACTCATAACCCACTAGTATTTCAAATGCCATCAGGGTCACCCATGGTGGACAGGTTTCAGTGGAGTTTCTAGACTAAGACAGACTAGGAAGAAAGGACTGGCAATCTTCAAAAAAATTAGCCAGTGAAAACCTTCCGGATCACAAGAGAACAGTGTTCAACTCACTTGCTTTGCATACATCATCAGGAGGTATCAGTCGCTGAAGGAGAATGCCATGTTTGGGGAAGCAAAGCGTCACTGATGATGAGGGATGCTCTCGGGGAGATGGGCTGGCACAATGCCCTCAAACATGCTGGTGATTGTGAGGAAAGGGCAGGACGGGGAACTGCTGTGCAGACAGGCCCGGGAGCGGAAGCTGCCTTCATGGCAGCTGTCTCTCTATCAGCATTTACTCTTTGTGTATGTGTGTGAACAATTTATGCAAACACTTACATGGGTTTGTTAAAAACTTTAGTAGATACAGGGTCGCTATGGGTCAGAAACAACTCCATAGCACTTCACATCAACAGAAGGTTGCCATGAGTCAAAGCCAACTCAGTGACAACTCTCCACAATAGCATTGCCAGCTGAAGTCTCTCTGGAAAAAGGAGGTATAGTAAAGTGCCAAGAAGATGTTAAAGCCACACTAGCACCCAACTGAGGCTTTCTTCTGGAAACAATCTGGACTGAAAGAGAAATAGACGGAGGCCACATGTCAACAGTTCTCCAACTGAGCCATCCCAGGTTGTTCATGGTTGGCTTTGCCATGTGGCCTTGTTGAGAATGACTGAGTCATCGCTAAACCCATTCCCAATGCCTCATCTGGGGGATCCAGTGAGTCTTTCTCCTCCGATTCCTTCTGTTCCCAGGGGCCAGGAGTGCCGATGAGTTCACCACAAGATGGAAGAAGACGTTGTATGAGGCCTGGCTGGAAGATTCTCTTATATGTTTATGGACTCCTGGCCTTGAGAACCCAAGATCACTCATCCTCACCATCCTACTGCAGAGCCAGATTGAAAAACCAAAGAGGGAGGAAGGAAAGTCTGTGTTTTGGGTCACCAAGACATAACTTTGCATTAATATCTCTTAACAATTCATGAATAAACCATGTTTTGTGATTTTTTGAAGCTCTAAAAAAAAAAAAAAACTTTTGTAGAGTGAGATTTGGGAATTCTACTAAGAAGGGAGAGAGTCTTACTTTCACTAAATGCTATTTGCACAAGTTTTATTTTCAGCATGTGAATGAATGTATTGGTTTCTTTTTTGAGATTTAAAATTTTTTATTGCAGTTCGAATCAGCATGTCTGATTCATTTCAGCTCCTTCACTGCCTAACCTGGGGGTAGGGTCTGCTTCAGCTTCTCAGCCTTCTCCTTGTCGGTGATGACCGAGGTGTAGAGGTATCTGCTGCACCGAATCTTAAACTTCACGTTGGCCTTGTTTTTCTTGATCTTGACAGATTTGGCATCCTTTCGCTTGGCTGTGAGCAGGAAGTCCTTGATTTCCTCAATTTTGCGAGGTACGGTGGTGGAGAGCTGTATTGGGTTTTCAAATTGTAAAGTAAGTTGAAAATTAATACAAAAGGGATGATCATATCCACTAGAATGGTTCAAGTTAAGAAGACCGACAACAGCAAATGCTGATGAGAATGTGGATCAACCAAGAGTTGTCTTATATGTGGGTGGGAGTGCACAATGGTACAACCACTTTGGAAACAGTTTCACACTTTATTATATTATTTATATTATAATTAAACACATACTTACCAAGGTGGTGGTGGTGTTTGCGTGCAGTTAAGTCAGTTGCAACTCAACAAGGCCTTTTATAGGGTCTCCAAAGCTGTAAATCTTTAAGGGAGCAAAAACTCTCGTCTTTCTCCTTTGGAGCGGATGGTGGAATTGAACTGCTGACTTTCAGGTTGGCAACTCAACACAACCCACAACAACACCAGGCTCCTTATTAACCAGCAATTCCATTCTTAGAAATTTAACCAAAGAGAAATGAAAAACATGTCCACACAAAAACATGTGCATGAAATTTATGGCTGCTTAGTTCGGAGTCTTGGTGTGGTGTTGTTGGTTAATGTTGTTGTGGTTATGCACTATGGAGTCGGTTCCGACCCATAGTGACCCTGTATATGATTTCCGAGGCTGTAAATCTTTACGGGAGCAGAAAGCCTCATCTTTCTCCAGTGGAACAGCTGGTAGTTTCGAACTGCTGACCATGAGATTAGCAGCCCGATTTGTAATCACTACATTACCAGAGCTCCTTATTTGTTGGTTAATGTGCTGGACTGCAAAGTCAGTCCACTTGAACCTGGAGGCCTGCGGTTCAAGGTCACCAGCTGCTCCTTGGAAACCCTATACAGGGTGGCTATGGTTTGGAACCCAACTCAATGGCACTAACAACAACAACAACCATTCATAGTAGGAGTCCTGGTGTGGCATTGTGAGTTAATGCGCTGGACTGCAAAGTCGGTTTGAACAGCAAAGTTGGCGGTTCAAGCTTACCAGCCGCTCCTCGGAAACCCTATACAGGATCGCTGTGGGTCAGAACCAACTCCACAGCCCTTACCAACAATTCATAATAGGCAGTCCTGGTGAGGCACTGTGGGTTAATATGCTGGGCTGCAAGGTGGGTTTGAATTGTAAGGTTGGCTGTCCAAGCTCACCAGCTGTTCCTTGGAAACCCTACACAGGGTCGCTGTGAGTGGGAATTGACTCAACGGCATTTAACAACAACAATTATAACGACAATTCATAGTAACCCCAAACTGGAGACAACATGATGGTTCATGCTACAAAAAACTACCATACTTATACAATGGAGTGCTACTCAACCATGAGAAAAGGAACAAACTACTCATAGTAACAACATGGATAATCCCACAAACATTACCTTATCTTACCAGATGCTGTTGAGTGTACTCTGACTTTTGGTGACCCCATATATGTCCATATATATGTCCTGGTACAGCGCTGTGGGTTAATGCGCCAGATTGCAAAGCCATTTGAACTGCAAGCTCAGCGGTTCAAGCTCACCAGCTGCTCCTCGGAAACCCTATACAGGGTCACTATGGGTCGGAGCCGACTTGACGGCACTTAACAACAACATATATGTCCAAGAAGAACTGTGTTCCATAGGACTTTCAATGATGGGATTTATTTTTAAATAATATTTTATTGTGTTTTCAGTGAAAGTTTATACAGAAAATTAGGTTCCTGTTTAGCAATTACTACACAAATTCAAGGAGCTCTGGTAGCATAGTGGTTACAAGTTGGGCTGCTAACCTCAAGGTTAGCAGTTCGAAACTACCAGCTGTTCCACGGGAGAAAAATAAGGCTTTCTGCCCCCATAAAGATTTACAGCCTCAGAAACCCTGTACAGGGTCGCTATGAGTCAGAACCGACTCCACGGCACACCACTACCACCACACAAATTGTTCAGACATTGTCTACATTTTTCACAATGTGTCAACATTTTTATTCATTCCATTCCGGATATTTTGTCATCAAATTTACCTGCCCTCTTACCATTTTATCTTTGCTTTGAGTAATTGTTGACCCTTTGGTCTGGTAAGGATGACTTTTCAAAGGTGCACTGTATTCACAAGTGATATTGTTGATTTTATGAGCCAATGTGTTATATAGCTAACTGGTGACTTCAGGGGTAGTTTTGGCTCAAGTTTAAAGAGTATCTTAGGGTGATAGCCTCAGGGAGTCTTCTAGTATCAATTGATCCAATAAGTGTTGATTATTTAGGAATTTAAGTTCTGTTCCATACTTTCCTCCCATTCTGTCAGGACCTATCTACTGTGATCCTGATAGAACCATCGTTAGTGGCAGCCAGGCATCATCTAGTTCTTCTTTCACGATAGATGAGGCTGTGTTTTGTGCAGACTATTTGTCCTATATGGAGTCTTTGGTCTCCTTGTTTCTCTTTGGCTCTGAGGTAGTAGAGTACAACGGTTGCATCTTAGCCACACACACGCAGGCTTGTAAGACCACAGACACTATTCACCAAACAAGGATGCAGAACATAAACTTTGTGATCTATGTTACGTCAATGACTGATTTTTTTCCCCCCACAAAGTAAATCACTAGGTCTTTCTTCCAAGGGGATCTTCAGTTACCAGTGAAGTGTGTTAACTCTTTGTACCTCCCAGGGCCTCCTCACAAACATTATGCTAAGCAAATGAAGGGGAGAGTCAATATATGCAAGATAAATGGGAGATTGTGGGTTGTAATTCCCAGTTCTTCATGTCCCAGCTGTGAGACTCATGACGAGCAAGTTTTCTCTGTGCCTCTGTTTCCTCATCTATTAGATTGGAATGACTCTCCTAAACTCAGAAGGTTTCATTTAAAAATTGGCAGTACCTGAGCAGAACCTCCCAGCATCCCAGAGGCACTTTGTAAATGAAGTTCTCTACCCTTTTCTCCTCCTCCCAGGCTTCCCTATTCCTCCCACATCATGCCACACCCATTGTTTGGAGCCATAAAACCCAACCCAGCTTGGACTCTCACCTGCCATCCTCTGTTGCCCAGTCCCTTTCCTTAGTGGTAGGGGGCTGGTGTCCCCCCACATCTGGTTCCAGATACCCCCAACCCTAATGTGCAGGACTAGGGCCCTAGTGGACCTCCAGTCTGGGTAGGTCGGTGTTGTCATGGTGACAGCGACAGTCCCCAGCCACAGGTTCCCTAAGTGACTGGTTACTCTTTAACATATCCACCCACCTTGGGCGATTAGAAGAATCAATAAGATAACCTGGTGGTGGCAGCTGGTTGTGCTCACTACCTTCTTGGCCTGGCTCCCGGTGGCCCCGCTGCCGCTGCTGTGCGTGAGGCCGGGTCCTCCATGCCCCCGGGTCTCCGGCTGGGTGGGCTTGGCCATGGTCAGTGTGAACGCGCCCCTTGGGGCACCGGTGGACGGTCCCTATGGTGAGTGGGGACAGCTGCTAGGGCTGGAGGGAGGATTGGACAGGCCGGGTCCGTGGCCAGGTTTGAAAGGCAAGGCTGGGATCTTCCATGTGTTTGCGTTAGGCCCAAAGACCCTCCAAGGACTCTTGTACAATAGCAGCAAGTCCAGGGGAGGCATGTGACTTGCTTCACTAAGCCCTGAAACAGGGGGATGGCCATTTTGTGCCTGGAGAAGTGCTGGGAGGGGTGGAAGGAGACCCTGGCAGTTCCAGGAAAGGGGCTTGTCTCCTTCAGTAGCCCGCCTCGGGGCCAGGGTGTCCCTGGGCCGCATCCCAGGAGCCCTTCCAAATTCCACAGAGGGTGGAGAACTGGAAGCAGCATTCACTCTGGGGTCAAACTGAGTTCCAAAGTCTTAGATCCCTTAGGATTTCTAGGGGAAAGTCAGCTTGATCCCTTCCATGCTCTCAATTACCACTCCCCCAAACCAAACCAAACCCACTGCCATCAAGTCAAGTTTGACGCCTAGCAACCCCACAGGACAGAGGAGAATGCCCTCGGGGGTTTCCAAGGCTGTCCTGTAGAGTGGCTGGTGGGTTTGAACCACCAATTTTTAAATTAACAGGCAAGTGTTTTAACCACTGCCCCACAATGCCCCTTTCAAGGGCCATTAACTCATCGCCATGAAGTCCATTCGGACTCATAGTGACCCTGAAGGATAGAGAAGAGCCACTCCATAGGGCTCCCAAGGTTGTAATTCTTTATTTATGGAAGCAGACCACCTCATCTTTCTCCTGCGGAACAACTAGTGCATCCAAACCTCCAACCTTTCAGTTAGCAGCCCAGTGATTAACCCACTGTATCATCAGGGCACTTTTTTGAGGGTCATCCTTGTTGTTTTTCCTCAAGTTGGTTCCGACTCATAGTGAGACTGTACTGTATAGAGTTTCTGAGAGCGGCTGGTGGGTTTGAGCTGCCGACAGTGTGGTTAGCAGTCCGGTGCTTAATTAATCAGAGGAAGAAGTATAAAGCAACACACAGCATGGGGTGTTGGAAAATGACATCAGTGTAGGTGTGAAACTAATGTACAAGGTTAAGAAAAGTATATGTAACTGGTGTTGAAAATCTCTAGCTCCAGAGTCTGGGGTGACCCCCAAGTTGAAAGTAATGCCAAAGCCCGAGGAAAACAAACCATGGGGCATCTTTAGGGTGAAAGCTATGCAGATCTGTGCGCAGAGAGGGAAAATTGTCCAAGATTGTGACAAAGAGGGAGCTAAGAACGGTGCATCTAGCATAGTACATTGCTGATAGCAAACCGGATATGGATATGTGTATACACACGTTTATGTTTGCATACAAAAGTAATCGAAGGGCACAAAGACAATGGTAACAGTTTGTTTCTGAACAGAGTGATTCAGGAGAAGTTTTATTTGTTTGCTTGTTTGTTGTTTCACCTTTTGCATTTTTTTTTTGGATTTAAAAAAATTATGTTCTTTCATAACCTGATTAGAAGCACACACACACACACATACACACGGAACATAGCCTCAGCGATCCAGTAGCTCTCAGTGCTGGTTCTGTGACTTGGGGGAAATAACTCCACATTTATGTGCCTGTTTTCTTCTCTGGGAAGTAGAGATCATGCTAGAACCCATCTTTGGGTCTTGCAGAAGCTACAAGAGAGCAAGCGTGTAAAGAATTTGACACTGTGGGGACTTAATAAATAGTAATTCATGTTTTCATCATTACCTGAGCACAGACAGTCCGTGAGAGAAAAAGTCTGATCTCCTGATGCTAGCCCAGGGATCTTCCTCAAATTGGCCCTCCACCAAGCAGGAGAATGTGGTGCAGTGGAAAATAGCAGTGGTAGGAGACAAAATAGCCTGGGGACCCTTCTCATACATTTGCTATGTGGTCTTGGTCAAGTCACTTCTCCTCTTTGAATCAGTTTCCTTATATGTAAAATGGAGATTCCAATTTGGACCTATCTCACAGAAGGTAGAATGATTCGAGAAGATAAGAGTAGTACAGTAGTAGTTCCTAACCTACAAGGAACCTCGCTTACAACCATCCTTTCGTTGTTGTACATCTTATGTTGCAGTTTTGCAACACGTCTTTGGCTGATGGCACCATGTTCAAATGTTCACTCGCAGATGGCCAATGCTGTGATTTGCCGATGAAAACACTGCTGTGTAGTATGCTATGGCTGGTGTCAGTGTGAGCAGTTATAATGGGTGGAAAGTTGGGCAATGTTCAATCTTAACGACATACTTCAATTGAACTGTGTATGTAGCCGACAACCATTATGACTCCGACTTCATTGTTACCACACTCACACTGACAAATAAAGATCAGATTTATGATGATACTGATAATAAAAGGCAGTAACATGAAAACTAAAAAAAAAAAAAAAACAAAACAGAGAAGGACTTGACTTCTGACAGAACTGGCCTATGGGTGAAGTAGTTGGAATGGAACTCTGATGTAGGTTGGGGACTGCCAACATAGCAAAACGACTAGGTGCATAGTAGGTGTTTGTTGTTGTTAAGTGCTGTCAAGTCGATATAGGGTTTCCAAAGAGCGGCTGGTAGGTTTGAACCACCAACTTTGTGGTTGGCAATTCAATGCTTATCCTACAGTGGCATGCCAAGACTCCAGTAGATGCTTAGTTCATGGTAAAGACCCAGTGTGAGGCTTGGTTGAATCTGTGAGTGGAGAAGACTCATTGTTCATCAAAGGAGTCAGACGGTCAGCTTCTGGGGGCCAGGGTAGAGGGGACAGAAGGCACCATAGGGTCCCCTTGAAAGGGAAGCAATAAATAATAATATAACCAGCAGTACCTCACTACTCCAATCTCTGTCCACCTTGTAGGAGGTCCTCTCTTCCCTTCATCCAAGTTCCTACACAGTGCTCATCACAAGATGAGAAAACAGCATAACATTGTTGAAATGGTTGGATGTAGGGATGGATGGATGTCTACATCTATTATCTTGTTTTGTTCTCACACAAGTTGTCTGAGATAGACAATATTATTTCCAAGGCTCAGGATAGTGTAAAATAATAATAATAATAAAAGCTGACTCCAGACCCCTGACATAGTCCACTTGTAGATGGCCTTCTTGACTGGGCTGCTGGCCAGGTTTGCAGCACGGATCAGCTGTGTGTGTGAGAGGGAGACACCCTGCTTTTTAGAGAAAATAAATCTGGGTTAAAATCCGGATCCACTACGTTTTTAGATGTTCGTCCTTACAAGTCATTACCCTTTCTAAGCCTCAGATGTGTCATCTGTAAAAGAGAGATCATAATAGCCACATCCTTGTGTTCCAGTGCGCTTTATCCTACAGCGTAAGCACTGGACCATAAGGTCGACAGGTCTCACTCACCAGCCGCTCCTCGGAAACCCTATACAGGGTCACTATGACTCAGAATCAACTCGATGGCACTTAGCAACCACAACAACAACAAGATTTCATTAAGGAACCCTGGTGGCACAGAGCTTAAGTGCTTGGCTGCCAACTGAAAGGGTGGTGATTGGAATCCGCCAGCCACTCTGTGGGAAAAAGATGTAGCAGTCTGCTTCCTTGAAGATTGTTGTTGTTCTTAAGTGCTGTCAAGTTAGTTACAACCCATAGTGACCCTATATAGGGTTTCCGAGGAGCAGCTGGTGAGCTTGAACCGCCAACCTTGAAGTTCAACGGGCTTTGCAGTCTGGAGCAGTAACTCACAGCGCCACACCAGGACTCCTTAAAGATTACAGTCTTGGAAACCTTATGGGGCAGTTCTACTCTGTCTGTAGGATTGTAATGAGCCAGAATAGATTGGATGGCAATGGATTCAGATTTCAGTGACAGAGGTTAAATGTTGGTGAGGTGCTAAGGAACCTGTAGCTCATAGCAGAGGCTCCATTAGAGGTGTAGAGGTCATGGCTGTTATTCTTATGCACAAAGACCGTGGCTGCTTCCTCGTGAGCCTTGGAGCTCTCCTCCTTCCCCTTCACAAATATACCCATGTCAAACTTGGATGTATCCTTGTCTTGACACATCACCACCAGTACCATTGCCTATGTTAATTTAGTAATTCAGAAATTCCAACATCGTTTCCTGTGCATAGAGTCCTTACAATAAGGAAACGGGCTCTAGTCTTTACTTAGCATCTTTCACTGAGAGTCAACCAGCTGTTTGTGTCTAGGAAAATCAAGATTGGAGAGATAGGATTCTTGCCCTGGATTGGCTGAAGGACATCTGGTCAACAGGCTCACAAATTAAAGTGGCTCCAGAGAGTCCTGGTGTGGCTCTGGGCGCCAGTCAATGAGCTGGACTGTCAGGTCAGTTTGAACCACAAAGTCAATGGTTTAAACTCACCAGTTGCTCCTCAGGAAACCCTATACAGGGTCACTATGAGTGGAACCGAACCAATTCGATGGCACTTATCAACAACAACACAGGGCTCAGCCAGCTATCTAGAAGAAGAATTCTGGGTAGTCATTTGCTCATGAAGAAGTAGGCTTACTTGTCCCTGCCACAGAACATATCCTCTTCTCTTGTTGTTAAAACACCTGGGTCTCTTGGTTTCTTATTTCTGAGAGAGAACATGGACTTAAAGAAAAATTCCTCTCTAAAAGGAAAATGAGTCCTGGTGTGGTGCTGTAGGAATGCTAGCCACAGGGGTCTGTGGTTCAAACCCATCAGTCACTCCTCAGAAGCCCTATACAGGGTTATTATGAGTTGGAATCAACTTAAAAGGCACTTACAACAAAGCAAGCTCAACTGTAGTGGCTGCTGAAATTCAACCTCAATACCAGGGAGACAACAGGGAAAGGTGGAGACTGTGGATAAGTGGAGAACACTTTCTTCATGTAACTGGAAGCTGCTATTCACTTTGTGTTGATTATGCTCATGGTGGTGGTGGCGATGTGTCCTGGAGTCAGTTCAGACTCCTAGTGACCCTGTACAGGGTTTCTGAGGCTGTAAATCTTTATAGGAGTAGAAACCCTCATCTTTCTCCCGTGGAATAGCTGGTAGCTTCGAACTGCTCACCTTGAGGTTCACAGACCAATTTGTAACCACTAGAATCGGGCTGCAAACCTCAGGGTCAGCAGTTCAAAACTACCAGCTGTTCCGTGGGAGAAAGATGAGGCTTTCTTCTCCCGTAAAGATTTACAGCCTCGGAAACCCTGTCCAGGGTCGCTATGAGTCGGAACCGACTCCATGGCACATAACAACAACAACACTACCAGAGCTCCTTTTTATGCACATGACGGTTCTTAAATTACCAGTGTATTAAAAAAAACTGTGGTGGCATTGTAGGGTAAGCACTGGACTGCAACCACAAGGTTGCCAGTTCAAACCCACCAGCCACTCTGAGAGAGAAAGATGAGGCTTTCTGATCCCATAAAGATTTACAAGCTTGGAAATCCTCTGCAGAATCGCTACAAGTTGGAATCGAATCCATGGCAGGGGGTTTGGTTTTTTTGGTTTATGGTGGTCAAGAGAAGCAGTAAATGCAGACTTGCATATGAAATCTCCCGATTTTAAATGTGTTTAAATATTGAAAGTACTCGATGGACTGACAACGTTCCCAACCTCTGCTCTAGAATTCAGGTCCATTTAAAATCACGTGGTCAGAGAACTATGTAGTTGCTTAGTTTCCTCATTTGTAATATGGGAATATCATAGCACCAGCATCATATGTGAGATTAAATGAATTAATACATGAATGCTTAGAGTAGAGTCTGACACAGAGCAAGCACTCGGTGGATCTTGGTTGTGAGGATTCATGAGTGAATGAAGGAGACAATAGCACAGAGAGCTGGAAAGTGCTGCATCCCTAAGAGGGATGTGTGGATCCACCACTGGTGCTGTTTTTACAGGTAGCTGCAGTTGAGCCATCTCTGTTCCATGGCAACCTTATGTGCAGCAGAACAGAACATTGCCTGATTCAGCATCCTCTTCATGATCTTTGTTTGGTACATTTGAATCCATTGTGTGTTTGTGAATTCATTGCATTGAGGCTTTCCTTCCTTCTCTTCCACGAAAGATGATGTCATTTTTCTAGTGATTGATCTTTCCTAACACCATGTCCAAAGGAAGCAAGCCAAATTCTTGATATCCTAGCTTCTGAAAAGCATTTTGGTTGTGTTTCTTCTAAGATGGGTTTGTTTATTCTCCTGGCAGTTCACAGAATTGCCAACATCCCAATTCAAATGCATTCATCCTACTTCTGAGTTCCCTATTCGTTGTTTAGTTTTCTTATGCACATGAGGTTCTCTAAAAGACCCTGGCTTGGATCCCAGATGCTGGACAAATATAGGACTGTGTCAAACTATGACTGTTCCCAAACTACAGTGCCCCTCTCCCCTCTCCATATCATCTTCCCACACCTTTGCTCCCTACTTCACTCCAATTCAATCTACAGCCCCTTTGATTCTGTGATCTACAAAATTGGCTTCATGGAGAGCTTCATACATACGTTTTTGTATGTATGGAGACTTTATTGTGATTTGGGTGAAAGTTTACAGAGCACATGAGTTTCACATCCAACAATTTCTACACATTTTCTTTCTACAATCCTCTCAAGGTAATCACACTCTTCCCACGACCTTCCTGGGTTCCCCATTTCCATTTGTCCTTCTTTCCTAACCTTCCTGCCTTCTGAACTTTGTTTTTGGACAAATGTCACCCTTTTGGTCTTGTGTGGCTGATTGTCCTGAGGGGCGGGTTCCTCCAGAGAGTTACTTTATAGATCTGGCTATTGTTTGGCTGAAAGGTGATCCAATGGATGGCTTCATTGCTGGGTTTGAAGCGTGTCTAGGGGCCAAAGTCTGGGGATTCCGCCAGTCTATACCAGACCAGTAAATCTGGCCTCTTTTATGATTTTGAATTTTTGTTCTACATTTTTTTCCTGCTCTGTCCAGGACCTTGTATTGTCATCCTGATCAGAGCGGATCAGAGTTAGTTGTAGTCATTGGATACCTTCTGGTTCTCATGATCCCATGCTAATGGAGGCTGTGGTTTGCATGATCCATTATCATATTTTTGCATATAATGTGCCTATATAAATAATGTGCACACACAAACAGTATAGTATGGGGCTGTAGAATAAGCACTGGACTGCAAGGTCGGTTTGAACCACAAGGTCCATACTTCAAACTCACCAGCCGCTCTTTGGAAACCGTATATAGAGTCGCTGTGTGTTGGAACCGACTCCACAGCACTTAACAACAACCACAACAAGCATGCATGTGAGACTAATGTGCAAGAGGAACATGAGATTTGCAAAAATCATGTAATACATGTGCAATTCAGTTTGCAAAAAACAGTACCGCGTGCATTATTTATATGAAATACGGTAGCCCTTTAGATCATTTTTTCCTAGCGTTTTTGATTTTCTTCACTCTTCTTTGTCCCAGATGGAGAGAGATCAGTAGTTACATCTTAGAGAGCCACTCACAAGTTTTTAAGATTCTCGTTACTACTTGCCCAAGTATGATGTAAGACATTTTAAAGATACATATTTTAGGACTCCACTTGAGACCTGGTAAATCAGAAATCCTAGGGTGAGCTCTAAGAACCTGTAATTTTATTCAAGTTCCTCATATGATTTTGGAAATCCTGGCATGGTGTTGTAGGATAAATACGTACTGCCAACAGCAAGGTTGGTGGTTCAAACCCATCAGCCACTCCTTAGAAACCCTATACAGGGTTGCTAAGAATTTAAACAGATCCAATGGCACTTAACACAACAGGTCAGCTGGAGTTTGGAAAGCATTGCCATCTTGGTTTGTCTCACGTTACAAACGGAGGAAACAGATCCCCAATAGGGATCATCTCTCCTCCAGGAAACCTCCTGTGTTCTTTAATTATTTCTTCAACAAGCATTTACTGACATTCTGCTAGGCTCTGGCTTTGGTTCACAGAGCACCCAGTGTGATGGGATAGACAGGTCAGCAGGCAATTGAAGACAAGGAGATGGTAGGACAATGTGGGACCCCTCAGGGACATAGGAGGATGGGGCTCAGGACATCTTTTTGGAGGAAGGAACTGCTGTCTAAGCTGAAACCTGAAGGTTCTGTAGGAGTCAGCCAGGAGAGAAGAGGCAGGAAGAAGAGTGTTTTGACTAAGGGAACAGCATTTGCAAAGACCCAGAGTCTGGCCACCAAACTGATTTCACACATATTTGACGGTATTAAATTCTGCCTTTTTATTTTCATCTATGTTATAGTACTTCGTTCTTTTAAAAAAAAAATTAATTACATTTACCATCTCAACCATTTTTACATGTACAATGCAGCCATGCCAACCACACTCCCCATGCCATTTACCTATCACCGCCGACCTTGTGGGTCACAGTTCAGTGCTTATCCTACAGAGCCACGACACTCTCCATACAGAATGCTTAATAAGCTTGGTTATCTATTTTAATCATAGAATAATATATAATAAATACAGTTGCAAACTGCTTAAATGTAATAGTTCTTAGGTTATATGAATACTAAGGAGTCCTGGTGTGGTGTGGTGGGTTAATGCGCTAGACTGCAAAATTGGTTTGAATTACAAGGTCAGTGGTTCAAGCTCACCAGCTGCTTCCTGGAAACCCTATGCAGGGTCACTATGGGTGAGAACCAGCTCGACGGCACTTAACAACAACAACAACATGAATATTAACAATAATGTTGTTTTAAAATCTTTATTAGTAATTGGGTGGATGGGATGCCATTTTTATTTTCCTTCTTCTTTTCCTTTAATTACTATTTCATTCTCAGAAAAGTTATTTTATCACAAATAC
>NW_006408541.1:19712859-19735535 GCF_000296735.1 Chrysochloris asiatica | reverse complement strand
GCCGTAGAGTCAGTTCCGACCCATAGTGACCCCGAACAGGGTTTCCGAGGCTGTAAATCTTTACGGGAGCAGAAAGCCTCATCTTTCTCCCGTGGAACCGCTGGTAGTTTCGAACTGCTGACCTTGTTGTTGTTAAGTGCTGTCAAATCAGTTCCGACTCAGAGAGACCCTGGATAGGGTTTTCAAGGAACAGCTGCTGAGTTTGTGCTACTGAGCTATGGCTTACACCAGGAGTCCTAATTACTAAAACACCAGAAAATATGTTCAAATCAGTATGTACAGACAAAACCAACGATTCAAAGCATCTTTGTAATTGGGTAGTAATGGCAGCTCTGAGCCAAGTGCATTGTTGTTGTTGCTGTTGTCATGTGACGTCGAGCCAGCTTTGACTCACAGAGACCCTGTGTAGGAGTTTTGAGGTTGTAAATCTTTGCAGGAGCAGAAATCCTCATCTTTCTCCCTTAGAGCAGTTGGGGGGCTCAAACAGCCAACCGTGTGGTTTGCAGTCCAATGCTCATCTAACAGAGCGAATTGTTGTCGTTAAGTGCTGTCGAGTCACTTCCAACCCATCGCGACCCTCTATGGGTTTCTGAGGAGCAGCTGGTGAGTTTGAACTGCCGACCTTGTGGTTCTCAGTCCGGTGCTGATCCTATAGCCCCATATCAGGAGTCCAGGAGCTCATTAGAAGGTTCAGAAGGTAAATTATCCTAGAATTTCAGCCTTACAGGTATATTGAACATGTAAGCGGAACTTAAGAAAATGTTTTTCTTTTTAAAACTAACTACACAGATATTTTATTAAAAAATAATAAATTTCTGTGGAAACATGCCACAAAAATGTTATAGACAGTTAATTGGTGTCAGACCCTCTGATAGTGCTGCACAATGTGCTCTGCCCCTTCTTCACTGCCTCCCACCCCAGGGGCACCACTGCCTACGGGGCAGATCTACTTTATAATATAGGGATGCTATGAGTTTGAATCCAGCTGGCAGCAACAGGTTTGGTTTTGGGTTTTGGGGTATCTGGAAAGATCTGATCATCTGGCATATGGAAAGCACTATGGAAAGTTTGACTATCACTAAGATAGTAAGCAAGGGGCTCTGGTAGCGTAGTGGTTACGAATTGGGCTGTGAGCCTCAAGGTCAGCAGTTCGAAACTACCAGCTGTTCCATAGGAGAAAGATGAGGCTTTCTGCTCCCATAAAGATTTACAGCCTTGAAAACCCTGTACAGGGTCGCTATGAGTCGGAACAGACTCCACGGCACATTACAACAACAAGATAGTAAGCCCCTACTATGTGCAGAGGGATGAATGCAGTAGGTGTTTTGCCAGCTGTTATTTATATGAGATATGCAGCTGGTCCAAGATACAACTGTCTGTCTGGAAAGGTAGAACAAAGCTTAGTTTCAGGAGGTAAGGTGTGCCATGAAGTCTGGGCTCTGTTCTCGAGGGTCAAGTTCATAGGTCTGGCTGGGCTAATGTGGCTCCTTCACAGAGGAGGAGCACAGGGGAGGCGTGGAGCTAGAGGGGCAAAGCTGACCCTACCAGAGACTGGGGGATATGGCTCTGGGCTGAGTGGCTGTAAGTGACCTCATTCAAGTCCTGCTCCTACTGGGTCTCAGAAGGGGAGGCATGTGGTGGGCCCTAGGGTTGTTACACAATATTCATGGGAGCCCTAGGAATCAGAAGAGATACCTCAGGGTTCAGTTCGAGGGCAGTGGGAAGGATTCCAATGGACCAGGTTCTTAGCATCTCTCCGCCCAACAACGTCTGGTTCAGCCAGAGCAGCTCCACTGTGGCCTTTGCGCAAAGCAAGTAGTGCATGGCTGGAAAATGTTCACAAAGAACCAGACCAGTATGTTTCAAACTGCAATTTTGGTCTATTAATGGTTCACACAGTCAATGTATTGGGCTGTATTAGGGTAACACCAGCTGACACAACAAACATAACTAATTTTTTTTTTCTTTAATGTTTTATTGTGAATTATGTGATAGTTTACATGGGAGAACATTAGTTTTACATTCATTCTATCATATATCGTCTCATTGCCATGGTTATAATCTCCTCCATGCAATCCTTCCCTCATACCCACCAGGTCTTCAGCACACAGTCGCTCTCCCTCTCTGGCTCTAAAGTCTCCAGCTACTCCATCGCTCCCAAATATAACTAAATTTGAGTTCGAAGTTTATTACCCTCGCTCACACAGTCATCCTGGGGCTTGGGTGCTTCCAACGTGGCTCCATTACCTTCGATACGACTTGCAAGGTTGTCAGGATTATCTGCATCAAGCTGGTGGGAAGGGAGGAGATGCGCTACCAACTTGGCCTAGAAGGAACATCACTTCTACTAACACTCCATTGATCAGAACAAGTCACATGGTCCAGCCAAAGGCAAAGAAGTCTGGGATATGTGCTCCCAAGGTGGGCAGTTGTTTCCTAGGACTTTGTGGTTAGTTGCTGCTTAGTCAGCTCTGACTCCTGGTGACCTTACCTACCTACAACAGAACAAAACGTTGTCCCATTCGGCATCATTTCATGATCATTGGCATGTTTAAGTTTATTGTTGTTACTCTTGTTTGGCACTTCCAATCTAGGGAGCTCATCTTCCAGTATTATGGTGGTGGTGGTGGGCCTTGCAGTCGGTTCCAACTCATAGCAACACTGCCTGGGGTTTCCCATAAATCTTTACAGGAGCAGAAAACCTCATCTTTCTTCCACAGAATGGCTGGTAATTTCAAACTGCTGACCTTGAGGCTAGCAGCCCGATTCGTCCTGTTGTGATCCCTAAGGTATTCATTGGTTCCTTTTCAGAAGAATATCACGGGTCTTTCGTCCTAGTCTTCTTAGTTGGGACATTCCACTGAAACCTATTCTGTCTGGGTGACCCGGCTGGTATTTGAAATACTGCTGTCAAACCATCCAGCGTCGAAGCAGTATGCAAACCACCATAATAGGACTAGTTCTAAACTATGGCAGGACACGAACATACACACTTTTTGAACTGCAGAATGAGAGTTTTCAAGTTGACGTAGAAAGTCCAGTCATAGGTTCTTTTCTTCCATTAGAGGCAGATGTCAATTAGTTATGACAAACATGAATATATCATAGCATTAGGACAAATGTTTCAACACAATGTGTATAGGTAGGTGACAGCGATGAAGCAAACGTGACAGAATGCTACCAGTTGATAAGTCTACTGTTCACTGGACTGTTCTTTCTGTCTTTGTTGTTGCTGTCCAGTAGGTTCCGACTCATAAGCCTCATCTTTCTCCCATGGAGCAACTAGCGGATTGAAACCGCCGATCCTGCTGCCAACAGTCCACACATAATCTATGATGCCACCAGGCTCATTTCAATCTTTGTTGTTGCTAAATGTTGTCAAGCCAGTTTCAACTCATAGGGGTCCGGTATAGGGTCTGAAGTGCTTACCTATAGCACCATACCAGGATTCCTTTCAACCGTTAGTGGGTTTGAAATTCTTCAAAGTAAACTGTTAGGGAAAACATAATTGCTAAAAATGTGCTAGACACAAAAGAATAAGATGTAAATAATATATGGTTTTACTTTAAGCTTGAGGGTTTTGAATTGCACCTTGAACACAGGAGTCAGAATGTTTTTCTGAATAAGGTCAGATAGTAAATACTTCAGGAGAATTTTCTTTTGTTTACTTGTGTTTATAAGTGTGTTTTTAACTATATATATTTATGGATACGTGTTTGGGATTGTGATGGTAGAAAAAATTTACAGAGCGCTTAGCTACAGCTTTAGTCATGTTGACTCTTAACCTTTACAACTCCATCTGAGGTAGACGTTGCTTTTATCATCCCCATTCTGCAGATGAGGATATCAGGGCACAGAGAGATTAAGACATCCACCCAAAGCAACGCAGCATATGCAGCAAGAGACAATACTGAGGATTCAGCCCAGTACTCAGACTCCGCCGAGTCTGCGCTGGCTACCAGACTTTACTGCCTCTGTGGGTAAATGCTGTGCAGCAAAGCATGTTTCTTACTGAGGGTTATGACCAAAGGGTTTAAAAGCCACTGGTCAGAATGTTCCCTTCACCAAACTAAAAATACTGTACCTTTCATTAGGTGTACCCACAGGGTACAGTGGCCTGTTTTAGGTAGTACATGAACAAAATTTTTTAAATAAATGTTTTTAAAACTTATTTTACTGTGTTTTAAAACATGTATTACTAACGTATCAAAACAGTAATCTATAATTTCTTTTTATTTTTTCCTTTTTAAAGCTTTTATTGTGAATTGGGTGATATTTTACATGGAAGAAAATTGGTTTTGCACTCATCCTACGGTATTTCATTTCGTTGCAATGATTGCAATCCCCTCCATACATCATCATTCAATAGTATTTGCTTCTATTCCCTCTTACAATTTCTTTTCTTAAATGAATGCATGTTTTCAAAAGAAATAGAATATTTACTGCGCCTATTTATACTTAAGGAGCTCTGGTAGCATAGTGGTTATGAATTGGGCTGTGAACCTCATGGTCAGCAGTTCGAAACTACCAGCTGTTTCACGGGAGAAAAATGAGTCTTTCTGCTCCCATAAAGATTTACAGCCTTGGAAACCCTGTACAGGGTCACTATGAGTCGGAACTGACTCCACGGCACGTAACAACAACAACATTTATACTTATCAGCTTTCTCATTATCGGACATTTCACATTTTTGATAGTAAAAAATTTACTATCTGACTGTTTTGCTCATAATGATGTACATCTGGCAGTAACAAATGACAAGGTGGGAGACATGAGTAACACTGGCTGTGAGGTTCTGTGTCAACTTGGCTGGCCATGATTCTCAGTGGTTTGGAATTTATGGAATGGTGACATTTGGCAGCTATGTAATGATGTTATCCGGCAATTATGATATGGTGTACACATCCGTCATTTTGTGATGAGGAGGCCAACTTCCATTTTCCCATAATGCCAAACTTTACAGAGCGACCAAGTTTTTGGATGCTGATAAGTGAGGAGTGATGTAAATAATTACAAGTAAATAAAGTACAGGTAATAGGAAGATTATGGTAAAAAAGCCTGAAGAGGAATACAAGTGTCTGGGATTCAGAGGACAAGCATAAACTTGGCATCAGAAGGCCCAGATCTGAGTGTCTAGTTCTGGTTTATCTTGTTACTTGTTGGTTGCCGTTAAGCCAGTTCTGATTCCTGGTGACCACATATGTTACAGTTGTTACTGTCAAGTTGATTTCTACTCCTGGGGACCCTGTTGCGTAAAGTAGATCTGCCCCCATAGTTTCCAAGGCTGGACATCTTTATGAAGGTGGATTGCCACAACTTTCTCCTGCATAGCGGCTGATGGCTTCAAACTGCCAACCTTTTGGTTAGCACCTGAGGGCCTGGCCACTGCACCACCAGAGCTCCCTTGCCACAGAATAGAACTGCTCATCAGGGTTTTCTGGGCTATAATCTTAAGGAATGCAAATGACCAGGTCTTTTCTTTCATAATACTACCGACTAGATTTGAACTGCAAACTTTTAAGTTAACCGTCA
The DNA here is from genome assembly GCF_000296735.1 of Chrysochloris asiatica. Lineage (NCBI taxonomy): Eukaryota > Metazoa > Chordata > Mammalia > Afrosoricida > Chrysochloridae > Chrysochloris > Chrysochloris asiatica. The sequence continues at coordinate 19,730,003 of NW_006408541.1, read as the reverse complement.
AGTGCAACCATGGGCTGGGCACAGTCTAAACAATTTACAAAAATCAGCTCCTTTCATCCTCACATCTGCCCTTTGAGGTAGGTACTGTCATCATACCCATTTCCCACGAGAGAGAACAAAGTCTCAGAGAGATAAGCTAAGTGGCAGGGTTCTCATTCAAACCCAGGCACTAGCTGATGTAACAAATCCAAAATGCAATATGGAAGTCTATCTCCAGGGACCCTGGTCTTGGCTGTGGAATGAGTTTTATATGAACTATGATGTGGAAAACTTCTTTGTCCTTCGGGGTGCCACGTTTTTCCCTGCAAGTGGGGTTCAGAATGCCAATTCTGCTTACCCCTCAGGATAGCTCCGCAGATCAAGAAGATGGGTGCAAAAAATCACCTGCAAAATGCCAACAAGATTTATTACATGTAAAGTGTTAGTAGTATTATAATATGCTGCTTTGGTAGCATAGTGGTTACGAATTGGGCTGCAAACCTTAAGGTCAACAGTTCGAAACTACCAGATGTTCTGCTGGAGAAAGATGAGGCTTTCTGCTCCCGTAAAGATTTACAGCCTCGGAAACCCTGTACAGGGTCGTTATGGGTCGGAATCAACTCGACAGCACTTAACAACAACAACTCTTGAGTTGTCATGAAGATCGATTAAGAAAGACATGGAAAACCCTAGGTTCAGCTATGTTGTTGTTAATAACAGTGCCATTGAGACGGTTCTAAGTCATAGAGAGCCCCAACAGGGTTTACCGAGGCTGACAATCTTTGCAGGAGAACACTTTCCAAGGTTGTAAATCTTTGAGGAAGCAGAAAGTTTGCTCTGACTCCCATGAAGTGGCTGGTGGGCTTGATCCATTGACCTTGTGGTTTGCAGTTCAGTGCTTATCCTACAGAATTCCTAAGGTTCACGTATGTTGTTATTAAGTGCCGTCAAGTCGATTTTGACCCATAGCGACCCTGTATAAGGTTTCCAAGGAGCAGCTGGTGAGCTTGAACCACTGACCTTGCAATTCAAACAACTTTGCAGTCTGACGCATTAGCCCACAGTGACACACCAGGACTCCAAGGTTCATGTATGTTGTTGTTGTTATTGTTGTTGTTGTTACTGTTGTTGTTAAGTGCCGTCGAGTTGGTTCCGACCCATAGTGACCCTGTGAGAGGGCTTCCAAGGAGCGACTGGTGAGCTTGAACCACCAACCTTGTAGTTCAAACCGACTTTACAGACTGGCGCATTAACCCACAGCGCCACACCAGGACTCCAAGGTTCATGTATAGACAATGCCAATTGTGACTAATATCAGTGCAGCTGTTTTAATGAAAACACTGTAAAGTGATTTATCCTCAAATTGGGATATAGTTGCATTGTTGTTTTTATTACATGCCATTGAGTTGATTCTGACTCATAGCGACTCTGTATAGGGTTTCCAAGGAGCAGCTGGTGAGTTTGAACCACGGACCCTGTGGTTCAAACCAACCATATGATCTAGTGTATTAACCCTCAGCACCACACCAGGACTCCAGAGTTATATAGGCTCTTTCCTATGAGGAAAATAATGTGTTATATATATAAGAGAATCATCAAGATGTAGCAGTGCAACGGTGATATTTAATAATATAGAGTTGAAATAATTGCGTCTGGACAGTGACAATCAGATTCAGGTAAGAGTGGGTGGGCAACGACAGTTATTAGACCTTGTAGAAGTATTTGACTTTTTCGTCATGTGCATGTACAACTTTGATTAATTAATAAATCAAAATTCAGTTTGAAAAGAGAATAAATAAACCGTTTCAAATACCCTCAAACCCATCTGAAAACACCTTCAAGAGTTTTAGAGCAAAGAAAACAACAAACAAAGGAAAAGACAGTTAAGGTTAAAGGAGAAATGTTTAAACCCCCCACTGAAAAACCCTCCAATGGATTTATATTACACTTAAAATCTAAAATCGCTTCCTAATCTAAAAGGTCCCATAAAATCTGACTACCATCAATTCCAGTCTCAGTTTTGCTCACTCCCCTTCAGCCACATGAGCCTTCTTGTGATGCTTCAATCAAGTCAGCTACGTTCCTGCGTCAGGGCCTTTGCACTTAATCTGTTCTCTGCCAGGAACATCCTCTCCCCAGATCTTCCCATCACTGATTTCTTCTAATAGTTTGGGTCTTAGCTCAAAGGATCCCTCCTCAGAAAGACCCTTCCTTAACACCCAATTCTAAGGCTTCCCACTCCCACCCCCATCACTAGCCGTCCCATTATCCTTCACAGCTTTTATTACCTCCTGAATTTGTGCATTTGTGGATGATAATCACCTGTCTATCCCATTCCATTAGAGCGGGGAAGTTGACTATCTTATTCCCTGCTGTATCCCCAACAAAAAGAAGAGCTCTGGCACACAGTAGGCATTCCATGAATACTTGTGGAATGAGCAAATATAGATGGGGAAGGGCTCACCTGCTTAAGGGGCCAGTGGCTTAGGCAGGAAGCTACAGCCTTCTGCCTGGGTCCTACCCTGGGTAAACAGACCCTCCTCCGCCCAGACAGTCACTGTTTGACAACTGTCTGCCGAGGGACTGGCCAAGCCTGGGCTACCACGCTGCCAAGGTCCCAGGATTCCCTGGAACAAGTAGCTGAAACAGCCGCACCTCAGGGAGAACTTTGAAAGAGCAGGTCAAAAAGTTATCCAAACAGGCGTGAGGAAGGGTGGAGACGGTGGAGAGAGAGAGAGAGAGAGAGAGAGAGAGAGGGCAGAGCCTTGGGCAGAGCCTCAAGGAGCTGGAGTACACCCAACAGACAGCCTCCAGGACTCAGCATGGACTCGGCACTGGAATAGGGAGACCCAGATTCTGGTTCCAGCTCTAGTCCTGACGTGTGGTGGGACCCTGAGTACTTGCCATCTCTGGGCCTTGCTTTTCTTAGCTATAAATTGAGGGACAGTTGGCAACAAAAGTGGCAATGGCCTTCTTTCTTTTAAAAAACAAAAAGTCTTATCTGGAAGGCAAGCCACAGGAATGAGTTGGAGGCGCTCAGGTTGAAGCAGGAGTAGGTGTGTGAGAAACTGCCCACCCAACAGCCCCTGGCCCTTCCAAGTAGCCACAGTATGAAACCCACCAGGCTCTTCCATCTCTGAGGTTCTTCATCCACCCTGAGTGGAAGGGAGAGAGTGTGGCAAGAGGAAGTGTCCAGAGAAAATGGCAGAGTCTGATGGTTTTGAATTGGGAACACTCTTACAGTCAAGTATAGACCCAGGTTCAAGCCCCAGGTGGACAACTACCTCCACCTCTCTGGGCCTTAGTAAACCTAGCGTCATAAACTGTACCTACCTCATGGTGTCATCAAAAAGTGGTGAGCACAAACCTGCTGGTTAGCGAACTTTCAATAAAACCAGCTGCTGCGAGGGTGAGAATGGTTATACAACTGAAACAATGTCACAAAGTGGTGTGTGTAGAAAGTGTTGGATTGGTGTTTGCTTTACTTTTTTTTTTTTTTTTAATGTTTTATTGTGAATTATGTAATAGTTTACATGGGAGAACATTAGTTTTACACTCATCCTATCGTATATCGTTTCATTGCAATCCCCTCCATGCATCATCAACCAACCAAAGAGTATATACTACAAGCCTGTCCCCCAGTTGTCAGCACACAGCCCCTCTCCCTCTCTGGGTCTAGAGTCCCCAGCCACTCCATCTCTCCACGTCATTGTCTCTGCCTCCATCTCAGGCATCACTGCTTCTCTGGGTAGGGTCCCGCTCTCTGCTCTTCTCCCTTGATGGTCCCAGGGACCTCCACTCCTAGAATGAAAAGTTAATCACTCCCCTCCTTGCTGCAAAACATCTACCTTTACATTTTCAACCCTCACAAGCAGTCCTGATAACAATTATCCCCTATATTGTATCATAAGAAACCCACCCACATTTCATTTCATCAGCCCCGTCTAGACAGATTGGATACTACTCACTGGATATTCTACCTTCCTTCACGCCCTCTGAATCTAGGTTCCCTGTTGAAAGCTTGTAAGCCAGTCACTTCTTGCCTTTGTAGCCCCCCCCCATTTTAGGTAGCCAATGCCCAAGTTGCCCATCCCTGTCTACTCTGTGTGTGGAGGGGGTGGGAATGATCCTTGCTGTAAGGATCTTTTGAACTACTGCATCCATAGGTGTAGGTCAAGTTCATCCAATTGTATCAGGTTACTCTTTTTTTCCTCTTCTTTCTTTCTGGTTGAGTTCTGTGCTTTACTTTTTAACAACAACAACAAACCAAATAGAATTAAATGTGTGTGTGTGTGTATTATAGCTCTGGTAATGTAGTGGTTACAAATCAGGCTGCTAATCTCACGGTCAGCAGTTTGAAACTACCAGCTGTTCCACAGGAGAAAGATGAGGCTTTCTGCTCCCGTAAAGATTTATAGCCTCGGAAACCCTGTACAGGGTCACTATGAGTCAGAACCAATTTCACAGCATATAACAACAACAACAACAATATATATTATATGTGTGTGTGTGTATATATATATTTATGGTGGTGGTGGCTGTGTGCTGTGGAGTCAGTTCCGACTCATAGCGATCCTGTACAGGGTTTCCGAGGCTGTAAATCTTTACGGGAGCAGAAAGCCTCATCTTTCTCTCACGGAACAGCTGGTAGTTTTGAACTGCTGACCTTGCAGTTTTTTTGCAGCCCGATTCATAACCACTATATATACATAAATACATACATAGTGTACTGGTATGGCGCTGGGAATAATGCATTGGACCACAAGATCCATTTGAACAACAAGGTCGGCGGTTCAAACTCACTAGCCATGCCTTGGAAACCCTCTACAGGGCTGCTATGAATCGGAACAGATGCGATGACATGTAACAACAACAACCCTAAATCAAACCCATTACCTTCAAGTTTCTGATTCATGAGGACCCTCCAGGACAGAATAGAATTGTCTCGTAGGGTTTCCATGGTTGCAATCTTTACAGTGCCCTCATGTGATGGTGTAGCATAAGCACTGGGTTGAGAACCAAAAGACTGATGATTCAAACCCACCAGCTGCTCCTTGGAAACGCTATACAGGGTTACTATGAGTTGAAACCAACCCAACGGCACTTAACAACAATCTTAACAGAAGCAGACTGCCACATATTTCTCCCATGGAGTGGCTGATGGATTTGAACTTTCAGTTAGCAGTTGAGCACATAAACCATAGTACTACCAGGGCTCCTAATGTGGCCATTAGACCATTTAAAATGACACATGTGACTCACATTATACTTCTGTTAGAACGCGCTGCTGCTCTAGCCCCTCAGAGTTCATTGCAGAGACCGTATTCACTAACTCACTCTGCCTCCATATCCTATTCCAGAACAAACTAATGCTAGAAATCCCTGGATCTTCTTCTCACCACACCATTATTACCGTGCCCCCACTCTTGTGGGCTGGCCATCTATTTCTCAGGAGGACCCAAGAACTCCAGGTCTGCTAGAATTCTTCACTTTGGAAAATTGCATCTCCCTTTTCTTTCTGTTTTCTTTATCTGACAGTTACATAAAACAATAGTCAGTTTCAACCTTAATTACACACCCATTCTTCTGTCTTCAGCATGGTGAATTGACACCAAATCTGGTGATTTAGGGGCTGGGGTTGGGGTGGGGACAAGGCTGGCTTTTCTCCCCTTCTTCTGGACAGGTTGTGTTTTTGAGATAATGTTGACTGAGTTGGGAAAGAACGCAGACCTTCTGCTGTGAAGGCTCTAACTTTGATCTTACAAAGATTAGCACCCACAGCTCCGCTAGGGAAATGAGAGCATAGGGAAGGATTTAGGGAGCTCTTTCAATGTACCTCATTCTGTTCAGTCAATTCTGACTCATAGTGACTTTAGGACACAGTAGAATTGCTCATACGGGTTCAAGGTTTTTGTTTTTTAAAAAATAGATAATGATCTCTACATTTTTATTCACATACAACTTAAGGTTTACTGAATATAGCTGTTACTAGCATTGCTTAAAGGAGTCCTGGTAACATAGTGGATGACTAACCAGGCTGCTAATGCAAAGTCAGAAGTTCAAATCTACCAGTCACTCCGCAGGAGAAGATGAGGCGTTCTGCTTTGTAAAGGTTTACAGCCTTGGAAACCCTATGCAGGGTTGCTATGAGTCAGAACCAACTCACGAAACACCACCACTGCTTCCAATATTGAAGTCCTGGTGTGGCTCTGTGGGTTAATGTGCTGGACTGCAAAGTTGGTTTGAACCACAGGATCGGCAGTTCAAGTTCACCATTTGTTCCTCAGAAACCCTATACAGTGTTGCGATGGGTCGGAACCGATTCCAAGGCACTTAACAACACCAACACCACTAATATTGCTTAACGAGGTCTAGTGGTGCTGCAGGATAAGCACTGGACTGCAAACCAGAAAGTTGACAGTTCAAACCCACCAGTCGCTTTGCAAGAGATAAATGAGGCTTTCTGCTCCCGTAAAGATTTACAGCCTCATAAATCCTACAAAGAGTGTCTAACCTGGGGTGGCTCTGTGGGTCAACGCGCTTGACTGCAAGGTCAGTTTGAACTAAAGATTGGTGGTTCAAGCTCGCCTGCTGTTCCTCAGAACCCTTATACAGGGTCGCTATGAGTGGGAACCAACACAGAAGCAGCGTGAGTGGGCTAATCTTTATAGGGGCAGGTGGCCATATCTTTCTCCCTTGGAATGGCTGGAAGGTTCGAACCTCTGTGCCACAGGTTTCCTTCCCCTTCCTTTCCTTCCCCTTTTATGGTAGTGGCACAGAGGTAGCAGCAGAGGCAGGCAGACTTTCAGGTGGTTGCTGTTAGCTCCTCACAAGTTGATTTTAAACTCAGTTTTCAGCTCATGGTGACCCTGTATGGCAGAGTGAATTGCCCCGTAGGGTTTTCTAGACTGCTAACTACCACGTTGGTGGTTCAGACCCACCAGCCTCTCCTCAGAAACCCTATACAGGGTCACTATGAGTCGGAATCTACTCAATGGCACTTAACAACAACAACAGCAACACCCTTTTACACAATGGGAGCCCTGGTGGTTCAATGGTTAAGAGCCTAGCTACTCACAGCTGACCTAAAAGTTGATGATTCAAATCCACCCAGACGTTCCACAGGAGAAAAGACCTGGCAATGTGTTTCAGTAACGATTGTTGTTGTTGTTGTTGTGTGATGAGTGGGTTCTGAATCATAGTGACCATATATAGGGTTTCCAACAGCGACTGGTGGGTTTGAACTGCCAACCTGTGCTTAGCAATCTAGAAAAGCCTATGGGGTAATTCACTCTGCCCAGTGCTTCTCCTGCAGTGCCACCTCAGTAAAAATTACAGCCTAGAAAACCCTTGAGACAGTTCTACTCTGAGTTGAAATCCTGACAGCAGACAACCATCTTTACAGTAGCAGATCACCTGGTCTTTCTCCCACAGAATCCCTGGTAGTTCGAACTACCAGTAACTCAGTTAGCAACTGGATGCTTAACCACTGTTCCACCATGGTTCATAGACTTCTGTTAGAGTCACACTATGTGACCTTGGACAAGTGACTTTAGCATTCTGACCCTCAGTCTCCTCGTCTGAGGGTCAAATAAGGATCAGGACCCCAGAGAAAAGATGATTTGGTCAAAGTTATACAGTAACTAAATGGCAGAGTATGAGATTGGAAAGGGCCTTCAAGATTACCTGACCAGACATTCCCAAAGTGAGATCACTTAGAAAAGAGTTCTGTTGTAAGATATTTGAACAACGTTGAATTAAAGAAAGCTGCACAAATTTCATCCCCGGGGATTTTCTCAGAGTCCTTAATATGCTTCTTACCTTGGGCATTCAAGAGAGGCCTATAGATGAAGGTCCCCTAATTATTCATCGGAGAGCCACTTTACAAACATACTGCCACTGTTACTGCCCATGGCCATTCAGCTGATTCTGACGTCATCACAGTGACCTACAAAGTTGAACTAGAGTTTCTTTACTGTAGAGCTTTATAGGAACAGATAGCCTCATCTTTCTCCCTCAGAGCGTCTGATGGGTTTGAACTGTCAACTTTGCAGTTAGCAGCTGAGCTCCTTACAAACATCAACACCTATTAAAGTGCTCCTTGCCCCAAACAACACTGAACAAGGCTGTTAGCTCTTCTGTATATTTCTAGATCATTGTAAAATTCGTTTCACTGACCCTTTAAATGGTATTTTTCAAAATTTTACATTGTGAAAGTGTCTGTCCTGATATGTAGAAAGGTAGTTCATTTTTCTCAGAGATTCTTTTCTCCTTTTTATTTAAGCAGAACAGTATTGTTGTTTTGTTGTTATGTGCAAACGAGTTGATTCCAACTCCTAATGATCTTGTATCCAGTTTTTAGAGCATCTGATGAATTTGAACCACCAACCTTACGGTCCAGAGCATTATCCCACAGCACCACACCAGGACTCCAGAAAAGTATGTTGTTGTTGTTAAATGCCATCAAGTCAGTTCCAACTCATAACGACCCTGTATAAGGTTTCCAAGGAGTGGCTGGTGTGCTTAAACCACTTACCTGGTGGTTCAAACCTACCTTGCAGTCCAGTGCTTTAACCCACAGCACCACACCGTAGAGGATAATATTATGAACACCAATGTACTCGCCACACAGTTTTGTCAAATCCTACCTCACTGCCATGTTTTCTTTGAATTTGTTTTTGTTTTAATGAGAAATGAAGTCCCCTTGGGCCCCTCCCTGACCCCATCACCCTGACATCTTTTTCAGAAGGATCTCTGTTCAAAATTTGGTGTTTATCACTAGCAGGGATATTTTATACATTCACTACTTACATCTATGTGTACAAACAATATGCAATATTATTTAAGGAGCTATAGGGTCCTGGTGTTGTAAGATAAGTACTGAACTGCTAAATGCAAGTTTGGTGGTTCACACCCACCAGCCGCTCCTTGGAAACCCTATATTCAGGGTTGCTGTTAGTTTGGAACTGACTTGATGGCACTTAATTCGATGCTGTTGTCGCTAGGTGTCGTTGAGTCGATTACCACTCATAGCAACCTTATGCACAACAGATGAAACACGCCTGGTCCTGCGTCATCCTGACAATCATTGTTACACTTGAACCCACTGCTGCTGCCACGGTGCCAATCCATCTCATTAGGGGTCATCCTTTTTACCAAGCATGTTGTTCTTCTCCAGGGACTGGCCCCACCTGATAATATGTCCAAAGTCTGAAAGACGAAAACTCGCCATGCTGGCTTCTAAAGAGCACTCTGGCTGTACTTCTAACACAGATCTGTTTGTTCTTCTGGTAGTCAGTGGTACGTTAATATTCTCCAATGCCATAACTCAAATGCATCAATTTTTCTAAGGTCTTCCTTATTCTCTGTCCAACTTTCACACCCATATGGGTCCAGCGCATCTTAGTCCTCAAGCTGACATCTTTGCTCTTCAACACTTTAAAGAGGTCTTGGGCAGCAGATTTGCCTAATGAAATATGTTGTTTGATTTCTTGACTGCTGCTTCCATGAGTGTTGATGAAGTCTTTGACAACCTCAGTTTCCTTTCCATTTATCATGATGTTATTCATTGGTCCAGTTGTGCATATAATTTCTATATACATCAGAAAACTAAAGTGTCCGTGTGACTTGCTTTATTGTGGTGGTCTGGAACAGAGCTGCAGTTTCTTTGAGGTATAGCTGGACTATTTCTGTCGGTTGTGTAGCTAGTCCATCATCTTCTTCTCAACAGCCCTAGGTTTTGTCAGATGATGGCTGTAAAATGGTACTTCTTTGTTTAAATTTACATTTCTCCTGTCCTTGGGGAGGGACGTTTATTTGTCATTTGGATTTCCTCCTCTGTGAGTGTGCTTGTTTATATCCTTTTCCCATTTTGTTTGTTTGTTTGTTTTTTACTGTCTTGCCTACCTTTCTCTATTAATTTGTAGGAATTATTTGTTCTTGAGATTAGTCCTTTTCCAAGTATATCAATGGAAAAGACCTTTGATCAGTCTGTGTCTCATCTTTTCACCGTTTTTAGAGTATCTTGGTGTGCAAATGTTTACAATTTAATGAAGTTAAATCTGAGTTAAGTGTTAAGTTGTTGAATGTGACACTAGTCCTTTTTGGTCCGTGCTTTTTGTATCTTCTCTATGAAATCTTTTAGTGCCCTGAGATCCTAAAGATATTATCATCTCAGGCACTGAGAGTTATAAAGTTTTAAAGTTACAAAGATTTATTTTTCATATTTATGTCTTTATTCCATAGGGACAGCATTTTGTGTGTTGTGTGAGGTAGGAAGCGCCATTATGTTTTTCTTCATATGGATAATCAATAGGCCTAGTGCCGTTTATTTAATAGGACATCTTTTCTCTGTTGTTGGTAGGTGTCTTTGCTTAGTGTCCCCTTGTGTCAGAGTGGAATTTCCCCATAGGGTTTCCTGAGCTGTAATCTTTACAGGGCAGATCACCAGGGTTGTTCTGTGGTGCTGCTGGGTAGGTTCGAACCACCAAACTTTTGGTTAGCAGCTGAGCATTTAACAGTTTCACTCCGAGGGCGCCGTACATTTCTCTGTTGTTGCTGTTGCTGTTACGTGACTTCAAGTTGGTTCCAACTCACAGCGACCCTGCGCACAGCAGAAGAAAGCACTGTGCCACCCTGCACCCTCCTCACAATCGTGTCTCTGTCTGAGCCCAGTGTTGCAGCCACTGTGTCCATCCTTCTCTCTGAGGATCCTTCTCTTTTCCACTTCCATTATGTTGTACCAAGCCTGATGTTCTTCTCCAAGGAGCAGCTCTCCTGATAACATGTACAAAGGAAGTCTCATCAGCCTTGTTCCTAAGGGGCATTCTGGCTGAACTTCTAAGACAGATGTGTGCGTTCTTCTAGCAATCCATGGTGCATATTCAATATTCTGCACGAACACCGTAATTCAAAAGCATCAATTCTTCTCTGGACTTCCTTATTTATTGCCCAACTGTCACATGATATGCAAATGCCATCTCTGTTGCTTCCCTCTTTGAAATATAGGAATTTCTGCTGCTAGACTCTCTACACTGTCCTACTTACTACCATCTATTTGTTCAAAATAAACTGCACCAAAACCGCAGTTGTAATCACAATAGCACTATCCCGTAGAGATATAATGTGAGCCACATGTAGAATTTTAAGTTTTCTAGTTGTTGTTGTTGTTGTTGTCGTGTGCCATCGAGTCGGTTCCGACCCATAGCGACCCTGTATAGGGTTTCCGAGGGTGTAAATCTTTACGGGAGTAGCGCATTAAAAAAATATATTAAACAAGTGAGTACATTTCTAATTCTATCAAAATAAAAAATTTAACTTAAAAATTTTTCTTGTGGTGAAATATATATAACATTTTCTATTTTAACCAATTTTATACGTACAATTTAAAAGTTTAATTTAAGAAACCTTTTTATTGTGAATTACATGAAGGTTTACAGAGTAGAGCATCGGTCCCACATTCAACAAGCCATATACTTGCGCCATCACAATGACTGCAGTACCCTTCATGCACCATCAGTTAACAATATTGAGCTCTATTCACTTTAACTCTTACACTCCTCCTTGTGTCTTCCACCACCTTCATCTTTCCTATGTCAACTTTCCCATCACCCACAATAACATGTGTCTACCTTCTCTACCTGGTGAGCTCTCGTGGCATAGTGTTTACCAGTTGGGCTGCAGACCTCAGTGTCAGGAGTTCAAAACTACTAGTGGTTCCATGGGAGAAAGATGAGACTTTCTGCTCCCATAAATATTTGCAGTCTCGGAAACCCTGTGCAGGGTCGCTATGAGTCAGAACTAACTCCACAGCACATAACCACCAACAACCACATGTGTAACTTGGTGGCACTGATCACATTCTTGCACACTTATTTTCACCCTTCTTTTTTAAGTTTTTCCTCCCTCATTAACATAAACTCACTGCCCCCAAAGGTTTCTATCCTCTCAAGTGGTTGTCGCTTTGGTCCCATATGTTGTTGTTAAGTGCTGTCCAGTCAATTCCAACCCATAGCAACCCTGTATAGGGTTTCCAAGAAGTGGCTGGTGAGTTTGAACCACCGACCTTGCAGTTCAAACAACTTTGCAGTCTGACGCATTAGCCCACAGCTCCACACCAGGTCTCCCCCTATAGATAGCTCTTAAAAGAGCATACTGCTCAAGGCAGACCTTTTATACTATTTAAACTGAAGGCGCTCTGGTAGCGCAGTGGTTACGAATTGGGCTGCGAACCGCAAGGTCAGGAGTTCGAAACTACCAGCTGTTCTGCGGGAGAAAGATGAGGCTTTCTGCTCCCGTAAAGATTTACAGCCTTGGAAACACTGTACAGGGTCACTATGAGTCTGAACCGACTCCACGGCACAAGACAACAAACTAAACTATTGTTTGGTTTTAAGAAGACGTCATGAGATAATTTTGGTGTTTTCTTTTTAAAACATATTTTCGATGTATAATTAAATCAATTTGTTCATACACCCAAATTGCAAATGAGAAAATGCATTTTAAATACTGTTTACAACAACAAATTGCTTTTTTATTTTCAAGTACGTATTTAAAATGTGTGTATTTTATACTTACTGGCCTTCGCAGTTTAAACTAGCCACGTTTCTAGTAGTAAATCGTCACCTGTGGCTATTGGCTAGCCTACCGGCAGAACTTCTGTACCATTATATATTGTAGAGCATGTCCCTCAACATTATTATTGCTCTTTAAACTGATTTTGGCTATTTTTTATGGCCTTTGATCACTTATACATTTTGGGATAATGTTGAACAGGACAGAACAAAGCTTAGATACCCCTGGGATAATTGTCTCCTCTACTAGATGCCCAAAATATCAACAACCAAATGTTGAGTGCTTGTAATTTGTCAATCACTATGCTAACTGTCCTATTGGGCTTTTGATTGAAATTTTAGCAAGTTTATTGATTAACTTAAGAAGGATTGAATCCTTCTGCCATGAATCTAAAAGTGTTCTGGTAGCATAGCGGTTACTAGTTGGGCTGCTAACCTCAAGGTCAGCCGTTTGAAACCACCAGCTGCCCCACGGAAAAAGATGAGGCTTTCTGCTCCTGTAAAAGATTTACAGCCTCAGAAACCCTGTACAGGGTCACTATGAGTTGGAACTGACTCCACGGCACATAACAACAGCAACAAGACGTTTATAGAACCCACTGCCATGAGTCCAGTCTGCCTGTAGTGATCCTTAGGAGAGAATAGAACTGCTCCTTATGGTTTCCAAGACGGTCATTTTCTAGGCACAGACAGCCTCATCTTTCTCCCTTGGAGCAGCTGGTGGGTGGAACCGCCAATCTTGCAGCTAGCACCTAACACTTAACCCATAGTGCCACCAGGGCTCCTTACATTTATGTATGCTTTTAAATTTTTCAGTAAAATTTTGTAATTTTACCCATAGAAGTCTTCTGTTAGATTAATTCCCAAATAACTTACAATTGTTGTGATTATTGTAAGTTGTAAAATTTTATCATTTGCTGATGTTAGTGGATATGCACTAGGTGATTTTAATATATATATTTAATATTGTTGTTGTTGGTAAGTGGGAGTGGCTGGTGAGCTTGAACCGCCAACCTTTCAGTTCAACTTGACTTTGCAGTCCAGTGCATTAACCCACAGCACCACACCAGGACTCCAATAGCATCTAGTTAATATGGAGTCCTGGTGTGGTGCTGTAGGATAAGCACTGGACTGCATGGCCGCTTTGAACACAAGATTGGTGGTTCAAACTCACCAGCTGCTCCTCTTAAATCCTATTAGGGTCTCTATGAGCCAGAACTGACTCAATAGCACTTAACAACAACAACTTAGTTAATATGGAGAGTGAGGTGGTTCTGTACAATAAACAATGGACTGTGAACCACAAGGTTGGAGGTTCAAGCCCACTAACCACTCCACTGAAGAAAGATGAGACTTAGAAACCCTATACAGAGTCATCTGAATCAGAACCAACTCTACAGCACTTAGCAACAACAACAACACAGCTAATATATTGAAAATGTCCCCAACAATTTTGAATTCCCCTATAACATGTAAAGTTTGTACATAGATACCTTTGGAATATAGCTATGATACGTAAATATCTAGATGTCATCAGGAAGGAGTCCTGGAGGCACAATAGATAAGTGCTCATTGCTAACTGAAAAGTCAGCGGTTCAAACTCACCAGTTGCTCTATAGGAGAAAGATGTGGCAATCCAATTCCATAATGATTCCAGCCTATGGGGCAGTTCTACTGAGTCTCATAGGGTCACTACGAATGGAAATCAACTCAACGGCAATTGATTTGGTTTGCTGGTTTATATATCATCACTGTTAATGAATGACAGTTTTCTTTCTTCCTAATATTTGATTCTTTCTTGTCTTACTGCATTACTAGTATAGCCAGTAAAACATCAAACGAAAGACATCATAAGAAGTATATCAGATAAAACTGAGTTTGCCCATCAGTAACAGGGACATGAAATAACTGGCTTAAACATGAAAGAAGGTTAGTTCTCACTTTTGTAAAAGTCCAAAGGTAGGTGATTCAAGGCTAGTATAGTAGCTGTGCCCCCACAGAAGTCCTCAGAAACCCAAGCTCCTTCCAGCTAGTGTTCTCCCATGGCCTTGAGGTCTTTATCCTCCTGGCCCAAAATAGCTACCAGGGCTCCAGTCATTCATATATGTTCCAGGCAGCAGGATGGAGAAAAGGAAATAAAGGCTGTACTCTAGCTTTCTGTTAAGAAAAGCTCCTGGCTGCTGCCCCACTACATTTCTGATTATGTTTAATTCGCTAGAACATATTTGCTAGGTAGGTCACTCTTAGCATCAAGTGAATCTTGAGAAAAGAGTTTTTGTGTTTTGTGGGGAGCATCTATTGCCCAACTGAAAACTGGAGATTCTATTAAGTAATGCTGGTGGCGTTATAGGATAAGCTCAAGGGCTGCTGCTAGTCACAAAGTTGGTAGTTCAAACCCACCAGCTACTCTATGAGAGAAAGATGAGGCTGTCTGCTGCCATAAAGATTTAGTGTCGCAACCCCTAGATAGGGTTGCTATGAGTCAGAATCTACTTATTGGCAGTGGATTTGGTTTTGGTATTATCAGGAAAAAGGAGGAGACGAGTCCTGGTGTGGCACTGTAGGGTAAGCTCTCAACTGCAAGGTTGGTTTGAACGAAAAGATTGAAGGTTCCAACTCACCAGCCACTCCTTAGAAACCCTATACAGAGTCTTTTTGAGCTGGAAGCAACTCCACAGCAGTTAACAACAACAACAAATAAATAGGGTCAACTCAGACCCTCTGCTACAATGGGCCTTCTTGATTAGTCTTGATTTTAACGGAGCATTTTGCCCTTTTAAGTATGATGTCTGCTTTAGGTGTTTGCTGTTGTTAAGTGCCGTTGAGTTGGCGCCGACTCATGGCAGCCCTGTATAGGGTTTCCTAGGAGTGGCTGGTGAGTTTGAACCTCTGACCTCGCCGTTCAAACCAACCTTGTTGTTCACTGCATTATCCTACTGCATTATTAAAAACCTCTTCTAAGTAAGCTAGGAGGTTTGTTTGTTTGTGTTTTGATCACAATTAATGTTGAATTGTTTCCATTCCTTTTTGTGCATCTACTGAGATAATCCCACGAGTTGCTTTTCCTCCTTTACTCTGCTAATTTATTAACTGGTGTTGTTAAGTGCCGTTAAATCGATTTTTACTCATAGCAACCCTATACAGGATTTCCAAGAAGCCGCTAGTGGCTAGTGTCGTTGTGGTTCAAACCGACCTTACAGTCCACTGCATTATCCTGCAGAGACAGACTTTCTAATATTAAACTACCTTTGCATTCCTGAAGCATATCTAATTGGTCACGATGCAATACATATGTTTTATTGCTTAATTTGATTTTGATAGTACATAATTTAAGGCTTTTACACCTGAGAGATGTAGCTTTGACTTAGCTTTTTATCCACAGCTGCAATCCTTTTACCATCATGCCTGATTCTTGTGTAATCCATAGGTTTTCATTTGCTAATTTTTGGAAGTAGCTTGCCAGGCTTTTATTCCTTGTCTTAGTCTTCCTGAAACGGTGGGTGGCTTTGCTGGTATTTGAAATACCTAAGGCATAGCTTCCAGTATCATAGCAACATGCAAGCCATCATGGCAGACAAACTGACAGACCAGCGGTTGTCCATTTGGTTAGGGATACTGTTATTTCATAAAGCGGTTTTCAGCTGAACTCTGTGGTAAGATTTCATTTGTTCCCTGGATAGGAATGAGGCAGTTAGATCTTTGACTGAACTAGGGTTTGGTTCTGTTATGAATTTGAAAAGATATCCAGGGAGGAGCCATGGTTGTTGGTGGTGCTGTCACTGAGCCAATTCTAACTCCTACAGAATTTGTGTAACAGAACAAACTGCTGCCCAGTCCTACACCTCACAATCATTGCTATGGTGCAGCCTGCTGTCCTCTTTCTCACTGACCCTACCAAGCATGTTGTCCTTCTCCAAAAACTAGTCCTTCCTGATGCCATGTCCAAAGTACATGGGATGAAGTCTCACTTCTAAGGAGTGTTCTGGGTGCACATCTTCCAAGATGAATTTGTTCATTCTTAGGGCAGCATATTCAATATTCTTCACCAACACTGTATTTCAAAAGTAAAATCAATTCTTCTTACTCTTATTCATTGTCCACTTTTCACATGCATATGAGATGATTGAAAATCCCATATCTTAAGTTAAGTGTCCCTTTGTCCTCAAAGTGACATCTTTGCTCTTTAACACTTTAAAGTGGTCTTGTGCAATAGATTTTTTCAGCGCCGTACATTGTTTGATTTCTTGACTGCTTTTTCCTGGGCACTGATTGTGGGTTCAAGTAAAATGGAATAATTGACAAGTTCAGTATTTTCTCCATTTATGATGCTGCTGCTTACTGGTCCAGTTTTGAGGATATTTGAGAGCAAATATAAAGAAGAGGAAATCAAGGATCAGGGTCCTTTATGTCAGAAGTACCTGGAAGTTCATTAAGGCATGATGGCCAGACACACTGTTGATGCTGCCACCTGGAGGTAGGATCCAGGCATATAATTTTTAACAATGGTTATAGATGATCCTAAAGGAGCTCTGGTAGCGTAGTGGTTACGAATCGGGCTGCGAACCTTAAGGTCAGCGGTTCGAAACTACCAGC
>NW_006408541.1:19702562-19711089 GCF_000296735.1 Chrysochloris asiatica | reverse complement strand
GTGCGGAGGGGTAGGGGGTACAAAAGACAAATTTAGAAAACAAACAAAACATTGCCATCAAATTAATTACAAGTCACTTGACTCTATAGCCAGAGTAGAACCACTCCCTGGGTTTTCTAAGACTGTAAATCTTTATGGGAACAGACAGCCTCATCTTCCTCCCACAGAGTGGTTAGTGGGTTTGAACTACCAACCTTGCAGTTAGCTGTCCAATGCTTAATCCACTGCACCACCAGGGCTCAAAGATCATCTTAATGGAAATGAAAGGATAGAGACAGATACTAACGTAATTTCAAATTCTAGTAAATGTTAAGAAAAACCAGTACAAGAGCAGAAGATGAGGGATGAGACACTTCAGGAAGTCTGCCCAGAACAAGTGTGAATTAAGTCAGAATCAGAAGGCTCTTTCCTGGTCAGTCATGCAAAGTACTGAGGAACCATTTTTCAGGAAGAGAAGATAAGGTATACAAAGGCCCTGAGAGAGGAAAGGAAAACTAAAGGGGAAAAAAAATCCATGTGGCTGCAGCCACTTGGGTTAGGGATGAGTGAAGTGAAGTGAGGCTGAAGAGGTCGGGACATAGTCATGCACAGTAAATCAGTAAATGAATCATTTCTTTTCAAAGGATCAGCACAAAGCAGGTTCCTATTAGGCGGAAGGTAAAGATGTTCCAAACGTTCAACTTTTCCAAACTGTTGTTCCACGCCATCATCTCTGACATCAGCTACTCTCCCCCCCTTCGTATTCTCCCTCTCATCTTTCGGTGCTGGCATATTTCACAGAACACATGAATCTCAAGAAAATAGCTCAGGTGGCTATGTAGATGGACAAGTCCCAAATCCGTGGACCAGGCATCCAACTGGAGGCTTCTTCTGACTCACATGTTTGAAGTGACTGAAAACCCCACATCCACAGGCCAGAGGACATGCTGCTGACTTGCAAAGCTGTAGATGTTGGTGAATCAGGTCAGACAAGAGGCTGCTGGTTCAAGTTCCAAGAACCAAGGGTCAGATGCTGACAAACTAGGTGTAGGATCCAGAGCAAAAGAGAGAGAATTTTGCCAGATAATTCATATATACGAAATGCAGACCATACCCTTAATTTAGGAAACTCCCCTTACTGGAACAAGGAGGTACAAGGGTGTGTGGGGTGGTGACTTGAATCACATCCTCTAATAAAGTGGGTGATTCAACATACATCCCACCCAAATCCTGCCTCACTAACAGAACCAACAACTCACTCCTAAATGCATCAAGGCACATCACAAAATGAAAGATGACCAGATCACAAAAATGGGGGATAATTATATCAGACTATAAAATGGAGAACGACTACATCATTACATAATTTTCAAATTACATAATTAAAAACTGAAAATCGTGACCCAGCCAAGTGGACACATAACCATCACAGGTTCCATGTACCTTATTTGCATTTGTAGCAAGCTGTCCAATCCTCTAGGAGGGACACAAGCTCCTGATTTCTATAGTGCCACTCAATCATTGGTTGTGAAGCTAGGGATATCATTGCTGACGTCAGCTAGATCTTGGATGAAAGCAGAGAATTACGAGAAAGCTGTTTACTTGTGTTTTGTGAACTGTGCAAAGACATTTGACTGTGTGGATCGTAACAAACTAAGAGTAACATTGAGAAGAATGAGTATTTCAGAACATTTCACTGTGCTCATGAGGAACCTGTAAATAGGCCAAGATTTGTTAGAATAGAACAGGGAATACTGAATGGTTTAAAGTCAGGAAAGGTGTGTGTCATAGTGGTATCCTTTCACCATACTTATTCAAACTGTACGCTGAGCAAATAACTTGAGAAACTGGATTATATGAAGAAGAACATGGCATCAGGATTGGAAGAAGACTAGTCAACAACTTGTGATATGCAAATTATATAACCTTGCTTGCTGAAAGTGAAGAGGACTTGAAATACTTACTGATGAAGATCAAAGAGTATAGCTTTCAGTATGGATTGCACCTCAATGTAAAGAGATTAAAAAAAATCATCACAACTGTACCAATAAATAACATCATGACAAACAGAGAAAAGATTAAAGTTGGCGAAGACTTTATTTTACTTGGATCCACAATCAACACTCATGGAAGCAACAGTCAAGAAATTGAATGACACCTTGCAATAGGCAAATCTGCTGTGAAATACCTCTTTAAAGTGTTAAAGAGCAAAGATACCTGTTTGAGGACTAAGGTGTACCTCACCTAAACCATGGCATTTCAATCACCTCATATGCATGTGAAAGTTGGACAATGAATAGGAAAGATCAGAGAATAATTAACAATACTTTTTAATAAGGTGTTGGGAATGAATATTGAAAGTAGTATTAACTGCCAGAAGAACAAATAAATCTGTCTTGGAGGGAGTACGCCCAGAATGCAAGACTTCGTTTCTCTTTCTTCAGACATGCTATCAGGAGGACCAGTCCCTGGAGAAGGACATCATGCTTGGTAAAGTGGAGGGTCAGCAAAAAACAGGAAGACCCCCCAAAGAGATGGACTGACACAGTGACAGCAACAAAGGGCTTAAACATAGCAAACAATTGTGAGGATGGTACAGGACCAGCCAGTGTTTCGATATGTTGTGCATAGCTGTGAATCAGAACCAAGTGGATGGCATCTAAAAACAACAATCAAATCACTGTGTGGGAGTCACAAAGAATATAGCGAGAAGGGACATATTAAGTAATTTACTGCACATTGTATGTGGCCCCGCATCACATGGTAATCAGTTGTGCTCCAAGGAAGTTTCAATGACTGTGACCTTTCAGAAGGTCACCAGAACTTTCATCTGAGGCAACTCTGGGTAGGTTCCAGTCACCGATCTTAGCCATTTGTGCCACCCCACGTCAGGAGGTTTTAATTTTATTTTTATTATAAGTGCATGAGAAGTCATGTAAGATTTAGAGTAGGGGAGAGACTTGACCCAATTTCATATGTGTGTAAGGTCACTCTTGTCCCCTGTGTGGAGAATAGGTTGGTAGGTGAGACGCGAGAACGCAGAAGAGAAGTGAAAAGACTTGATTCCAAGAGATGCCCGTGGCCTGGACAGGACTGGCAGGTGGAGATGAAAAGTTGAGGAAATTTTGAGATTCCTGAAGGTGGGCTGCCTGATGAACTGGAAGGACTGGGAGGGAGGATACAAAAATAGTGACTCTCAAGATTGGGACTTGAGTTGAGGGAGTGGTGATGGAATAAAACAAGTAATATCGGTAATATTCTTAACTCCCCTTGATGGCGAAGGAAAGGGGAGTAAATAGCTCTATTTCCCATAGTAAGTGTACTCCAGTCCAGGTGTGTCCAACTCCAAAAGTCACATTTTTTTCACTTTCCAGAGCCACACATTAATTTTTATAATTGGGAGTGAGTGGAGCACAGTAAATATTATGCAAAGTTGAGTTGAGGGTAAGGGTCCCCACAATGCCTGGGTCCACCCTCAAACGTGACGGCAAGTTGGGACCGGGTGTTGGAAACAGACGTCTGTAAAAGGTGGGATGACAGCGCGATCTCGGCCTTAGGGAATCTTTTAAAATATTGCATTCTGATTGGTGCAGTGATCCATGTGCTGACTTGTGATTGGAGGGAAGTTAGCCTGCGCCAGGAACTAAAGCCAGTTAGCCTGCGCCAGGAACTAAAACACCTCCCACAGATGTGTAGAGATGTAGTGCGTCTGCGCCCGTTGATGGGTGTTTCCACTGTGATTGAAGAAACTCGTGCGGTTCTTTCTGTGTCTGAGCGTCAGGTCTTGCATTGGCCACCAGGAGGCGCCCGGGAATCGCAGAACGCGTCCGGGCCGCCTCCTCCCAGATGCCCACCAGCTCTCTTTTGTACTGGTTCTGCCCTGCGCCCTTGGGCAACCGCGGAAGAGGGGTGGAGCGAGAAAGGTGTCAGGGTCCCAGCCCCGGCGCGGGTGGCCACGCTCCTCTGCACAGCCCCCTTGGCCCCTTCTTCTGGCTCCCTGCCCCGCTGAGGACATTGGCTGACCTGAGAGGTGGAGCTGCGGGTTCGCGAAGGTTTGTGAAGGCTGGGATCCAGGTTGCAAAACTGACGATCCTGTGAAGGGACACTCCTCCCCTGCCTGCGTCCTCTGCCCGCCTCTGAGCCCCTTTCCCCGGAGCAACTGCTCTCTACCGAGCCCTTTAAGATCCTAAAGTAGCATCTTATTAGAGATTAGAACTGCCCTAAAGGAGCTCTGGTAGTGTAGTGGTTAGGAATTGGGCTGCGAACCACCAGGTCACCAGTTCGAAACTACCAGCTGTTCCGCAGGAGAAAGGTGAAGCTTTCTGTTCCCATAAAGATTTACAGCCTTGGAAACCCTGTACAGGGTCGCTATGAGTCGGAACCGACTCCACTGCCTACTACTACTATCCAGGTGTGGAACCATAGGATAAACACTGAGCCACAAGACCAGTTTGACCTTAAGGTCGGGGGTTCAAACTCACCAGGAACTCCTAAGAAACCCTATACAGGGTCGCTATGAGTCAGAACCGACTCGACAGCACATACAACAACATCTTGGTAAATGGAGTTCTGGTGGGGCGCTATAAGATAAGCGCTGGACTGCAGACCCGAAAACGCGGTTCAAACCTATCAGCTGCTCCTTGGAAACCCTGTTAGGATCCGCCGTGAGGCTAAACCGACTCTAGGGCACTTAACAGCCAGATAAAAACCGTCCTCAGATCCCATCTCATTCAAGGATGTCCTCTGTCCACCCTCAAGTACTGCCCCCTCAGCTGTTTCCTTGTCTTCACAGTACTTAACCACGATTTGAAATCCATTTCTTATTTTGTTGTTTATTTTCTTACCTTCTCCCCACCATAATGGAAGCCCTGTGAAGAAGGGAATAGGGTTGCCAGATGCTTGCTATCCAGGACACTTAGTTAAATTTTAATTTCAGTGAAACAACAATGTTTTTAAGTTTAAGTATGACCCTTGTAATATTTGGGTTATACTTAACGACAACAACAACAAAATCTGTGTTCTATCTGAAATTAAAATGTAACTTGGTTGATTTGCTGTATGCCACTGAGTCAGTTCCAACTCATAGTGACCCTCTATAGGGTTTCCAAGACTGTCAATCTTGATGGGAGTAGAAAGCCTCATCTTTTCTTGTAATCCACTATGCTGCCAGGGCTCCTTAAATGTAACTGGTCATCCTGTGTTTCCATGTGCTGAAACTACAAATGTGAAGGAGTGATCTCACCAACTGGGTTCATTGTTTAGCCTCCAGCACCTACAACAGCGCCAAAAGAAGGTGCTGAGTAAATGTTGAATGACTGATTGGATGGATGAATTCCATCATTCATTCACTGATTTATTCATCCAATATGTCCTGGGACTGTAACGGTAAACAGAGTACAATCCAATGTATGAGGCAGATAAATGACCAGTTTCCACCACCTGGCAAATTATGCTAGATATGAAGGACTGAGGACTGTGGGAACACAAGAGAAGACCCTGAGCCTGCCTGAGCCAGGAAGGACATCCTTAGATAGATGATTTAGAGCTAAGAGAGAGGCTGTGGGATCCTGAGAGCTGGATGCAGTCAGAAAGAAGTGAGAAGGAAATTCACAGTTACTGAACATCACTATCATTCATGCACAACAGTGGTGCTAGCTTGGCATCATTATGCCCATTATATAGATAAGGAAACTGAGGCTCAGAAGAGTGAAATGCCTCATCTACATGTTCACAGGCTAGAAGAGCAAAGCTGGGTTTCAGATTCAGGTCCTAGGGATTCCAAAGCCTATGGTGGCTGTATGCCGTGGAGTCGGTTCCAACTCATAGTGAACTTATACAGGGTTTCCGAGGCTGTAAATATTTGCGGGAGCAGAACGCCTCATCTTTCACCCGCGGAACAGCTGGTAGTTTCGAACTGCTGACCTTGTGGTTCACAGCCCGATTCGTAACCACTACGCTACCAGAGCTCCTTCCAAAGCCTATATAGTCTTCATGAAAATGTGTGTGTTAAGGATTATAGCCCCATTTTGAGACAGAAGAAACTGAGGCTCAGAAAGGTGATAAGGCTTTCTGTGTGAATTCACTGTACAGTTTCACAGGAGAGTAACAAGGTGTTGCAAGAGGTCTGGCTTGTCCCAAGCTCTCCATACAGACAATAGGAGGGCCGGAGCAGGACCCAGGAGTCCTGGTCACTGAGTCTCTCATTCTTGTTTGGATTGGGCCCTGTGGCTAATTCCTTACATGGCTCCTAAACAGGTCTGCAGTGTTCAGAGAGATTGCCCTTGTCTCCACCCCGACCCCTGAATTCTCGTTCTGACCGTATGAAGAGATTAGCTCTACCCTGCAGCCCTCACAGAGTCCTGGGTACTAGGGTAGCAGCAGGAGTCCTTGCTTGCTGTGTGGGACCTCATAGCTTCAGGAAGAGGATGTCAGACTGGGCCAGGGCATATGGAGAGGAGGATGGGGTAGAAGAGAGGCATAGAACCAAGGAGAACAGGCCAAATTTGGGGACAGCATGAAAAGCCTGTACCCCAGCCCCCACCCACAAAGACACGGGGCCTCCATGGGCAGGTAACATTCTGGATCAAGATAGGATCCAGGTTTCCTCAACAAGGCGAGAGGAGCCCCATGGTGTCTTTTTTGAGTGTCCCAAGCCTCCTGGACTACTAACTACAAGGTTAGTGATTTATACCCACCAGCTGCTCCTCAGAAACCCTGTACAGGGTCACAATGAGTACGAACCAATTCTATGGATTTACCAATGCTTCTTGAGAAGCTACCTAAAGATGCGTTATCTAGTTTCCTTCATTTTGTAGCCTGGGAAGCTGAGGCACAGAGAGAGGGGGACTTGTCCAACATTGTTGAATCAGTGAACTGACACAGGTGGAGAATCCTGGGGAACACTGAGGTTGCCTGAGTAGAAAACATTTGGTTGAAACTTCACTTTTACCTCTGCCTAGAATTCCAAGTCCTCCTCCCTGACTTCCAGAACTGGATCTCCTTTAGAGATCTTGTCCAGACATTGTCCCCCAGATCTCCCCTGCTGCCTGTACAAGCCAAGGGGAGCAGAAATGTCCACTTCCCCGGAGAGTGTAGCCACAGGGTCGGTCTGTCCCCTCTGGGGACCTCTCTTCCCAGGGGATACTGTCTGGATGACTTTGAACTTTTTTTTGTTGTTGTTCCATTCTTCAGCCCCTCTGTGACTTTGGGACCCCAGACAGTTGGACCCTGACATCCCAGTCCACCTTATCACCTGCCAGTGAGATTTAGGTCCCAGGGCTCCAGTGCTTGGCTGGAAAGCCACACGGAGTCAGCAAGACTAACACCAGCTCAGAGTCAGGCAAAAATCACCAATGACCCAGCTCATCGAGAGCTTCAGTTTCCTCAGAAACAGAATGATAGTCATCCCTTCTCTTCTCAAAGCTCCATCTCAATACTGTGAGGAAGTCTCCCAGCTGTGATAGTACTGAAGCAAGATGCAGTGTCACGGAGGGGGCGGGGAGATTCGGATCCACTGAGACCTGTGAGAGCCAGAACTCACCGGGATCACCTTTGTTTCCAGGTCTTGTAACTTTTCGTCTTTGGCAGGGTTTAGTCACTACTTTCTATCTCTCTTTTTGTTGTTGTTGCTATTGTTAAGTGCTGTTGAGTCAGTTCCAACTTACAGCGACCCTGTGTAGGCTTTCCAAGCAGTGGTTAGTGGGTTTGAACCGACAACCTTGTGATTAGCAATCTAGTGCTTAACCTACAGTGCCACACAAGGGCCCCAGCTCTCTTTCTAGTGGGAAATATTTGAATTTTCCTTCTGACAGGTTTCTGCCTTACATGGGTTCTGGTGTTCACAGGTTTTACTGTATGTGCTCTTAAAAGCTGCTTGTCTGCATGAAGAAAGTTGGGAAGATTCATAAGGAAGTAAGAAGATTGGTTACCTGTGGTGAGGGGAGGGGTGGACAGGTGAACATGAGATGGAGATGGAAGCAAGACTTCTCAATGGACAACATTCATATAGTTTTGACTTTTGAATCATGTACGTGTTAAACCACTGATTAAAAATAAATGAAAAATCAAACAGTACTAAATAATCACACGTATCTCAATAATATGACAGGTGTACAGCCATAATTGACACCCATGCACTTGGACTTGGCCCCAAGGAACAGGAAAAGCCTGCTCCAATTTGCTGAATCCTCAGTCTGACAGGCCCTTTATTTTAAGCCAATCTCATTCTGCCAGTTACAAAAGTACTAGTCACTGGTACCCAACTTCAGGAGCTCCCCATGTGCTGGACATAGTACCTAACACCATCTCAATGTCAATTAGCATGCTGACTTTGTGAGGGGCTTCCATCATTCCTAGGAAACCTAGTGGCACAGTTGCTAACTGAAAGGTCATCAGTTCGAACTCAACAGCCGTCCCTTAGGAGAATACACCTGACTATCTGCTTCTGTAAAGATGACAATTTAGGGAACTCTATTCTGTCACAAGGAGCTCTGGTAGCGTAGTGGTTATGAATCAGGCTGTGAACCTCAAGGTCAGCAGTTTGAAACTA
>NW_006408541.1:19701370-19702462 GCF_000296735.1 Chrysochloris asiatica | reverse complement strand
GCTTTCTACTCCCGTAAAGATTCACACCCTCGGAAACCCTATACAGGGTCGCTATGGGTCGGAACCGACTCGATGGCACATAACAACAACAACAACAAATCTACTGGAGGTTTAACATAAGCAGTTCTCAGTCTGAAGCATTTGGCAATCCGTGTTTGGAGATATTTTTGGTTATCACACTAGTGAAGGGGTGCTGTTGGTATTTAGTGGGTAGAGATGCTACTAAGCATTTTATAATGCACAGGACAGACCCACAACATAAAATTATCCAGCCCAAAATAGCAACAGTGCTGAGGTTTTTTAAAAAAAACAAACAACAAAAAACTTGGTTAACAATTATGGGTCTGAACTCTTCTAAATATGGATACATATATGATCTGGGGGAGTGTGGTGGTGGCCCCAAACGATAAGCTCTGGACTGCGAACCACATGGCCTGCAGTTGGAGTCCGCCAGCCACTTCATGAGAGAAAGATGAGAGAAAAATCACACTTTCTGCTCCGAGAAACAGGGTTTCTATGAAAGGAACCAACTCTATGGCACTCAACAAAACAGCAATGTGTGATTTTTTAATCTCTTTTTACTTGACTTTCCACATTTCCCAGAGTCCTTTCCAATGAATATCTACCATGTAACAAGCACTTCCTGTGCATCATAACAGTTTCCCCTATGAACCTTCTTGGTCATTCATCCAACAAATATCTAGGAAGCAACTATTATGAATTTAATTTTAAGTTGTTCAGGTGTAAGATGTGCCCTGGGGAGGGGAGAGTGTAATAAACCAAACCAACGGCTGTTGTGCTGTAGGATGAGCACCGGACTGCTTACTGCAAGGTCGGCAGTTCCAACCCACCAGCCACTCTCAGAAACCCTGCACAGGGTTGCTATGAGTCAGAATCAACACAACGGCACACAACAACAACAACAACAGCACCAAGTCCATTCCGGTTCCTAGTGATCCTATATAGAATTTCTGAGGCTGTACATTTTTACGTAAGCAGAAAGCCTCATCTTTCTCCCACAGAGCAGCTGGTGGGTTTGATCTGTTGACCTCTACGTTCTGGTAACGTAGTGGTTGCGAATCAGGCTGCTAA
>NW_006408541.1:19674478-19690890 GCF_000296735.1 Chrysochloris asiatica | reverse complement strand
AGTTATGGTGTTGGAGGAGAATATTGAAAGTGCCATGGGCTGCCAAAAGAACCAATAGATCCATTTTGGAAGAAGTGCAGGCAGAGTGCTCCTTAGAGGCCAAGATGGCCAAACTTCATCTCTCATACTTCAGACATATTGTCAGAAGGGACCAGTTGCTGGAGAAGGATCTCATCTTTGGGAAGGTAGAGGGTCAGAGAAAAAGAAGACGACCCCCAATGAGATGAATTGGCCAAGTGGCAGCATTGATGGACTCAAGCGTGGCAACAGTATTGAGGATGACCCAGGATCGGGCAGTGTTTCGTTCTGCTGTGCATGAGGTCTCTATGATTCAGTACCAACTCGATGGCACCTAACAACAACAACAACTCTGTCACATGGGGTCACTATGAGTTGAAATAGACTTGACAGCAGTGAGTTTTGGGTATCATCATTCTTGTTCTACAGATGGGAAACTGTAGTTCCCTGAAGTTGCAACCAGTAAGTTGCAGAACCAGGATGCATAACAAGGTCTTGCCTATTCTGAATTGCAAGTCCTCTAACAGTGGGTCTCAATCTTGACCCCACATGAGGACCATCTACCTGGGAGCTTTAAAAAATACCCAGCATGCACTCACCCAACCCCAAGATTTGATCACTGGTCTGGGATGGGCCTGGGTTTCAATATTTTTTAAAGTCTCCACAAGGCCCAAGCATTCTGGAATCATTTTACTGGTCTGCTTTCCTTGAGCACTTAGGATGTGCCAGGCCTTGGGAAGGCAGGGGAGCCAATGATTAGGAGGACAGACATGGATAGGCTTGAATCCCAGCTCTTACGCCTTATCAGCTGAGTGAGCGAACAGCTCGATCGATCTCTTTGTGCCTCCATGTGTTGATCTGTAGAATGGGGATAAAACACATTGTCTACTTCATAGGGCAATTGTGAGACTTAGATGAGTTAACAGTAAAGCCCTTGAACACAGCTTTTCCCATGTCAGCCATGACTGTCATTATATGTACAGTGAAACCTGTGAGAACCCGAATTTGCCGGCACAGCCTTCTTTTTCCAGGTCTCACAGTTTTTCTGCCTTTGACAGGGTGGGTTCACGTGTTTCTCCTTTTAGTGAAAAATATTTGAGTTTCCCTTCTCTGACAGGTTATCACCTTACACAGGTTCTGGCTTTCACAGATTTTATTGTATCTCAGCCCATTCCATCCTAGTAACCACCCTGAGAGTTCAGTATGGTTACTCCCAACACATAGGTGAGGAAACAGTCTCAGGGAGGCTGAAGGAAGCTGGGCCGAGCTGGGAGAAGAGTTAAATGTTCTGGGTTTTTCTCTGTGAACTGGAACCTACAGAGAACAGACGTGGCTGAGACAGGTTATATGTAGAGCTTGGAGCCTCTGGTCACAGGATTGATTCACCTCATACTCCTGACAGGACCCCTGGGACACAGGTCAGGTAGATTCCCTGACTCAGGCCTCCTCCTGGTTCTCAGCACCTTTCTGTTTCCAGCCATCTGGGAGGAGGGGAGAGCTTTGGGGAAGGGCTTTCTTATTCACGGATGTCCTTCAGAACATATCACTCTGTCACAGAGAGAATTCCTGCCATCCTGCTCCTAGCTGGAGACCCAGTATATTTGGGGGGTGAGCTTCCATGCTTGGAACCCTTGTGTGGCGTTGTGGGCTAATGCGCTGGACTGCAAGGTCGCTTTGAACCTCAAGGTCAGTGGTTCAAGCTTACCAGCTGCTCCTCAGAAACCCTATACAGGGTCGCTTGTTGTTGTTGTTGTTGTTAAGTGCCGTCGAGTCGGTTCTGACCCATAGCGACCCTGTACAGGGTTTCCGAGGGTGTAAATCTTTACGGTAGTAGAAAGCCTCATCTTTCTCCCGTGGAGCTGCTGGTAGTTTCGAACTGCTGACCTTAAGGTTCGCAGCCCAATTCGTAACCACTACGCTACCAGAGCTCCTTATACAGGGTCGCTATGGGGTCAGAATTGACTTGACTGCACTTAACAACAACAACTTCCATCCTTAGACAGATCACCTCCCAAGTCTGGCCTCCGTTTTCCTGTGCAATGAAAGCTTGAGGCCGGACCAGGAGTTTACAACTCTCATTAGCAGCCGCTGGCTCCATTTTTTTTTTTTTTTTCCTCAAATGAAATATGAACACAAATCACAGACTATCAGCCAGAGAGGAGGAATCTTCTAAAAGCCATTCTAAAAGTCCCTAGGCCTGATTGTCCTAAGGCACTAGGCTCAGCATTGCTGGATTCTGGAATCCCAAGCTCCAAACTGCCACTTGGAATCCCTGTTTGGAAAACTCTTCCCCCAGTTGCCTTTATCTCTCTTTGGTAACAGAGCAAATTTGCTCAGGACCCGGAGCAAGGGGAAACAAGCAGACTGTTGACTCTTGAGCAAAACCTACCCTATGAAGAACGGCAGGGACGGCCGAGGGATGTGCACGGGGAGGCCAGCGGCCTCTTGCATAACCCAGAAGGCCTCCTGCCCACCGGGGGCCTTTTCAGGGTTAGGGGTGAAGCAAACCGCAAACTCATGCCCAGTTAATTTTTTAAGGCAAAACCAACAGGCTCAGTAATGATTAGCAGGTAGGTACGTTCATCTTAATCGTGCTGAGGAGAGAGGAAGGAGGCCTGGAAGGGCTCAGGGATGAGGCTCAGTTATCAGTTAACCACATGAATGTTGTTTCCTTCCAAACCCACTGGCCTTCAGCCCTGAGCTCCCTCATCTTCCTCTCAAAAATGCCTCCATGGCAACCCAGTGGCCACCAGTCAATGAATGAGCAGACAGTCCCTCCATGGAAGATGCTGCCAGGGTCCCTGCGGGTCACCACAAAGCAAAGGCAACCTCGTCCTGAACAAGACAAGGCTCACCCACCACATCTGGGTGGCCTGGAGCAAATTCTTTTACTCTCCGGGGCTCCATGAGGAACCCAGGTCCGTGCCCTAGGCCTATGGTTCAAAATGTAGTCTGCAGTCTCGGAGTTTCCATCCATCTTATGGGGGCAGTTGGCAGAGCCTTTCCTTCTACTCTTGAAGTTCTATCAGGTCATGATTTGATGAAGCCAAAGTGGCCTGTACCCAGGATAGGGAGGGTGAAATGAGGAGTGTTTGGGGAGTTCAAGGAGGAGCAAAGAGACCCCGGAGTAGGGGGGAAGCAGCCTACCTGGTATTTGCCATTGGTACAAGCAAGCAGATCCCAGTTCTAGGAGGGTACCTGTCCTCTCAGGTGCAAGGTGGAGAACCTTGTGGGGTACGATGGGCTGTGCTGATGGCTGACTCAGGATCCCCAACCCTGGGACGTAGACCGCTGCCGATACAGTTGCAGGGCTAGGCCAGCCTCCAGCTGGGTGGCTGCTGGAACTGGAGTTTGGTCAGTGGTTGGGAACCTATATTGTGAGATAGTTAGGACTTTGTCCACAAACTGGAATTTGAAATTTCAAAGGGGCGAAAGCTGAAGGGCCCTACCCCAGAGTGGAGATGGTTCTGGCTTCTTTCCCCCACGACTTTTGTTCTTTGTCTTGATAAGTTCTGGTTGTCCCTGCACTGCTTCCTGGGTGTGGTGGGGTGGGGGTGGGGGGCAGGTGATCATGAAATGGTGAACCCCAAGGAGAAGTGGAGATGCTAGATGGCTTCTGGGTGGGTGGCCCAGTGTCTGGAGAACGACTCTGAGCTTATAGTGTGCCTAGGGACAAGGGTCCTTTTCTTCTTGGGTTTCCAGTAGTAGAATGAAGTGCCTCCAAAGACAAGCCTAGCAATTGCTTCTGAAAGATCGCAGCTATGAAGCATAATCCTACTCTGCACCCATGAGTCAGGAGCAACTTGATGGCAACTAACAACAATAAAATGAGGATGACGATGGTCCCCATCTCACGGGACACATGAGATGAGAGAAGCGGAAGTTTCTTAGCAGCAGGCCTAGCACAGAATCCTCCCGCTGTAAACATCAGCCACAGTTACCATTTAAAAGGAAAATGATGTGGTTCCTCCATGCAGCTTCCTTAACCACTGTCCACCCTAGAGACTTGAACCCCTGCTTCCAGCTGGCTCTGCGGCAACCCCTCCCCGACTTCCGGCTGCTAGCAAAATAATCTCTTCTTCCTTCTAGAGACTTCTGTTTCTCCAGCTGTAACATGAAAGAGCTGACCCTCAATGTGAGCTCTCTTGTCCTCTGGGAATAGTTGCCCCTTAAGCTTAGGTCTGACAACCCAAGAAGAAGAGCAGAGATAAAGAAAAGCCCTGAACAGATGCCAAGTTGACGGTTGTTCACTCATGACTGAGTAGGCCGTACCCAGGAGGGAGCACTTCTGAGCAGGAGTCCTGGTTCTGCCAAACTGTGTGGCCAGTGAGTCAGAGTCTGCAACCAAGGACAGTAATCACAACTGCTATCTGGACACCTCACTTAGTGATTCAGGGCACATGCCATTCCTACAATGCAGGCACCACCAAAACTAAGGCTCTCTTAAGAGAGCCTGAGGCCACGGAGCTTGGGAAGTTGGTAGCTGCCTGGATTTTGACACAGGTCTGCCTAAATTCAAGGTCTGTGCTTTATGCCCCTAAGAAATAAAAGAGGGGAAGATGGCACAGGACCAGAAAGTGTTTCATTGTACGTAGGGTTGCTATGAGTCTGGACCGACTCAGTAGTATCTATTAGCAACAACAAGGGCCTGTGGGGTCCCTGGGTGGTGCAAACAGTTAAGCACTCAGCTTCGAGCTGAAAAGTTGGCTGTTTGAAGACACTTGGCAGATAGGCCTAACATTCTGCTTCTGAAAAGGTTTTCAAACTGCTTTGAAAACCCAATGAAGCAGTTCTACTCTGACACACTTGAGGTTGTTATATGTTATGAGTTGGAATTAACTCAACAACAAACACGCAATAAGAAGAAACTTATAGGAGTTCCTGAGTGGTACAAATGGTTAACATGCTTGGATGCTAACCGAAAGGTTGAAGATTGAAATCCACCTACAGGAACCTTGGAAGAAAGACTTGGTGATCTACCTCTGAAAAATAGGCCACTAAAAAGCTCGATGGAGTTTTTTACAGTTCTACTCTGACCCACATGGGGTTCCCATGAGCTGATATCAACTCAACATTTTTAATTTTTATTTTTAAAAAGAACCTTATAGTATCATCTTGTTTTTTTACAACAAACTTGCCTGAGGACACCAAGTCTATAGATCTTGTGTTTGGTGAGTCATGTGAGATACAGGTATCTAGATGGTATTATTTGGGGTCAGCTAAGGATGGAGTCCTGTGAGGCACTGTAGGGTAAGCACTGAACTGCTAACCAAAAGATTACCGGTTCGAACCCACCAGCCACTCTTTGGAAACCCTATACAGGGTCACTATGAGTCAGAATGACTTGACAGCATTTAGCAACAACAAAGGATAGTAATAGATTGTGCTTCTTACAGTTGATGAGGAGATAGATTTACTCATGAGGTAGGTTGTCATGTGGTGGAGTGTGGATGGGGTGAGCTGGGTAAGAAATTGGCTTCTGGAATGCATCTCACATGCAGTAGGTCATGCGTACTATGTTTGGTAAATCAAGCATTTTGTAGTTCGGACGTAGTGGTTTATTGGATGCAGGCTGTTTACCCATAGTTCTAGACTTGTAGGAGGCATGGCAGTGTTGACCCTAGTTGATTATGTTATTGCTTTTGTTGCCTTCGAGTTGGGTCTGACTCATGACAAGCTTATGTGTAACAGCACCGAACACTCCCCTGTCCTGTGCCAGCCTCACAATTGTTGGACTGTTTGAACCCATTGTTCCAATCCATCTCACAGTTTCCACTGACCCTCTACTTTACCAAGCACCATCTCCAAGGGAATCTAAGATCCATGGTTATTTTGTATACCAGATAAACCCTTGCATGCTGATGGTCACAACCTGCTTTCAGGAATGTGAAGTAAGAAGCATGGAGTCGCTGAGTTCATAGACTATGCACTGTGGATAATGTGGGGACTAGCTGTGTGTGTTGCCCGCCTGTAGGTGCCAGACAGGTGGCAGGGACCTGGGGCCTGCCCTTGGGGCTCCTCCCCAACTGTCTCCCTCCCCCCTGTGTTTATCCCTTAAGTGTTTGACTTTCCTTCCCGCCCAGCTCAGCACTGCCCCCAAGGTGGCTGCAGCTGGGATTAGGTGGCCCCAGGGCGGAGCGCAAAGGAGCCTACTGGTATTTGAAGTCTTCTCCTCAGACTCCTATCTAATCTCAAAGTGTGAGTGAAGGGGTTTTAATCTTCTTCCCTCCATGGGGTTCTTGTCTTGACAAATATCTAGGTCAGGATCGACTAGATGGGGAAATTGAGGCCTGGAGAAGAGATGTGATATAAACTGAGTTCATAAAGTCAACAATCGTGTTCCTAAACCAGGTCTCTCTGGGCTCCAAACCCAGCCTCTGTCTCCAGAACAATTGCTCCCCTACTCACCCCCTAAGATACAGGCTGCCCTGCTTATCTCAGCTTTGATGAAGAGACTGGGGGGTGGGGGGAGAGTGAAGTAGGGGGTGAGAAAAGGCTTCCAGAAGAGTATGGAGAGATTGGCACCTCCTCATACAAGCACACACACACACAGATTTGCCCAGGCCTTACTTCACTCATTAATTTGCTTTTCACTAATTCACCTCTTGCTCGTAGAAGTCTTTCCAACCTACCTACTCACTCACTCATTAATTCTCTCACTCATCCACCCACTCATTCACTCACATCACTGCTCGTCCATGAATTGGTCCACTTTTGCTCATGTTGTTGTTGTTAGGTGCCATCGAGTTGGTACTGACCCATAGCGACTTTTGCTAATAGGTGTTATCAAATCTGTCCAACCTGCCCACTCAATCACTCATTAATTCATTCTCACTAATTCACTCATTCATTAATTCACCCATACATGCACTCATTCACTCATTAGTTCATTCACCCACTCACTCATTTGCCCACTCATTAATTCACCCACCTTCTCATTCATTTATCTACTTGCTCATTAATTTGCTCACTCTTGCTCATGGTTGTTCCCAAGTGCCTCTGACCTGCCCTTCTGATCTGCAGAGAAGAACAGGCTCTGGGGCCTACAAAGTCCTACCAATGACTTCCCTCTCTAGCTTCTACATGGAGACTCCCCCTCTCTCACCAGCTAGACAGGGAGACCTGCAAAGAGTCTTCACAGAAGAGTGTCATAGGAAAAGACGTGAACCAAAGGAAGGCAGACCCAGAGACTTCGTTGACAGGGTCCAGTCCAAAACAAAGCTACAGGGTCCCCGGTTCAAACATCACAAAGCATTTCAAGATGGTACCAGTGGAGTATTAAGCATGTGAGGGACCTTTGGAGTAGAGGTTCTAGTTCCTGCCCAGGTAGTATGCCCAGCTCTGCAGTCAAGAGATGGTGCAAGGAACAAAGGAGCTGGGTACAACTTGGTGTTTTGCTCACCCTACCTCACTGAGTAGTACTTAACCCACCCTCGGAGGGTGCACATTTTTAGAGGAGGAAACTGAGGCTCCAAGAAGCAAATAATTTACTGGAGGCCACAGGTGGTAGGTGCCTGAATGCAAATCCAGGTCTTTGGGGCCCATAAGCCCTGGGTGGGGGTGGGGTGGGAGTGGGAGCAGAGGTGAGGGAAATGGGAGGTTAGAACAGAATAAAGGGTGGTGGTGCTTATCCCCAAAGCAGTGCCGGTCCTGGGAGCTGTGGGGGCTTCAAGGGGCCTTGGTAGGGTCTTGGAGAGCAGGAGAGAGCAACCGGGAATAGAATTTGGCCTTCCCAGACCTCGAGTCCATTCTGGTCCCTCTGGGAAGGACAGAGAAGAAATGGGAAGTGGGTCCCAGAAGAGGTGTCTGGAGTCTGGGATTCAGGTTTCGAATCCATGAACTACGAGTATCTGCAGGAGCATGAGGGGAAATGTCTGTGTTGGGGACGTTATGGATTAGGGTGTCTTGGACTATAAGTGGTTATTAGTCTGAGCATAGCAGTTAGAAATCAGACTTGGAGTGAAGATGACTTGGCCTGGCGAAGTTATAGATCTAGTGAGAGTACCCGTAAGCTATTGTGCCTGTCTTAAAGACTCCATAACTGAATCTTGGTGAGTTGGGGCCCCAACATTGTAATTAGCACCCCGAGTGCCAGTCAGAAACCAACAAACAGCCAAATCCCAGCGGCCCCGCCCAGCCTATCCACCAGTGGGGGACTAGATTAACCATTAACCCCCACCCCTCCCCGGCAGAGCCTCCACCCCTGTGCTGAGCCTAGGTCACCCTCCAGGTAGATCCTCGCAGAGGACGGTTTGAGACACAGGAAGGAGAGAGGGTGCCTGGAAGGAGACAGTGCACGGCAGGGGCCGAGGCTCTGCCCAGAGCCTTCAGGGTGGGCATCCTGGGCTGGACAGGTGACTGAAGTGTGGCAGCAAGGGAGAATGCGCCTCTCTAAAACCCTCGGTGACATGGACATGGCTGACTACAGTGCTGCGTTGGACCCGGCCTACACCACCCTGGAGTTTGAGAATGTGCAGGTGCTGACGATGGGCAATGGTAGGTGAGGACAGGTGTGCCAGTTGTGCCCAGATACGGAGTGGGTCTTTGGCAATCTGGATTGGGAGGGGAGTGATGGAAAATAGTAAGTTGGTCCTATAGAGCTAGCACAGGTGTTGCCAGATGAGGCAAATGTGCCCAGGTACGGAGACCAGAGGCATTCTGGGTAAGGGTAGGCCTGCAGAGGCAAATTCACAGGTATTCCTGGAAAGCCCTTCCAGTCTCCATGACCTCAGAGCTGGTCCTGCTTGGCATGTCACTGGGAAGGGAAACATGGTCCGCTTCCTCTTGACATGCAACCCCAGTAATTCCACCCGGCACTGTCCCTTCGGAACCCCTTGGGCCTAGGCCCAGATATATGGAAAGGTGTATCCTGTCCCTGGACATGGTAGGTGGAGCCACCCACTGCAAGTCAGGGTGTCTTTGAAGCTTTTTTAGAGGTGGATCCCCCCCTTAGAGAAACGAAGTTTTCAAGGGACGTTTGGCTAGCTAAGAGCCTGTGTTGTGTATGCTTTCCTGTGTGTGGTGTGGCCCTCGTCCTGGTGCACACATATGAGTTTCTGTAGAAGTGTGTGGATGGGGTCAGTGTGCTGTGTAGGCACGTGCGTGTGTGTGGGTATACCAGTGTCTGTGGGGAGCCAATTACGTATTTGTGTTCATGTGTCTGTTACCTGTGGACATTTCCATGAGTATCTTGTTCATTGTGTTGGTCTGTGTCTGTGTGTTTGTGTGTGTCTGTGTGTTTGTGTGTGTCTGTGTGTTTGTGTGTGTCTGTGTGTTTGTGTGTGTCTGTGTGTTGGTCTGTGTCTGTGTGTTTGTGTGTGTCTGTGTGTTTGTGTGTGTGTCCCTGTGTCTGTGGCTGTTGGTACACATGTGCTGTCTATGTGGGTCCATGCCTGCTTTCACATGTAGATGTGGATATTATGTCCTTGTGATTTCCATACGTATGTCCTATATGGGCATTCTGCTCTGTGCTCCTGCGTGTACCTGTTTCAGGTGCTACGTGGATACCTTGTGTACTAGGGACCAACTGCTGTGTGTGATTTTATCTTTGCCATTCACCAATACGAGATTCCCATCGGCAACATGGCTGCTTGTCTCTGAGCAGATTTGTGTGGCTCATGTGTTGCTGGAAAGATTCTGCATCCTCTCCAACATCACTGGGGTGGAGTGTGGGGTGGGGACTGTGTTCCTCCACAAGGCAGTCTGGAAGTCAGGAAGCTCTCTGGCTGGGAAGAGTCCTAAATGGTCACAGGCCAGCCTTAGAGGAGAGGTGGCAGCTGGCTGAACTACTTAGCCTGCCACTTGCCTCCTTTCTACAGCTTGGAGCTACACAGCTGGAGCCCAGCTGTGGTTTCAGGTGAGGTGGTACCGCTGTGGTCAGTCTCACTAAGGTAATTGCCCATCCCTGGCATCCACTCACTGTGTGACCTTGGGCACACCACTTGCTGTCTCCTAGCTTCAGTGTAGTCTACAAAATGGGAGGAATCACGCAAGCCTGCTGGCCAGTGACTTTAGGGACTGTCCAGGGCTCACACACTGAAAAAGGTAAACAAGGAGGTTGCTGGGGGGTGTTGTGTGATCCAACAGGGACAGTGTGTGCTGTCATAGTCTTGGCCACTGCCCAGCCTCGAGCTGCTCCCTGGTCCTGGTCATCACCCTTTCAAAGCCTGTATTCCCAGATCCCAGGAACTATGTGTTTCTAAGACAGAGGTTAAGTCTGGCCCCAAACAGGACAGCCTCTGGCTCTGGAGCCAGAAAGACCTGGGCCAAACTCTGACATAGATTCTTCCTACCTGTGGGAACTTGGCAAGCCACATTGCCACTCTGAGCCTCACTTTCCTCATCTGTAAAATGGTGATAAGTAAGTGTACCTTCCAGGGCTGACCAGTGAGGTACCTGAGTTCTTTGCACTGGTAGTTGGAACTGGCCTCCACATCAGTGGTCTCAAGACTCGAAGTTTCTGTAAGAAGCGTCTGCATTCCCAGAGTCTGGGGGGTGGCCTGAGAATTGGGGTTATGTGAGGTTCTGAGGATAACCCTCACTC
The DNA here is from genome assembly GCF_000296735.1 of Chrysochloris asiatica. NCBI lineage: Eukaryota > Metazoa > Chordata > Mammalia > Afrosoricida > Chrysochloridae > Chrysochloris > Chrysochloris asiatica. The sequence continues at coordinate 19,680,329 of NW_006408541.1, read as the reverse complement.
CCTTTTGTCCTCCATTTAGAAGCAGCCGTACCAGGGGATCCTTACTTATCACAGATTCTAAAGACACTTCACATGTGAGCACTGGCCAGAGAGGGATCCAGCACACCTGAGCTAGGCCCAGCTCTTCTATTTAGCAACAGTGGGGTGATCCTGGGCAGGTCACCTGTCCCCTCCAAGCCTTGTTGTTGCCCCTGAAGAATGGGGCCTTCCCTGCACCCTCTGGCCAAATGACCGGGAGTATCGGCTTGCCCTGGGAATGGGGAGGGGGTGTGGTGGGTCAGCTTATTCTGGGTAGTGACAGATTAACCAGTAAACAAGGTAAGCATGGGCTTACTTGCATTTACTTACTTATCTGTGGTGAAAATTTTCTCATTTTGTCACCACCTTAAAGATTCTGCTTCTAGGGCTAGTGGTGTCTATCTCTCTCCCAACCCCAAAGCGCCTTCCTACAGAATCAAAGCCTCTTCTTGAATTTTCAATTCCTGACAGGAGTAGATTATCCAATAAGCAAGGTAAGCAGGAGTTTACTTGTACTCCATACTAATCTTAGTGAACAATTCCACATACTTTCACCACAGTATGTAAACACAAGTAAGCCTGGGCTTACTTGGCTTTTTGGGTACTCTGCTCGTGGCCCTGGGGGTTGGGGGTGGATGTTGTGGAGTCAGCTCTCCCGGGGGTCTGGGAGGTGAGGTGGAGGGAGAAAGGGCACCAGTGTGGTTTAACCATTACCCCCATCTCAGGGGATAATTCACCAAGTGGAGAGGTCCACACTCCTGGGCACACGTGGAGTCTCGGGAGATGTTCAGCGGGGCAGTGGCCAAAGTGAGGGCAATGGTGTGTGTTTGCTGGGAGTTGTAAACTCTGAGAGGTTTCTTTTGCAGAAATGTTTTTATTTCACAAATACTGATAGATAGATAGATAGATAGATAGATAGATAGATAGATAGATAGATAGATAGATAGATAGATAATGATTCATTGAATCCTAACAGCTCTAACAGAACTGTCTTTCTCCCCATTAACAAAGGAGGGAACAAAGATTTGGAGATGTGAACTAACTCAGCCAAAGTCAGTCAGCTAAGGTGTGGGGAAGCTGGGATTCGAAGCTGGACGTGAGACTGCAGAGTTTGGGTTCTTAATTCTATAATCTGTGCCTCTCTCCACTTCTTCACTGGATATCCCCTTAGGAGTCCAGGGCTAAGTTCAGGGGCCCTGTGGAAATGTGTGTGTGTATGTGACTATGTGGTGTGCTTGCATGCATTTTTTTCTGGGGAGATAGTCTATAACCATTTCATTATGTTTCTTGTTAAGTGCCGTCAAGTCTTGCTTATTAAAAAAAAAAAAAAAAGTTGTCAGATGCTGAAATAAAAAAGAAAGAAAGTACACAAACAGACAAGTCAAACTGCCCCAGTAAGGAAACTGAGGCACAGGGGAAAGTGAGTTGAGGAAAAGCCAAGACTTGCCCAAGGCCACAGGCAAGTTAGTAGCAGCATCAGAGTGGTACCCAGGACTCCTGGAACCTAAGTCAAGGTCTTCACCATCCTGCCTCTTATCCTCCATCCTCACATTTCTACAGACCCCAGTACCTTTTCTTTTGCCTCCCAGACAGGAAGTATTTGAGAGGTGCCCCAATCCTTATCATGATTCTCCCAGGAGGGTAAATAAGTGAACGTTCCCAGTGCATGTCTGTCCTTCTCCCAGGTAGAGTCCTGGCCTCTAAGCTGAGCCCCATATAGACCTGGTCACTCATAGAGAAATGCAGGGTAGGACCTAGCTTTGGGAGAAGCTGGGGGTTATTTGTCCTTTCCACAGTTGTCCCTCATTGAAGGGGGAGTCTACCAGAGTGGTATGCTCTCTAGAGGTGGCCAGATTTGCATTCCTTCCCAGAGAAAGGCCCAAGTAGTGACCTTCACCATGGGGAAAAGCAGCTGTTCACAAACAACTCAGTGAAACCCATGTCACAGCCACCCCCAACTTACAGATGTGAAATGGCAACTCCAAAGGGCCCAGTGCTTTTGCCCAAGGTCGTGGATGTTGAAGTAGGATTAGAACCAGGTCTGGCTAAAGCCCGGGAATGATCTCTATCAAGGCCATATTTGCACCCACCAACAAGAGGGGTCTCTCTGCCCCTCCTGAGTCCATGCCCCATCTCTTCTGACATAGACACATCCCCATCAGAAAGTGCCAACCTCAACACAACCAACAGCCTGGGTGTGAGCGCCCTGTGTGCCATCTGTGGGGACCGAGCCACCGGGAAACACTATGGGGCCTCGAGCTGTGATGGCTGCAAAGGTTTCTTCCGGAGGAGCGTAAGGAAAAACCACATGTACTCCTGCAGGTGAGGAGCCTCCCCGCTCAGGGCCTTAGTATCTCCAACTGGGAAATGGGTCTGTCTTCTTTATGATTGGGTCCCAGAGGCATGTGTCCTTCAAGGCTCTCCTGGTTTCTTAGGCCTTGGGGAAACAGATGAGAACATCTAGCCTAGGAATCCCATCAACTGGTTGTAACGTTATTTGCTGCCTTTTATTGAGCTCTTGCTATATGGCAGGTGACATACTAAGTCTTTGCAAGCATTGCCATATGGAACCAGCCCAGAAATCCCATTGTTATTATTTCAGTAAATGAGGTTTAAGGCCTACCCTCCTCTGAAGCCTCAGAGAATGGGGTTATTCTCCAACCTGGTGCTTTTCTGGGACAAATGGGGGATTGACTGTAGGCCTTTCCACCTATGGCCTTTCCAATGGCCATAGAAACCTATGGTCAGGCCTCCTTCAAAAGATCTCATTGATGAGGTATTCTGTAAACCTTCAATCAATTCACAATTAAAGTTAAAAAAAAGAAGAAAAGAAACCAACCAGATTTCCCATTCTGGGTCACAGCAATAATAAAACACTAACAGCTATCAGTTCTGAGCACTTTGCCAAGCTCCTGATGGACATTATCTCACTTTTACCTGCCAACACCTCTCTGAGGTAGTTACTAATGTTATGCCCATTTTATAGATAAAGGAAGCTGTGGCTTGGAAAGGGCTAGGCATTTTCCCAAGGTCACCAAGGGTGGAGACAGGGTTGACACTCAGGGCCCCACCCCTGCCACCCTGCTGAACTACACCTTCCTCATCTTCCCCTGCAGAGAGCGATTCTGCAACCAGCTCACCATGGATCCTGGGCCTTTAGATGTGTGATGGGAATTTCAATGTGCTGGGACTCAAAGGGATAGGGTTCAGCTCAGCTCAGCCACTGAGTGACCTGGGGCTGTTTTGTTGCCTCTCAGGCTAGAGATGGACTTTAAAAGAGTCCTCAGGGCCTTTTCAACTTCTGGTTGGTTAGCATGGGGGTCAACCAGATGGTCAGGATCCTAGTTCCTTTCTGGGTGGGGGAAGGGTGTCCCTTCTTGACCCAAACATCCAAAGCCCTCCCCAGGTTTAGCCGACAGTGCGTGGTGGACAAAGACAAGAGGAACCAATGCCGCTACTGCAGGCTCAAGAAGTGTTTCCGGGCTGGCATGAAGAAGGAAGGTGAGCCTGGCCCTCCCCTGCCACCCCACTGCTCACCCACACCCAGAGCTCCTCAGAGTCATTTACAAACTTTATGACTAGATGACAGCCCCCAGGGTGACTGGCTCTTAAGAGAAAGGACTTGCTAATGGCTGAGAGGAGGGAGGACCAGGAAATCTAGCCTTAGGGAGGGGCTGGACTGGGCTTGGCATTGAGAAAGATTCAAAGAGATAAGCTCCCACTCTCAGCTATTCCATTTCCGGCAGCAACTGCCACCCCTATCTACTACCTTCACTACCACAGGACAGCCTCTCTCAGTACAATACTTCAAATTTCAGGAAATGGTCTTACAAACACCCACCACCCTGACATAATCGATGTGACCAGCTGAGAGCTCTATTTCTGAACTTCCTGTCCCAGGGGCAGGCACCCCAATTCTTCTCGTCCTCATCCATGCCCCAGGGCTCTCTAAAATTTCTATATTCTAGAAAATGGAAACAAATTTCTAGGCTTGCCCTGGGTGAAGGAGGATGGGAAGATGGAAGATGATGTTAAAGTCTTGCTAGACATCAGCTGCCAGCAGCTACCAAGCACTTTTTCTCCCATTTGATAACTTTTTTTTCTTTCTCATGATGATCGTGTGAGGTTGACACTAGTATTATTCCCCCTGTTTTTAATAATTGAGGAATAGAAGGTCCAGACTGGCTAAGCAACTTGCCTAAGGTCCCACAGCTGATCAATGGAAGACCTGAGGTTTGAACCCCAAAAGCTTGAGACTCAAGTTCAGTGCTGTTTGGACAACACTTCAGTTGTACCTGCTCATGCCCTCCAGACCTCAGAAATATTTAAACATTTTTTCAGCTCAAGTTCATGAGGCAGATCTCTTTCAACTGCTGCTCAAAGGAATCTGAGTTCATTTTCTAATCTCTTTGTTTCTTTTTTCCCTGAATCTCATCTCTCTCAGCTCAGGGACTGACTCCAGACCTTCACTCTAGTCTAGGGCTATGCCATGGAGCCAAACCCAGAGTCTAGCCTGTACAGACACACCCACCCCACCCACCTCAGGAACAGGAACTTGGGACCCAGCCTGCCTCAGGCCTGCTGAGGTGGGGAGGCCTGGCTTGGACAGCTTCCACCTCTCCTCACTGCCTCTGAACCCACTTACTCTTCCTCTAACCTCAGAAGTAACTTCTGTGTACCATCTGTACAGGGCGCTAGTCTGAACAAATGAGCCCTGTTGGAAGATCTGGGCCTCCTAACCCAGATGAAGGAGTAGATAGTCTCCAAGGCCTCCTGTTGCTCCAAACACCACAGTTCTAACAGCCAGACCCCCATGATTTCATTGTGGGAGAGGGGCCTTTTTAAACTACCAACTTCTGTCTCCTCCGCCCTGCCCAAGTTTCAGTGGAGTTGATCCTCACTGGCCCACTCTCTCCTCCAAGATGAAAGTCACTTTGTAGAAGGAGAAACATTATGAATGGGGATGTGATGCACTTATGAAGAACTGGAGACAAAAAAAAGAGATGGAGAATGACAGTCTAAGGGCCTCAGAGTCTATTATTCTGTTATCCCAATAGCCTGACTTTAGAATTATGTGATTGTCCAAAGGTTATTAAGGCTTGTGTTCAAGAGAATGAATCTTTCATGTTGATACTTTAGGCCTTGAGACAGGCAGGTAAGAAGAGGAGTTGGCAGTCAACCTAAGTAGATGGCTCCTTACCTAGGCTGGATACAGGTGGTCAGTCTTTCTATATATCTCTTGTTAAACATTCAGAATATTTTCACATGTGTAACTTCAGGGAGGTTCCTGCCCCTCCAGGCTCCAGTTCTCCCATCTATAAGATGAGGGGCTGGATTGATGTCTCCAGCTCTGTGGGTCTAACTACACACTACTGGTAACACCAGGAATGTATTCTTGTTCCCTGATCCTCTCACTGAGCAGATTCCATGTCCCACCTCTTAGAAAGAGTTGGAACCCCAGTTCATTCATTTTTAGTTTGGCCTTGAAAATAGCAGTTTGCTTCGGGGAACTGACATCATACCAGGAAGACAGGAAGGTTGGCTGATAGCAAGTGAGTTACTGGGCTAGTAATCACTGGTTCTTATTTACATGTTTGAGCAAACCTGACTTGACACATGCAATCTCTTGGTTGCTTTGAGAATGCCACCATGGTTAAGCTCTGGGGAGTAAGGTTATTTATTATCATTTCTACCTATGTCTTAAGGAGCTCTGGTAGCGTAGTGGTTACGAATCGGGCTGCTAGCCTCAGGGTCAGCAGTTCGAAACTACCAGCTGTTCCGTGGGAGAAAGATGAGGCTTTCTGCTCCCGTAAAGATTTACAGCCTCGGAAAT
>NW_006408541.1:19631609-19674378 GCF_000296735.1 Chrysochloris asiatica | reverse complement strand
CTGTGAACCTCAAGGTCAGCAGTTCGAAACGACCAGCTGTTCCACAGGAGAAAGATGAAGCTTTCTGCTCCCATAAAGAGTTACAGCCCTGGAAACCCTGTACAAGGTTGCTATGAGTCGGAATCAACTCCACAGCATAACCACCACCATGATAGAAAGCAACTGAAAGGGAACCTGTTTGAATAGTTTGGCCAAAGGGATACCTTTCTGAAGGGGTGACTTTTACACTAAAACCTGAAGATGGAAGGATATAGACTATTTAAAAGTCAAGAGGCAAGCATTGCAGGCAGAAATAACTAGTGTAAAAGCCCTGGAGCAAGAGAGATTTGTGTCAAGAGAGAAGGACAAGACTGTGAGATGAGTGAAGTTGTATGAAGATGGAAATCAGACACAAGCTAAATCATCAATATATGGACTGTAGCCTTCTGTCAAAAATTTGGGCTTTTATTGTTGTAGCAATGGTAAAGCAAGGGACAGACATTAGTTTTGAACAAATCACTATGACTGATGGATAGAAATGGATTTTAGGGAGGCAAGAGTAGAAGGAGGAGACACTTAGAATGCTGACCCTTAGAAAGTGACAGATGATGGCAGCTTGGACTGAGGTGTGACCGTGGAAATGGAACAGCACAGATAAGTTGGATAGCGTATTTTGGAAGAAGAACCCACAGGATTTTCTGGTTGGAAGTGGGAAGTGAAAGATGGCAGAGGAATCAAAGATGACACCTAGGACTTTGCTTTCAGTGACAGGCACGATAGTGGAGTTATTTACTGTGATGGGGAAAGTTGAGCTGCCGTGGTTATGGTGTGAGGGTGAACCAAGAGATCCATGATGGCCTTTAGTTAGGGTTGGGATGCTATCCAAGGCGAAGTATCAAGGAGGCAGTTGGGCGTCTAAATCTGTTGCTTAAACATAAGCTCAAAGTTCAGAGTTGGAAGCAGTTCCATGGTTTACCAATGTTCAGGAGGCAGGAGAAAAGGAGGCATCATTGAAGGAGACTGAGGAAGACTAGCCAGAAGGATAGAAGACAAACCAAAGAGTGTGGTCTTTTAAGAAGGATGAAGCATTTAATAGTATTCATAGTGTAAATAGAGAGAGATCCATTGGATTTGGCAATGTAGAGACTATTAGTAAGTTTGTTAAGAACAGAGTTCTGGGGAAAGTTGAGCTAAGGTGGTGGTAGTGTGAGGGATGGAAAGTAGATTGGGAGTATTCCAAAGTGAATGAGTGTTTGAGTAGGAAGGTAAAGAAGTAGAGATAGCAAGCCCAGGCAATCCTTTGACTATATTTTACTATGGGGGGAACTCTGAGGGAGTTGGGATGATTGCAAGGGAAAGATTACAATGATGGATCATGGAAACTAGGCTGAATTAAAAGAGGCATAAAGATGGGGTGATAGATGTGTAAAGTTGGGTCAGTAACTTGACAGTCAGCAGATTTGAAGAATTTCTGCAGTGATGGTACCAGATGAATTGAGCTGGAAGAACAGGAGGTAAAATCAAAGAGAAGATGCTTGAATTCGAGATTTTTAAGGTGAAAAAAAATCCCTTTTAGTTGAGAACCACTGGTCTAGGCTATGGCCATGGGAGTAGACGGTGGAGGTGACAGATGAAAAGATAAAGGAAGATGCTGAGAGGGCAGATGGCCAAGTGCATCATCCACATACATCTCAAAGTAGTTAGAAGAAGCAAGGATAAAGAAGACAGTGAGCTAGAGACTGAGTAGAAGGTAAGGGTTATCGTAGAGTCTTAAATGGTCCCTTCAAATGACATTAGCATCAAAGGGACTGGAGGAGGAGACATTTGGAAATATTAATAAGGAGGTAGAAATCCTCACCTCAACCTCATCTTCTAACCTTCCTTCATTCAGTGTTTATTGAGTGTGCCAGGCACAGAGGGGCTTACTGGTGAACAAGATATGGAAGACCCCTACTCTCTTGAAACCTCAATTGGGCAAACCATCACCTACACAATGAATATGTAATTACAATGATTGTAACTTCTCTGATGGAAAAAAATCGGGTTAAATGTCTCGGAGACAGAGCCTCTCTGAGGCAATAATGTTTGACCACTTCATTGGCAAAGAAGTAGGAAGACTGGAGATTTAAGGAGAAATAAGCAACAGGGTTTGGTAATGAGGGGGTAGGAAGAAGAGTTAAGGACTGTGCCCAGGTGTATGAGCTGAGTACCTGGATAATCTTGCTGCCACTTGGTGCCCAAGTTCTCCTCATGGAACAGGAATGTCAGTATTGACAGAATGAGACTTCACTCTCTTTGGTTCCCTTTGGGCCCGGAATTTGGACATGCTTTGAGCCCCACCTACTTCCCCATTCTCATCAAAATGTCTTTGAGCACCTGGACACACCACAGCAATTTGAATGAGGATGAACAGGAAGTAGAAAGGGCATGACCCCTGACTTCCACCTCAAGAGTGGGTGTGGTCTAGCCAAGTAGTTTCTGTTCCCCCAGAAACTCAATGAGAGAAATCCCTCTGGAAGGTTCCCAAAGATCTCAACTGCCATCTATTAGCATTGATGTTTGGGAAGTGCAACTCAAACTTTACTCCCTGTGGGTGCCACAGCGAAACCAACATGTATCAGCATTTTACAGGCTCCAAAGCACCTTTAGAAGCCTTGGTAGCACAGTGGTTGAGTACTTGGCTGCCAACCCAAAGGTCAGCAGTTCAAACCCACCAGCTGTTCCATGGGAGAAAGATGTGGCATTCTGCTCCCGTAAAGATTTACAGCCTCGGAAATCCTGCACAGGCTCACTATGAGTCCATACCGACTCCACGGCACATTACAACAACAACCTATGTCTTATGGAGGTGTCCTGGTGTGGCTCTGTGAGCTAATGCGCTAGACTGTAAAGTCTGTTCGATTTGCAAGTTCAGTGGTTCAAGCTCACCAGTCGCTCCTTGGAAACCCTATACAGGGTTGCTATGGGTCGGAACCAAGTGGATGGCACTTAACAACAATGTCTTATGGAGCCTCTGGGTAGTGTAAATGGTTAATGCACTTAGCTGCTAACCAAAATGTTAGATAGATATTCAAGTCCTTCCATAGACACCTGGAAAGAAAGATCTGCTGATCTACCTCTGAAAATTACCCATTGAAAAGTCTATAGGTCAGCATGAATCAGAACCAACCCAAAAGCAACTGGTTTCACCTCAGTCTTATAGCCTCAACCATCCCTTCTTAGCCTGACGGGAAGTTCCCAAAGCCATGAGAAATTCTCAATGAACTGGAGAATTGGACCCAGTTATTCTCTCTCTCTCATGTTGTTATATTTTTAATGAGAGACAAAGTCTTGCCATCCTTGTAAGAAGCATTCTGGCTGTACTTTTTTTTTTTTTTTAATTATTTCTCTTCCTTGATAGTTTTAGTAGGATTTGAGGACCCAAAAGCAGTCTTTGAGGGCAAGACACTGTGAAATGTAGGGTTATAAATAAGTCAGGCCTATGTGAAGCCATCAAATCTTTTTCCTTCCCAAGACCAGAAAGGTGATAAGCCAGTATTAGAACCCAGGTTCCCCAGAGCTAAACAGACACCCAAGTGTCTGGATTGAAACTGGGAATGATCTGCTTAGGAAGTTTCTTTGGTCTAGATTCCTGAAACTTCCTCACCCAGCTGTAGGTGAAGTCATGGAGAGACAGGCACCTGCCTGGGCTTCAGCCCTCACGCTCCGGAAAAATGCTGAATCCTGATGTCTGAAACTCAGCCCCGGAAGCAGGGCCAGGGGCCTGGGGAGGTGCTGTTGGTGATGGAGCTGGGGTTGCCTCGAACCCCGGCCCTGCCCCCACCAGGCATCCACCAGGGGTTCTCTGGGAAGACAAGCTCATCCTCCTCTCTGCCTCTGCCCCATTGGTTAATATTCAATAGAAGTTACATTAGGTCCCCGACCCTGCTAATACTGAGCAAACATTTGGAAAACATCATTCCGTGACTGAGCTCGCGCCGGGCGCTGATAACGCCGGCCTAACCTTGAAGAGCCCTCTCTGCAGCTGCTGACTGCAGCCCTTTTATTCTGCCGGCCTCTGCCATTGGCGCCCGGTGGGTGCGGGCAGCCTGGCAGGCCCAGCAGCCATGGGAGGCTGTTGGCAGGCAGAGCCAAGTGCCAACAGGGATGAGGAACTGTGCGGTGAGCTGGCCTGTCCAGAGAAGTGAGGCGGTCCTCAGAAAGTAGGGATGTGGGTTCCCTATTAAACCCCACTGACTCCTGAACTTCTGTGTGAAATACCCAGGAGCTACATGTGAAATTAAGGGAAAACTGAAGTGTTGGAAAGCCAATGTCCCCTTAAGAAATAGGATGCTTGTAAGAATTAGAACTTGTCTCAGCCAACTTCTTCTTTCTTTCTCTCAACAAATATTTACTGAGCACCTACTGTGTGCCAGACACTGTTCAAGACTCTTGGGCTATATCCATCAACAAGAGGGATGAGGTTCCTGCTTTCTGGGACTTTTCCTTCTCATAGACAGACTGTAAACAAACAAGTAAACATGTCTCCATTAAGTGCCAAGGCAAAAAATATAGCAGGATAAGGGGACACGGCATGAGGGAGGAAATGCCATCTAGACAGGGATTTCTTGGAGAAGGTGATGGCTGTGCCAAAGATGAGAGTGAAGTGGGGAAGCTAAGTAATATAAGAAAGAATTTCAGGCAGTGGGAAGGTTGTTATTGTTAAGTGTCGTTGAGTTGGTTCCAACCTTAGCGACCCTGTATAGGGTTTCTGCAGGGTCGGTGGTTCAAACCCTCCTTGTGGTCCAGTTATCTTGCAGCACCACAGGTAGAAGACCCTGAGTGGGAGTGTGCCTGAGTTATCAGAAGATCTGTTATTGTTGGTAGGTGCCATTTACCACTCAGAGCGACCCATGTGACAGAGAACTCCTTCATAGGGACTTTTTAGGCTGTTATCTTTATGAGCACAGATTTCCAGATCTTTCTCTCGTGGAGCGGCTGGGTAGGTTCAAATTGACAACTTTTCAGTTAGCAGCTGAGCACCGCTATGATACCTGCAGGAAGAGCAGGGAGGCTGGTGTGGCTAGAGCAGAGGAAGTAAAGGGGGTACATAAAAGGTGAAATCCAAGAGGAAGCCGGGCAGGATCTTAGGGACTTGTTGCTGTAATGAGGAGTTGTGAGTTTACTCCACTTGGAGTCCTGGTGTGGCGCTGTAGGCTAATGCGCCAGACTGCAAAGTCATTTGAACTGCAAGGTCGGCGGTTCAAGCTCACCAGCTGCTCCTCGGAAACCCTATACAGGGTCTCTATGGGTCAGAACTGACTCGACGACCCTTAACAACAACAATAAGGGACACCAACTGAGGTTTGTTTTAACAAGATTCTTGCCTCATCTGGGAGTCCCTAGGTGGAGCAAACAGTTAACACCATCAATTGCTAACTGAAAAATAGGAGACTTTAGTCTACCCCAGGGCACATCGGAAGAAAGACCTGGCAATCTACTTCCCAAAAATCAGCCATTGAAACCCCTGTGGATCATAGTTCTACTCTGAAACACATATGGGGGCACCATGAATCAAAATCCACTTGATGGCAACTGGCTTGGTTTGATTTTTCTGTCTTTTGAGGCCAGTGAGGAAGGTCTGCCCCACATAGGGTGGGAGCAGGGGAATTACCAGCTGTGGGTCTCTTTTTTGGAATTCCTGATAGCATTTGCTGGTGGAGCTGAAGTGTAGGGTGTGAGAGAAAGAGTTGTCCAGGAAGACGCCCGGATTTCTGGTCAGAGGGATGGGAAAGACTGCAGAGGGCCAGGTTTGGGAGGGAAACATGAGTGTTAGAGATGGGGAAACTGAGGCCCAGCGAGAGGATATGGTTTCCACAAGCACACAAAGAGTGAATTCAGGACAGGAGCCTAGGTCTCCTGAGGCTCCCTCCCACCTTCCAGTTTCAGCAAAGCCTCCTTGCACAGTGAGACCTCTTGGATGACGAGGGGTCTGGGCAGCAGAAGGTCCATGTGACATCTTCGGTCAGGACTGGCCTGGATGGGAGCAGACAGTGAGGTGTGGGGCCCTAGTGGTCAGAGATCTCAGATCCCTTTGCTCCTGGGTAAGAGCCCAGAGGTGGGGAGGAGGGGAAGATCTTTGCTTTGCTGTCTATGAGACAGCAGCTGCTACTAGATGGAACCTGAGGTGGGGACCCCTCAGTCCCCTCTGACCCAGTGCTCTGAGCCATCTTGGTGTCACCCTGAGTAATTAATTTTACTTGTTCTACACAGTTTTATCTGGGAAAAAAGGGACCCTTTTCTGAAGCAGAGTTTAGAAACCTATGATATAGTTGGATTTCCTCCTCTTCAATGCTCAAGACCCACATTAAGTCCCCTGCTAAGCCATCATTCTTTTGCATGCCTCGCACAATGGTGGCTTACTCGTACCGCAGCCCCAGTATGATGTGTATATGTGTGTGTGTTGAGGGCAGGCACCAAGGGGTGTCTGGAAACTTCTTCCATAAGCCAAGCTAGACAGCATTTTCCCATGTGCTGGTCTACATCTAATCTCAAGACCAATCCAACCCCAGGACAGGCTTGCAGTATCTTAATGGGTTGAGCTTTCCCCCCTGGCATCTCACCCACTCTGCTTGTGAGTCATGTGACCCATGTCCCCTAGTCTCTCCTCACTGCTCTATCTCCTCACAGCTGTTCAGAACGAACGGGACCGGATCAGCACGCGCAGGTCAAGCTACGAAGACAGCAGCCTGCCCTCCATCAATGCGCTTCTGCAAGCTGAAGTCCTGTCTCAGCAGGTACTGAGATGACCTCCCTCCCAGCAAGGGGCCCCTCCACCTGTTCAAGCTCCCCCCGACCACACACTCTCCATCCTTGGTCTCTCTCCCCAGCCAGGTCAGGTAGAAGGGTCCTCAGATATCTAGAAGGGAAACCAGTGTCTCACAGCCTGTTTTGTAGGAAAGGTAGGACTCGAACCTGGGTCTGGTGCCCTGGGGCACTTTCTAGTTCATCCTGCTGCCTGCATTTGCAGACCAAATGGAGGCAGCTCTCACTGAGGGCCTGAGATCAGCTTAGCACTGACAGCAATGGACAGAGAGGCTCAGACACCTCTCACTGTGTGACCTTGGACAAGTCACAGTCAATCTCTGGGCTGCATTTCTTCATCTGTCAGATGAGGATGATGTTTGCCCTGCTTCTCCCCTGGGACCATTAGGTTCCTAGGAGTTTAAGGGGGGTTGCAGGGAGCAGAGGAAGCCCTCGCCCATGGCATCTGCCTCCTCAGCATGCCGTCTTCTGCCTGTTCAGCCCTGAGCTTCCTTCAGAGCTGGGAAGGCGCCCACAATTCAGGAACCCCTTTTTCAGACATAGGGGCATACTGTGCAACAGACAGAGAATGTGGGGAGAAGTCGGCCATCCTCAACATTTTCTTTTGTTTTCCCCAGATCACCTCCCCTGTCTCTGGGATCAACGGTGACATCCGGGCTAAGAAAATCGCCAGCATCGCAGACGTGTGTGAGTCCATGAAGGAGCAGCTGCTGGTGCTTGTTGAGTGGGCCAAGTACATCCCGGCTTTCTGCGAGCTCCCCCTGGATGACCAGGTAGGGGAGAGGCACACCTTGGGTATAGCCATGGGGGCTGATGTGATCTTATTTGTAAAACATGCAGAGTATTCTTGGAGCTGTTTCTACCGTTTTGCAAATGTTAACTCATTTAATCCCACCAACAACTTTATGATGTAGGCACTATTATCATCACTAAAGCATAGGTGAGGAAACTGGGACACAGAGAGGTTAAGTAACTCACTTGAGGCTGCACAGCTACTGTCCTGCAAAACTGGGATTAGAACTCAGGCAGAACCTATCCAAAGTCCAGCCTCCTCACCACTTCACCATGCAGCTCTCCTAGGGACAGAGGTCAGGAGATCTGAGCTTGAGCCTTGGCTTTAAGACTGTGTGATCTTAGACAAAGTGCATCTGCTTTCGAGTCTCAGTTTGCTAATCTGTCAAGTGAGGATGGTACTGTCCCCTTCGGATTATTGTTGAGAGAACGGAGACCATTTCTATTTGAAAATCACAACAACCTGTGATGGGGTGGCTACATGGGGCCTGGACATCACCGGCCACCCTTAATGTTAGCTTCTTTTCTTGCATCCCAACAACATGGTTCAACTCTACATTTTATTTCCAAAATGTATTCATTGGAATACCAGAATGTCTCAGGGGAAAAAGGGGAATCTGAAGACAGATGAATTTCTGAGTTTCTGGATGTGATAGTTCCTACACAAGGCAGCCACTAGACCTCTGCAGCCATTCCCTCTGTGGGATCGCCTTGCAGCTCACGGCCACCTAAGAATGTGCAGCCCAGAAACCAGCTCCTGGTCTGTTTGCTTCTATAGTTTGCACAGGAGACTTACAGTGCATGTCAGCATATTCAAGTTTCTGAGAAGTCTCACACTCCAGGCAGCTATTAACCTTCAAGAAACCCAGGACTTCCCAAACTCCTGGAACATCTCGTAATATCCCACGGTGGGACAGACTGTGCGAACGCTAGCTGGCTGATCCTCAGCCTCACACAGGGGGGTTCCAAGCCCTCTTGCATGAATTCCTCTCCCTTTAGGAGAAATGGCAGGATAGAGATTTGAGCCAAGTTGCCCCTGCCCTCACCCCTGTTGTTCATGCTCTGGCCCCGGTCCCCTCTGCTGGAGGATCTACATTAATGTTTAATCCTTTCTGTTCCTTACCAGGGGCTTAACAGGGCAACAAGATACCACCCCCCCAACTGAACAATTGTTAACCTCCATTTCCCACCCAAACCTCCCTGGCTGAGGCTCAGAGCATTCTTAGAGATCAGTGAGGGGTGGCCAATAATATGGGACAATCATTAATCCCCCCACCTGCCTGCCCACTCCCAGAATAGTCGCCATGTCAGGGGGTTGAATCTGGGACCAGGAGACTCCCAGCTCTATGCTCTTGGACCAGAAGGAAGCTACCTTGCCTGGGATAAGTGGGGAACAGGAGCATTGTCCTCCAAAAACACCCCAAGTCTGTCAATGGTGCCCCAAGAATCGACTTCTAAGTTTGTTTGCTTGTTGGTCTGTTTTGGACATCAATCCCTAGAAACCTAGAAGGGTAGGTACGATTGGACAAGGGAACTGAGGCCTAGAAACGGACAGGGATTTGTCCAAAGTCACAGAACAAGTTAACCACAGAACTGGGATTCCAGGCCAACTCTTCTGCCTTCCAGTGTGAGAATGTCTCAGGGTAAAGCCTGACACACACAAGATACTCAGCCATATCCTTCACCTTCCTTCGTCCAGGTCATGGAAAGAGTTTCTTAATCCTCTTGTTTTTCTGTCATCCTAACTGTGGGGAAATGAAAGGAATAAGGACAGGTAGGTGCTCAGGAGGGGCCAGATATGGAGAGAGAAAGTCAGGAAATTTGTCCATTCATTTAGCCACTCACCCATTCATTCATTCTTTTATATAGCAAACATTTATTGAAGGTTTACTATGTGCCAGGTATCTTTCAAACCTTAGACGTTTTCTCTGACCTCCCCATCTAGCGGAGTCCCTCTACCATACCACACCACTTCCCTTCCCTCTCCCTCCCTCCATCTGTCCATTCATTCATCCAGCCATCACACCTCCATTCATGTATCCATGAATTCATCCATCATCCATCCATCTATCCATTAATTCATCCATCATCCATTCATCTATCTATTCATCTATCCATTCATTCATACATCATCCCCCATCCATCCCTTTCCTTCTTTCCTTCCTTCCTCTCTCCTTCCATTTCCCTCCTTTTCTACCCCCTCCTTCATCTCTCTTCGTCTCTCCTCTCCTCTCCATTCCTGCCTGCCTTTTTAGCTCTATGACCCTTTGTCCCATTTATTTTCTTGTTTTCTACTTTAAATCTGTTCCAGCCCCAGCCCCCAAAAGAATGTAAGCTCTATGAAGCTGCAGACCTATGACTTAGTCTCTCTTATTAGGCACCTAACATTTGATGGCTGAAAGAATGAACAATTAAATGAATAAACAAAAATCTTTCGCCGTCTAGTTTTTCCTACTTAAAAACACCTCTGAGTTCCTTAATCTAGCCTTGCAGATAAGATCCTTGAGGCTACCAGCCTGCTACAACTGTTGACCAACCCATCCTTTGGTCTTCATGCAAACACTAAAGCAGATGGTTCTGAAGAGGCAGCTGATGTCCTGTGAATTAGCTGGGCCCCCAGACTTGGAGTTCAGTCTTCACAGGCTGCCTTGTCCTCCTTGCAGGGAAGGGGTCTCTAGCAAGCTGACCCCTGCCAATGACCTTCTTGGGAAGGACCATCCCTAAGACCAATAACCACTTCCAAATTTTTGTAATACTCTATGAATCCTACAATGACAAATGGCAGATGCCCTGGAGATTATCTGGACCTATGATTTCCCAAACACAAGTGCATGGCAGAACCAACTGAGAACCTTGTCAAATGCAAATTCCTAGACCTCACTCTATGCTTACAGAAATCAGCATCTCTGGTAGGAGGGTCTTAGAATCTGTGTTTTTATTATGCATCTTTTATAATTCTTCATAACTGGTCCATTGGCAGGAGTTTCAGAACTTTGAGGGGTGGGGTCATAGACCCTTTCCAGAATCTCATGAAAGTCTTTGAATCTCTGCTCAAAAAAAAAAAAGAAATATACACAGAAGGTTGTTTCTAGATTCCTGAAGGCACACCAACCCAGTCCTGAGAGGTGCAGCAAGCCAAAGGCAGGGTCAGCGGGAGTTGTATGTCTTTGCCCTTTCCAGAGTTCGTCTTGGGCTTTGCTGAATCTTCTTCAGGTTCCTGGTTGTCAGTGAAGGGAGGAAGGCAGTAGTATTATGATGCCCACTTTATTACTGGGGCAGGAAGCAGAGGGGAGCACTAAGCTGACTTGACAGGGCACTGGGTGGCCAGCAGCTTTCTCAGTGGTGCAGATGTCAGACACTAGCCCTTCTTGCTTCCAGGTGGCCCTGCTCAGAGCCCATGCCGGTGAACACCTGTTGCTGGGAGCCACCAAGCGATCCATGGTGTTCAAAGATGTGCTGCTGCTAGGTAAGGAGTCCACCTGCCCTGGCCAGGGCTTTGCGAGGACACACTCAGACAGTCACATGCCCAGGGTGGCAGGCAGGTTCTGAGGGAGCAGAATCAGGGGCAGCCCTGTCCTCAGGCTTGCAGTTGGAGGATTCCAGGACTTAGTTCTCAACTGGATACCTCCCTAAGATGCAAGGAGCATGACAATTAAGGAGGCCTAGTGGTACAACAGTTAAGAAACACTCAGTTGCAAACTAAAAGGTTGCCAGTTTGAATGCACTCAGCGTCTCTGTGGGAGAAAGACCCTACGGTCTGCTCCAGCCAAGATTACTGCCAATGAAACCCTATGGGGCAGTTCTACTCGGTTGCATGGAGTAAAAACAATCAACTCCTCAGCACTGGCAACAATAGCATTCAATCAGAACAGTCAGGGCTATCCCTGAATTACCCGTGCATTCTGATGTGCTAGCCAGAGCAGGAGCATGTCACTTGTGCCTCACAGCACATGTATTTATTTTTTTAAATGCTTATGTAAGGCGCAATATGTACCAGGTATTATTCTAAGTAATTTACACACATTAACTCATTTAATACAGTAGCCCTGTAAGGTAAGCTCTATGATGTATCCCCATCTTCCAGATGAGAAAACAGAGGCACATGTTTATCCAAATATGCCCAGCTATAAATGAAAGAGCCAGGATTCAACCTGAGCAGTCTAGCTCCAGAACGTGAGCCTTCATTTTTATGCTTTTGTGCCTCCTCCCAAATGGTCCTTGATTGTCATCAGTCTTGTGAACTGTTTTGAGGAGTGGAGCTTGGTAGTGTGAAAGGAGTTGTAGAAAGCAACCGCCAGCCCCAGTCGGTTGACTTCTGGCAACTCACCCCCGTGTTCTGGCCTTCAGCTTCCTCATCTGGAAAATGGGCCTGACAGTCCCTATGGAGCCCTCCTCCCATGGTGCTGGCTACATTGCCAGTTGCAAAGGACACATCCAGACCTAAAGTAGGGGAGAGTGGTAAGCCCAAGAGTGGCCATTCATGCCCTGTCCCTCCCAACCCACTCAGGCAATGACTACATCGTGCCGCGGCACTGTCCGGAGCTGGCGGAGATGAGCCGAGTATCCATGCGCATTCTAGACGAGTTGGTACTGCCCTTCCAGGAGCTGCAGATTGATGACAATGAGTATGCCTGCCTCAAAGCCATCATCTTCTTCGACCCAGGTACAGCCCCCATCTCCCCACGGGTGCTCAGACATCTCTTACTGCCTTACACAGACTGAGTTCACAGTCTCATGTCATGACCACCACAACTGGGAGAGGTTGTTTTTATCACTCCCATTTAACAGATGAGGAATGTCAACACTTGACAGTGCACACAAACTCCAAAGGCCTGGGGTTATTCTCCCCTTCCTTCTCTCCCTTCTAGCTTCCTTTTTTGGCACTTTCCTTTCATCTTCAAAAAAAATAACATCTATACATGCTTAAAATTGCAAATGATCCTTCCTCCCTATTTTTCCAGCCGGAAACCACTTTCCCAGGGAGAACCACCTCTAATTCTTTTAACTTTTTTGGCAGTTACCGCTATTTTTTTTTCATTTTTCTGTGTTCTCCCTGACTCCGCACCCCCCATCCCCCCCTCCCCCCATGATGATAGCCGATGGAGTCCTGGTGTGGCTCTGTGGGTTAATGCGCTAGACTACAAAGTCATCTGAACCTTGAGGTCAGCCGTTCAAGCTCATCAGCCGTTCCTCAGAAATCCTATACAGGGTCACTATGGGTCGAACCAACTCTATGGCACTTAACAACAACAACAATAATAGTCAATAGATGAGGAGTCCTGGTGTGGTGCTGCAGATTAATAACATGCTGAACTGCAAGGTCAGGGTTCAGGCTCACCAGCCGCTCCTCAGAAACCCTATACAGGGTGTCTATGGGTTGGAATCGACTCAACGGCACTTAACAACAACAACAACATAGCCTTAAGGTGTGTGCTTAGGCCTTTAATTCATGTCCTATCCATTGTAGACAGTAGGTAGCTTGGTAGCTCCTAACTCACTTACCTTTATGGCTGTTAAGTGCCTTTGAGTCGGTTCCAATCATAGTGATCCTGAATAGGGTTTCTGAAGTTATAAATCTTGGTGGGAGCACAAAGCCTCATCTTTCTCCTGAGGAACAGCTGGTAGACTCGAACTGCTGACCTTATGGTTCCCAGTCCAGTGCTTATCCTATAGAGCACCCATTCCCCTCCCACCCCCACCTACACTTAGCAGGATGGTGAAGTCACATCCCTGGAGTCCTGTTGTGGCACTTAGGGTGAATGGTATGAACTGCAAGGTCGGCGGTTCAAGCTCACCAACCACTCCTTGGAAGCCCTATACAGGGTCACTATGGGTTGGAACCTACTCAACAGCACTTAACAACAACAACCATTCCCTTCAATTCTTGACTCTTTCTTCTTCCATCTACTGACTTTGGTCATCTGCATTTTTACTAATGCTGTTGTTATGTTTGTGCAAAGCCCAATTTAATTTCATAGCATTAAGGTGCTTTCTTCCCTCCATACGTGTTAGGAGGAGCTGACTGTGTGCTGGAGCCCTGCCTGCAGGGAGGTCACTTAGTGATGCTAGTAAGGAGGGGATGATTAAAGCCAGCTGCCACGGAGTCAGTTCGACTCCTGGTGACCCCCTGTGTGTCAGAGTAGAACTGTATCCCTTAGGGTTTTCAGTGACTGATTTTTCAGAAGTCAGTTGCCAGGACTTTCTTCTATGATGCTACTGAGTGGACTTGAACCTCCAACAGTCAGAACTCAGAAGGGGACCATTTACTGACCACTCATACAACATCATTCCAAATACTTTATGTGGATTATCTCTTAGTACTTACAACATGGAGTCCTGGTGTGACACTGTAGGATAAGCACTGAACTGCAAGGTCGGTGGTTCAGACTCACCAGCTGCTACTCAGAAACCCTACACAGGATTGCTGTAAGTTGGAACTGACTCAACGGCTCTTAACAACAACTACACTCATAACATAGTTCCGGTGAGGAGGTGCTATCATTATACCCACTTTGCAGATAAGAAAAGTGAGGCATAAGAAGATTGATTCACTTGTCCAAATTTTCACAGCCATGAAGTAGTAGGGCTTTCATTTGAATCTCAGCCTATTTAGCTCTCAAGCCCATGTGATTCCCTGTCTCCTAGTCTATGGGATTTCTAGCCTTGTTCCAGTGGAAGTGTGACCCAAGCTGTGTTCACCGCAGGGCTCCCCCGCAGGACAGGGCAGGTAGCAGTTGCTTGGTTACCTTACCGTTACTGATGCTGACTCAAAGACAGCAGCCTCTGTCGGATTGACAGAAGGCCTAGTTCAGGGCTTGGCATGTAGTAGAGCCACACATTGCTGTCTATTTGATTCTGGCTCCGTAGGTTCCTACAGGACAGAGGAGAACTGCTCCATAGACTTTCCAAGGCTATAATTGTTAAGGAAGAAGACTGCCATACCTTTCTCTTGATGAGTGGTTGCTGGATTCAAACCGCTGACCCTTCCGTTAACAGTTAAGCACTTAACCACCATGCCACCTGGGTTCCTTTGGCATGTAATAGTAGTAGTTGTTGTTGTTAAATGCTGTTGAGTCGATTCCAACTCATAGCAACCCTGAATAGGGCTTCCAAGGACCTGCTTCAGGATCTGCCAGTAACTGCCTGTGTGACCCAGGGCAAGTGCTTTTCTTCGCCATGCCTCAGTCTCCCCCTGTGTAAAGTAATGAGGTTGCTGGGTAGTCTCTTCGGTGTGTTCCTGTTTCCTGTCTCTCCAGTCCAAGCTCCTATTACTGAGTTCTGCAGGATAGGAAATGTGGTAGAAACCTTTTGCCATTGAGTGCAGACAGCCACAATTTGTACCTAAGTAGTTGAGGATTCTACATCCTCATCCCAGCCTAGCTGAGGGCTTCTTATGTGAGTTTGGACCACTAGGCACCCCCTGCTTAGGCCCCACGAATCAGGAAGGCACTCCCCAGGGGTGGTGTGGGTCTTGCCTCCCTAGATGCTCCAGTTGGGCCTGATTGCCCTCCCTTGCCCACTTCCTCTTGTTGCAGATGCCAAGGGGCTGAGCGACCCGGGCAAGATCAAGAGGCTGCGTTCCCAGGTCCAGGTGAGCCTGGAGGATTACATTAATGACCGCCAGTACGACTCACGTGGGCGCTTTGGCGAGCTGCTATTACTGCTGCCCACGCTGCAGAGCATCACCTGGCAGATGATCGAACAGATCCAGTTCATCAAGCTCTTTGGCATGGCCAAGATTGACAACTTATTGCAGGAGATGCTGCTGGGAGGTCCATGCCAGCCCCAGGAGGGGCTGAGAGGTAGGCGCAAGGGCAAGAGACAATTTCATGCAGACCTAGGCTGCACTCCCAGCTCCACTGCTTCCTTACTGGGTGGACTTGGGCAAGCCACTTGATCTGTCTAAGCCCCTGATTCTTCATTTGGAAAATGGGGACATGGTCCATTTGTTCAGGCATTGAGGGTCTAACATTGCCAGTCACTGTTCTAAGTGTTGGAGATTCAGCAGGGAACTCTGCCTGCCTGCCTAAAGTGTGTGTGTGTGTGTAAGAGCTGGTGGAAACAGAGAGTAACCAAGCATATAATAAGCAAGGTAGATGATAAACAGATTTTGAAATAGCGTAGTGGTTATGAATCGGGCTGTGAACCTCAAGGTCAGCAGTTCGAAACGACCAGCTGTTCCACAGGAGAAAGATGAAGCTTTCTGCTCCCATAAAGAGTTACAGCCCTGGAAACCCTGTACAAGGTTGCTATGAGTCGGAATCAACTCCACAGCATAACCACCACCATGATAGAAAGCAACTGAAAGGGAACCTGTTTGAATAGTTTGGCCAAAGGGATACCTTTCTGAAGGGGTGACTTTTACACTAAAACCTGAAGATGGAAGGATATAGACTATTTAAAAGTCAAGAGGCAAGCATTGCAGGCAGAAATAACTAGTGTAAAAGCCCTGGAGCAAGAGAGATTTGTGTCAAGAGAGAAGGACAAGACTGTGAGATGAGTGAAGTTGTATGAAGATGGAAATCAGACACAAGCTAAATCATCAATATATGGACTGTAGCCTTCTGTCAAAAATTTGGGCTTTTATTGTTGTAGCAATGGTAAAGCAAGGGACAGACATTAGTTTTGAACAAATCACTATGACTGATGGATAGAAATGGATTTTAGGGAGGCAAGAGTAGAAGGAGGAGACACTTAGAATGCTGACCCTTAGAAAGTGACAGATGATGGCAGCTTGGACTGAGGTGTGACCGTGGAAATGGAACAGCACAGATAAGTTGGATAGCGTATTTTGGAAGAAGAACCCACAGGATTTTCTGGTTGGAAGTGGGAAGTGAAAGATGGCAGAGGAATCAAAGATGACACCTAGGACTTTGCTTTCAGTGACAGGCACGATAGTGGAGTTATTTACTGTGATGGGGAAAGTTGAGCTGCCGTGGTTATGGTGTGAGGGTGAACCAAGAGATCCATGATGGCCTTTAGTTAGGGTTGGGATGCTATCCAAGGCGAAGTATCAAGGAGGCAGTTGGGCGTCTAAATCTGTTGCTTAAACATAAGCTCAAAGTTCAGAGTTGGAAGCAGTTCCATGGTTTACCAATGTTCAGGAGGCAGGAGAAAAGGAGGCATCATTGAAGGAGACTGAGGAAGACTAGCCAGAAGGATAGAAGACAAACCAAAGAGTGTGGTCTTTTAAGAAGGATGAAGCATTTAATAGTATTCATAGTGTAAATAGAGAGAGATCCATTGGATTTGGCAATGTAGAGACTATTAGTAAGTTTGTTAAGAACAGAGTTCTGGGGAAAGTTGAGCTAAGGTGGTGGTAGTGTGAGGGATGGAAAGTAGATTGGGAGTATTCCAAAGTGAATGAGTGTTTGAGTAGGAAGGTAAAGAAGTAGAGATAGCAAGCCCAGGCAATCCTTTGACTATATTTTACTATGGGGGGAACTCTGAGGGAGTTGGGATGATTGCAAGGGAAAGATTACAATGATGGATCATGGAAACTAGGCTGAATTAAAAGAGGCATAAAGATGGGGTGATAGATGTGTAAAGTTGGGTCAGTAACTTGACAGTCAGCAGATTTGAAGAATTTCTGCAGTGATGGTACCAGATGAATTGAGCTGGAAGAACAGGAGGTAAAATCAAAGAGAAGATGCTTGAATTCGAGATTTTTAAGGTGAAAAAAAATCCCTTTTAGTTGAGAACCACTGGTCTAGGCTATGGCCATGGGAGTAGATGGTGGAGGTGACAGATGAAAAGATAAAGGAAGATGCTGAGAGGGCAGATGGCCAAGTGCATCATCCACATACATCTCAAAGTAGTTAGAAGAAGCAAGGATAAAGAAGACAGTGAGCTAGAGACTGAGTAGAAGGTAAGGGTTATCGTAGAGTCTTAAATGGTCCCTTCAAATGACATTAGCATCAAAGGGACTGGAGGAGGAGACATTTGGAAATATTAATAAGGAGGTAGAAATCCTCACCTCAACCTCATCTTCTAACCTTCCTTCATTCAGTGTTTATTGAGTGTGCCAGGCACAGAGGGGCTTACTGGTGAACAAGATATGGAAGACCCCTACTCTCTTGAAACCTCAATTGGGCAAACCATCACCTACACAATGAATATGTAATTACAATGATTGTAACTTCTCTGATGGAAAAAAATCGGGTTAAATGTCTCGGAGACAGAGCCTCTCTGAGGCAATAATGTTTGACCACTTCATTGGCAAAGAAGTAGGAAGACTGGAGATTTAAGGAGAAATAAGCAACAGGGTTTGGTAATGAGGGGGTAGGAAGAAGAGTTAAGGACTGTGCCCAGGTGTATGAGCTGAGTACCTGGATAATCTTGCTGCCACTTGGTGCCCAAGTTCTCCTCATGGAACAGGAATGTCAGTATTGACAGAATGAGACTTCACTCTCTTTGGTTCCCTTTGGGCCCGGAATTTGGACATGCTTTGAGCCCCACCTACTTCCCCATTCTCATCAAAATGTCTTTGAGCACCTGGACACACCACAGCAATTTGAATGAGGATGAACAGGAAGTAGAAAGGGCATGACCCCTGACTTCCACCTCAAGAGTGGGTGTGGTCTAGCCAAGTAGTTTCTGTTCCCCCAGAAACTCAATGAGAGAAATCCCTCTGGAAGGTTCCCAAAGATCTCAACTGCCATCTATTAGCATTGATGTTTGGGAAGTGCAACTCAAACTTTACTCCCTGTGGGTGCCACAGCGAAACCAACATGTATCAGCATTTTACAGGCTCCAAAGCACCTTTAGAAGCCTTGGTAGCACAGTGGTTGAGTACTTGGCTGCCAACCCAAAGGTCAGCAGTTCAAACCCACCAGCTGTTCCATGGGAGAAAGATGTGGCAGTCTGTTTCCATAAAGATTAGCAGTTTTGGAAACCCCATGAGGGCAGTTCTACATGTTTTATCAGGTTGCTATGAATCAGAAGGGACTGCATGGCAATGGGCTAGATAATTCTTTGCTGCTGATGGCTTAGAACTGGGCAGTGTTTTGTTCTGTTGTACAAAAGTCAGAACCAACTCAACACACCTAAAACAACAATTCTTTGCTGTGGGAATTGTTATGGCACTGTAAGATGTTTAGCAGCATTTCTGGTCTCCATCCGTTAAATGCTAGTAGCTAGCATCTTCCTGCACTCCCCCACTGCCAACAGCGACAGACAAAAATGTCTCTAGACATTACCAAGTATGCACTGAGGGGGCAAAATAGGCACTGGTAGAGTGCCACATAATTCATTTTGCATTCTCACTTCAGCCTTGTGAGTACGGGGTTACTAGGACTCAATTGCCATTGGGATTAGGGTTAGGAACTGTGCTCTGCTGCCAGATAAATTTAGGCAAGAAAATTAATCTCTTAGGGCCAAGCTACCTCACCTGTAAAATGGGACAATAATGGTATCTGCTCTATAAGGATGCTGTAAAGACGGTGATGGTGGTCGTGGGCTGTGAAGTCGGTTGTGACTCACAGTGAACCTGCATAGGATTTCTGTGGCTATAAATCTTTATAGGAACAGAAAGCCTCTTCTTTCTCCCATGGAACAGCTGGTAGTTTCGAACTGCTGACCTTAAGGTTAGCAGCCAAACTTGTAACCACTATGCTACCAACACAAAAAACTCTATAAAACTGTGCCAGCACGTGATTGGTGTTCAATAGTTGTTAGCTGTTGTTGAAGCAGATGTACTCTTGAGCCATCTGCCAGGCCTAAAGTTTCAGTACTGTCATTGTCATATTTGTGTGTGAACACAGCCTGAGACCAAGTCACACCCTATATGGTATTATTATACCCAGACACATGTTTTTGAGCAGTTACTGGATTCCAGACACTTTACTAGACTTCAAGGAAAAAAGAAAAATTACACCTAGATGTAATTCCCATAGGAAGGTGAGTGACTTGCCTCCTCAGATAAATTACATGTAAACTTGGAAATTCAAAAGAAAGAAATTTACTTCCTACAGGAGTGGGGAGAGTCAAGAGAAAATATCTGAGTTGGAATTTGAACTAGGATTGGGGTGGGGGTGGGGCTAGGGAAGGGATCTCTAATGAAGTCAATAGCATGAACCAGGGCCTAAAGGTAGGAGAGAAAGGGCACACATAGCTGCTCTAAGAAGGGCCATGTGACTGGATCAGAGGTGTGAGAAGCTGAAAGGTTACTTGGGGCCAAATGGTTGAAGGCCTGGGAGGCCAAGGAGCTTTGAGAGTCATTGATTAAATCCATTAAAGTATTAGGCAATCAGTTGTTGTTGTTAAGGGGTGTTGAGTCAGTTCCAACTCATAGGACCCTGTATAAGGTTTCTGATGCTTTTTGAATCTTTGAGGAAGCAGAAAGCTTAACAGGGATTGGGACAGTTCTGTTACAAGATACTTTCATCTAGGCCTTATGTGGCACTGTGGGTTAATATGCTGGACTCTAAGGTCACTTTGAACTGCAAAGTCAGTGGGTCAAGCTCACCAGCCGCCCCTCGAAAACCCTATATAGGGTCGTTATGAGTTGGAACCAACTCCACAGCACACCGCCACCATATTTAAGCATCTCAAATCTTCCTTAAATATTGATTTTTCCTTTTGCTCTCTTGGTTTTTGGAATCTTCTCTATGGATAGGAATGGTAAGCCCCAGTTTACTTATCCAGAAATAAGCACCCAACAGTCCTGATGTGGTGCTGTAAGGTGAGCACTGGACGGCAAGCTCAGCAGTTCAAACTCACCAACCACGCCTCAGAAACTCTATAGAGGGTTGCTACGAGTCAGAACCGACTCAACAGCACTTTACAACAACAACAAGAAGAAGCACTGTGGATGATGGGTGAGCAGGTTGATAGGCCATGCCTGCGGAAAATGATGGCTTAAGCTCTATGGTTCTCATCCCAGATCCTCCATTCTAATTGAACCCTCTCTCTACCTGCAGGGTCCTCCAGTGATGCACCCCATGCTCACCACCCCCTGCACCCTCACCTGATGCAGGAACACATGGGCACCAATGTCATTGTGGCCAACACAATGCCTGCTCATCTCAGCAATGGACAGATGTGTGAGTGGCCCCGTCCCAGGGGGCAGGCAGGTGGGCAATCTGGGGGTCTACTCAGCAAGGGGTGAGGATGGTGCCTGAGAAAGAAGGCAGGAGAAGTTTGGGTCTAAAAGGAGCAAAACAGGATACATCAATTCTCTGTGCTCCAGTGTAGGGAATGAGGGATGAAGTCACCCATTTGTTGAGGCTGATTATCCAGTGAGGTTGCCTATTGAGGTAACTTGCAGTCTCTACTGAAGGACACTGTCTTTGGGATGAGGCAACCCACTGGTAATGTTGCTATTGGGTGGGAATACTCACTGGATGAGAATTCCATTAGGAGATAATGTCCATGAGATACAAGTGTTCATTGAAGTAAGGTTGCCCATTTGGACAAGGCTATCTATTAGACCACTGGGTGAGATTGTCCATTGTGTGAGGATCTACACTGGGCTAGACTGTTGTTCTGTTAAGTGAAATCTCAGAAGAGTGAGTTTATCAATGGGTAAAGTTGTTCAAAGAGTAAGATTATCACTGGGATGAAGTGGTCCACTGAAATAAGGTTTTAATTCATTAAGAGTGTTCTTTGAGAAAGCTGTCTGTCCATTGAATGATGTTGTCTTTGGGATAATGTTGTCCACTGAGGTGAAGTTGGATGCTTAGATGAAAGTTACTCTCTAATGGGGTAATTTCTGTTGTTAATCTCTTAAATACCAAAGAAATTATCTTATCAGAGTCAGTTAGCCAGACCCTTGGGTCTCATTTATTGCTGTTCCTTTTCTAAAGAAAGGGTATCCTTGTCACATGTCTATTGCTCTTGGAGAGAGTCAAACTTGAGTCTTGGGTGGGGAGAAGCACGCACGTCTTTATTTCAGATAGCGGAGGGCATGAAGATTGGTAAGGCCTAGACAGATGTCTCTCGCAACAGAACTGTCCCAATCACAGCTTTCCATACCTTGTGAAATGTCTGTAATCTGGGACTCATAGAAAGTTTGAGTGGTGGGAGATTTTAGGAGTTAAGTACTTGTAATCTCTTATCCTATAGATGAGGAAACTAAGTCTCAGAGAGGGGGAATAACTCTCTTAGGACTCTTCATTTACATCCCCAAAGGACTGGAATTCTGACAGTCCTTGTCTCTTTGTCCTTCCAGCCACCCCTGAGACTCCTCAGCCCTCACCTCCAGGAGGCTCAGGGTCTGAGCCCTACAAGCTCCTACCGGGAGCCATCGCCACGATTGTCAAGCCACCTTCGTCCATCCCCCAGCCAACCATCACCAAGCAGGAAGTCATCTAGCAAGTCATTGGGGGTCGCGGGCTATGCTGGCTCCTCCTAACCGTCTTTAGGAGCACCTGGTGATCATGTGATGACAGCCAAGAAAGGCATGACAACAGGACCAGTCCCAGAGCAGTAACAGAAAGGGCAAAGGGTCCATCGCCACCCTTCCTTCATCCCCTGCTCTGGAGGATGGGGCTTTGACTTGGGGAGACCCTGGCTTGAAAGTCCTCAGCTGCCATGGACAACTTTTCTCATGCCGAAGCCACTGCCTTCACCTGCATCCATATCACCCCAACTTCTTAACCCTAAAGGACAACTGTCTGGAGACAATATGGAACCTTCCTTAAACATAGCTCCCTCCTCCTTCAGCCTCGACTAGTACTGGTCAGTGTCCAGAGCCCTTTGAGGATGGGTCAGATTGTGGCACCTTACCTCTCCCAATTCTGCCACCCCAACCTCAAACGCTCCGCCTTTCCACTGTCACTTCCTTAACCAGTACAAAACCAGTTGCTATCTAGCTGATTCTGACTCATGGCAATCTCCATGACTGGAGTAGAACTATGCCCCCCAGACTTCTCAATGTCTGATTTTTCAGAAATAGATTACCAGGTTTTTCTTCCAAGATACATCTGGGTTGATTTGAACCTTCAATTTTTCAGTTAGCAACTGAACACATTAACTGTTTGCACCACCCAAGGATCCTAATTTTTTCTGAAACCACCTCTCCAGAGGCTGAGGAAGACCCCTAATCCATTCCCCCTATTATTCCAGGAATGTTTTAAAATACTGAATGGGGCCAGGCAGCAGAGTATAAGGACTTGGGTGAGTGTTGGAATTACGATGGTAGGTTTTCAATGAGACAACCATCCAAGGCTGACGACTACAAAATAAACTGGGAGGGAGAGCTGGAGCGAGCGTCAGAGAAATCATCCTGAGAGAGGCAGACTGTACTCAAGGCCTTGAAGAGAGGGGAGGGTTAGGGTTGGGGAGCTGGTGAGACAGGACATTCCACATGAGGGGAAACAGCCTGGGCAAACGCTGGAGGTCAGAAGAATGATGTGGGAGGAAGGTGATAGAGACCTGGCTGTCTGGAGCAGAAAAGACTTGAGATAGAAAGCATGGGGGTCTTGAATGCCAGACTGAGACCTTTAGACTTGGTTTCCTAGGCCATGGGTAGCTTAAGATGAGTACATTAGTCCTACAGAGGTTAGTGAAGTGACTCGACGGCACTTAACAACAACAACAACATAGAGGCTAGT
This sequence comes from Chrysochloris asiatica, assembly GCF_000296735.1. Classification (NCBI taxonomy): domain Eukaryota; kingdom Metazoa; phylum Chordata; class Mammalia; order Afrosoricida; family Chrysochloridae; genus Chrysochloris; species Chrysochloris asiatica. Next base: position 19,651,249 of record NW_006408541.1, on the reverse strand, counting down.
AACGAACCCTGGTAGTGCCGTGGGTTATGCTTTGGGCTGCTAATCGCAAGGTCCACCAGGTGTTCCACAGGACAAAGATGAGGCTTTCTGCTCCCATAAAGACTGAAAACCCTATACAGGGTCGCTGTGAGTCAAAATCGACTCACAGTACACCACCCCTACCCCACGCCACCCCACCCCCACCCCACCCCGGCTACTACCACGATTATCACCAGCATAGAGCTTAGTAGTGCATTCAAACACACCGACCAACGATCTTGAGGATGGCACAAGACCAGGTAATGTTTTATTCTGTCATATGTAAGGTCACCTACCATGAGTGAGAGCCAACTCAACAGCACCTAACAACAACAACAGAGTTTGCCAAGTTCAAAGATGCAGAGAGGTGATTTGGGGCCATGGTGTAATCCAGAGAGAGTTATGAGACCTGAGGGACAGACACATTAGGTTAGGGGCCATGATGTAATCCAGCATAGGGAGGATGGAATGGAGACCCCTTTCAGGTCAGAGAGATAGAAGGAGGAATTGTCCCTTGGAGCCAGGCACTGTCTGAAGGCACTTGACATGCATCACCTCATTTATCTTCACAATTACCCAGAGAGCACTACAGAAGATGAACTTGAGTTCCAAGAAATTAGTGACTTTTGTTGTTGTTGTTCTAGTACTGACACTGTTAGTAAGTGACAGAGTCAGCCCTGGAGCCCAGGTAATCTGCCAGCATCAGACCGGAAGTGCTTAACCATGGTGGCTTTTTGCCTTGTTGTGTTCAAGTTGAGAGACTTTCTGCCCCCTTCACCAACCTCAAAAGCCAATCTCATTCCTTCCAGGAGCCCTGACTCATCCTAACACTGAGATTGGTCTGTGGCTGTGCCAAAATTGATTTAGCATCCAGAATTCTGTTTGCTGACAAACATGAAGGAGAATTCATGACTGGTGGCCCCATTTTAACTCTTCTGTCTCCAAATTTGGGCTTGTTCCTGGAGATGGACCAATCTGCTCTGGTAAGGCTAGGATGGGACCATGGAAATGAGGATGGGGCAGGAAGATGGAGATGGGGGTCATGTGAAGAGTGAGAAACCTGCCCTGGGGCGCATCACTCAGAGTGCTTCCTGGAAACACTAAATCTCAGAAAGGAACAGCCAGCACCTCCCCCGTGCAGAATCTTGGTGATTTCAGGCCAGTGGGAATAGAAGATATATCTTGGGACTAGAGATATGATGAGGTAGAAAATGGCTACCTACCTCCACCCAGGGCTGGCCTGCTTGGGTAGAGGAGTAACCTGAGTGTCCAGAAATTCTGCATTTGTAATGATTCCTTTGTGAGAAAGAGGCATGGAGAGTTTTGGGGGTAGTGTGTCGAAGAGAAATTTCCCTACACCCCTGTGCTGTCAAGATTGGCTTTCTTCACTCCACTAAGACAGGTCCTCAATCCTGGGAGAGACTGTTCCCTTCTCAAGGCTCTCGATTTTCTTCAGTTACCCCTCACTCTGGTTCTCCAGAAATCCCAGCCAGAGGGGCTCAGACTGGTCTGGTGCAAGGCTGGGAAGCTGGACTCCTCATCATTTCCACTCGTTATCCCTTCACCCCCAAGTATCGTTCAGATCTCTGTCAACGTTGAGATGAGAATTTTCCATGGAGTAACAGTGCCCTTCTGAGACTACAACCTTCTGAAGCAGGGAGCCCAGTCCTTTACCCCATACCTCCTCTTTCTGCCTTGTGGACTCAAAAAGGGTTGGGGGGGTTCCAATATGGGCCTCACAATGCTTCCACTGAGACACCCCCCCCCCCCATCTCCAGGAAGCTCTCAGGGAGCTGCAGAATCCACAAAGCTTTCCTGTGAGTGGATAAAGAAAAGAATCAGACATGGACATGCCTTGATTTTTCTAATGGCCAAACCAATTGCCTGTGCCAAATTGTTCTGTGGTCTGTCCTGATTGGATGTGAAACTCACAACAAGCTGGAGGGGCCCATCAGACCAATCAGCATCTTCCTGTGGGTATAACTGTCATCAGGTTCCATACTGACCCCTAAAGCCCACCTCACTGCCACCCCATGGGGCAAAGAAGCAAAAAACATTTCTTATTCTTGTGTGTTTTAACAGAGAAGTTTATTAAAAAAATAATAAATGGCATGTATGTTTTCTAACTTCTTGGATCAGTGTCTTCTCTTCATTTCAGGTGTTAGAAATAAGAATAAACTAGTCATAAACTCCTTTACAGTGCAACAATAGAAGAATACTTTCATATCCATTATTGTTTTTTAATGTTCACATCAAGAGGTAAGCAACTTAGACCATTTTATTTGTCCTCACTTTATATATGTGGAAACTGGGGCTTAGGTGAAGTTCTTTTCCTTGAAAGGAATTGGTGGGAATCTAACCCTGGTCTCTTTGATTCTAAAACTCTGCATGGTTGTTAATCCTCCTTCCTGAAGAGGAATTCATTTGGGGAGAGGGTGATGAATACATCTGGGAGAATGACAAGAGGGCTCAAGGATTGGATAGTCACCATCAGAGCCTAAGATGGAGCCTTGCACTGGGTCACCTCCAGAGACCTGGGGCAACTATGTTACCTGCTAACAAGTACCAAACAAGTTAGCAAGAGATGTCAGAAAAGCAAGTGTAATTTAAAAAAAAAATCTCCCCGTATCTGTTGTCACTTTGGTCCTTCTCCCTGCAAAACTAAGTACATGGGTGGCGTTGGGCCTTGGGCATCAGAGGTCACAAGAAACTTGCTTTCATTTGGTGGTGTGCTGGAGCTGGCTGCTGAGTTTTCTTCCCGATTCTTTGTCTAGTGATGTCATGTCAATAGCAGTGGTGGGAGCATTTACACCACTCAGCACTTGCTCCCGACGCATTCACCAGCACACGGAAGCTAGCTGATGATTAGACTGTGGGACATCTCGTGTGGGACACCTTGCCTCCAGTATTCTAGATTTGGTGACATTCAGAGGTAAAGATAGGCAGGATGGCTTTTAAGCTCTTCCCAAAGAGAGGAGACAACAGTTCTGGTCTGGGAGTCTTGGAGATCGATAACCTTGGGCAAGTCACTCCACTTTTCCCAGCCTCATCTGTAAAATGGGGATGATACCTTCCTCAAGACTGTTGTCAGGATGAAATTGATGACATAATATTAACTATATGACAGACACAAAGTAGCACCACCATTCCCTGCACTTACCAAGACTCAGTGAATGTGAGAGGCTGACCATGAAGTTCTCCAGCCTCAAGAGCACCCATTAGCTTCCTGCCTGATCCATTCCCATCCCCACTCAGCTCATCAGCACCAGGAAATGTTTTCCATAATGTTGCAATGGAGGCTCTGTCCCTGCTGCCGCCAACATGGACATAGGGGTGGAGGCCAGAGGAGGTTATTCAAGTCCTAGAGTGTACTTAATAAATCCATATCAAAACCATAAACGCTGGGCTGCCATAAATTCCTCTGGCCTTGGCTCCTCCACCTCATCAGCCCTTTGCCCCAGTTTATCTCAAATCTCAGCGTGGGTGGCCAGAGCCGTAAGTTTGGTTTCCATTTCAGTAACTAAACAACATCAGCTTGGGTGACAAACAGCAAATCTCATTATCCCCACTTTAGAGATGATGAAACTGAGGTTCAGAGAGGGGAAGAGACCTGTCCTAGGCCATATTGCTAGTGAGAAGTTGAACCAAGCTTGAGAACATGCTTCCGTTCTCAACCCAGGTGTCCTGGTTAAGAACTAGAAATTCTGATAAGGTCTCCTCCTCTTGGCCCCACTCCAAAAGCTGTTTCTCCAGCCAGACTACTAGAATTTTTTTATCCCATCATCCCAAAGGGAGTTCCATTGCTCAGAGTAGAAATGAGAAGTAAAAGGGACATGGGTGATAGGCTCTTGAAGATCCAAAGGAAGTCCCATGAAGCATGAATGGCCTGTCATCCCAAATTGGTAAGATGACCCTACTTCATCCTTGGCACATGGTGTGGTGGTGGTGGTGGTTTGCCGTGGAGTCGGTTCTGACTCACAGTGACCCTGCATAGGTTTACAAGGCTGTAAATCTTTACGGGAGCAGAAAGCCTCCATCTTTCTTCCACAGGACAACTGGTAGTTTCGAACTGCTGACCTTGAGGTTAGCAGCCTGACTCGTAACCACTACGCTACCAGAGCTCCCCTACACTTTTCAGATTGGAGTGTCATATGTAAATTCCAAATCATCATCTAGGATACTTGAATCACATGATCCCAGGTAGCTATTTGATGATAATGAAACTAAAAACCAAATTATGAGACCAAGAACAACATTCATTGAGCGCCCCCTCTTTACCAAATGTCTCTGTAGTTTGTTGTTGTCAAGTGCTGTCCAGTTGGTTCCAACTTGTAGTGATCTTGTATAGAGTTTCTGAGTTTGTTTCTCCTACAGTGGCACATCAGGAGTCCTTGACAAACATTGGGGGTCAAGTTGGGGGTCATAAAATCTGTTCCATTTCCCAACTGGGCACAGTTTAATTCTTGTTGTTCTGTTATATAAATGAGGAAACTGAGGCTCGGAATGAGGAAGGGACTTGCCCCAGGCCTTTGTCCAATAGCTGGTACCATATTTGAGATTCAAACACTGGTTGTCTGGTGACTTTAGGCAAGTGTTGATGACTAAGCCCTTCATGACAAACACAGAAGTAATGAAGACAGTGGAGAATTAGTATTTTACAAGTGCTGATGAGCAAAGTCCCCTACCAGGCTCCCTGGAGTTATGGGAAAGCAGTAACATACCGTGAAAGAAGTCAAACCAAAAAAACTACATATTAAATTATTCCATCCATGTGGCACTGGAGTCCTGGTGTGGCACTGTGGGGAAATGCACTGGACAGCAAAGTCAGTTTGAACTATTGGTGGTTCAAGTTGATCAGCCACTCCTTAAAAACCATGGTCACTGTGGGTCAGAACTGACTCGATGGCTCTTAACAATAACAACAACATATGGCATTTGGGAAAAGGCAAAGCTATAAGGACAGAATACAGATCTATGGATGCCAGGGTCTAGTAGGCTGAATACAAAGGGGCATGGATAAGAACAGTTTGAGAGTGATGGAAATGTTCTGTATTTTGATGGTGGTGATGGTTCCATTACTATTTATACTTGCCAAAACTTGCTCAACTGTACCCTAAAACTTGAATTTTAGAGTACGAAAATTTAATATTAAATTTTTAAAGTAAAAAAGAAAAAGCACCCAATGGCTGCTTGAATTCATTTAAAGAGGAAGCGTAGATAAGGAAGAGGCCCTAAGTAGTGTAAACAGTTAAGGTGCTCAGCTGCTAACTGAAAGGTTAGAGGTTGGAGTCTACCCAGAGGCACCTCAGAAGAAAGTCCTGGCAATCTCCCTCCCAAAAATTTGCCCTAGAAAACCCTGTGGATCACAGTTCTGTCTGACGTGCCTGAAGTCTCCAAGACTTGGAGAGGACAGCAACTGGTTTAACTGGTAGATAGGGAAGAGATGGAGGCGAGAACTTTACCAGTGAGGGTGGATATAGCCCAGAATGGAAAAGGACCTGAGATGGCAAGGGGAAGGAATGCTAGCGAGGCCTGTTTGAGGGTCCTGTGTGCTGACACATTGCTGTCTGAATCATCACTTCAGTGAGGAAGTGAGGTCAGTTTAATGAACTAACCTTGGTATACAGATGTGAGGAAGGGATTGGTCCTGGTTCCACACAGAGCCTAATCGCTTAGCAAGGTGAGCAAATCCAAGCCAGTGTTCCCTACACGCTATGCCCTGTTTGTCCAACGAAGCAGTGAGTGGATGAATGAATAGATACCTATCCCCACCCTCCAGGTGCTGCATTTGAACCAGCAGGTTCTAATTGAGGATATGAGAACGTGATCTTTTTAGAGAAGTTGGGGTCATAAAATCTGTTCCATTTCCCAACTTGTGCAACACCCAGGACCTCCCCCTGGGGCTCTGAAATTGCTCCCTGGCCTTGGGAAGCGCTCCCCAGGCTTATCTCACGAGGAGAGTGAAACTGTAAATGCCTTTATGGCTTTGAGAGCATGTCTGGTAGGAGCAGCAATTGTTGTCATAAATCTGAGCTGGCCCTGCTAGGGTGATGCCCTGCACCAAAGGGACCAAGGGATAGTTGAGCAATGCCAGGGAGTGGCCAGTGCTGAGCCAGGCACTTTGGGGCCTGTCACAGACTTTTCTCATGCTCGCATAAATTCCAAGAGGCAGCAGTTACTAAAATATATATTTTTTAATTCTACAATGCTCCTTCGGTCACATTCTGCTAGCTCTTGAATTAGGAGGTGTTTTCAACACAATGACTTCTTACACTCACTGTTGGTCGGGTCAGGTGGCGGTCAGGAACTAATTAGTTGAACTCATTATTCCTGGTGACCTGACAGCTGTAGTCCCTTGGTATTCCATCAGCAACCATTGAAGGACTACTTGAGTCAGGGACGCCAGTCCTACTCATTTTCTAGCAGAGCAAGAAAGCGCAGGGGTTGGCATTTGCAGAATAGGAGTAAGAGGCTTGGAAGAAGATTCAGGAGACAATAGTGGAGCACTTTTGAAAGAAAGGCTGCACGATGGAAGTTTCTAATGGTATGGAGACAATATTGTGGGGAAAATACAGACAAGGAAGATTCTGAGCGTACAGAGCAAACGATCTGGATGCACTGGACAGTGAGCACGGGGAGGTTCTCAGAATTCTCCACCGATTGATTCCACTCGTGTTTTTTGTTATTTATTTATTGATGTTGTTAGTGCCATCGAGTCAGTTCTGATTCGTAGTGATCCTGTTTCTGAGACTTTTAATCTTCGAGGGAACAGGAAGTCTCATCTTTCTTCCATGGAGCGGCTGGCGGATTTGAACCAAGGATCTTGTGGTTTGCAGTCCAGTGCTTATTGTATGGGTAAAAAGTCTGAATAAGTCTCAAAGCGCTCTTTCAATAAACATAAAATAAAAATTCTAAGTGATAAGAAATCAATGTCATAATCTCATTGGCAGTGTGCAATCTTGGACTATGTGTTTTCCCATTTAACAGATGAAGAAACTGAGGACACAGAGCACAGATGGCACAAATAAGTGGGGAACCCAAAGTTCTCTCTGACAATAGATCGTGCTCTCTTTCTAATGCCCAGTGCTAACTTGGACCAGATCACAGCTCCTTCCCACCTCTCTTAGAGGGATTTCCCCAGCCAAACAACTGCAAATCTACCATCCCAAGTAGCTCTGGGAGGCAGCCAGCTTCCTTCTTGTTGGGAGGGTTTGCAGGAAGCCTTCTGTCCAATGAACCAACCACTCCTGTCTCTCATCACCCAAGTCAGTGACCCCTACCTGCACCATCACACGCCCTCACAGTTCCTTAGACTGTGGCGTATGTGTTTGCCATCACGCCTCCTTTAATCACCTTGTCTTGGACCAAGGAAGACCAGAGTCTCACCTCATTTTATAGATAGGGTAACTGAGACCCACTGAGGTTGCCTGGTTTGCTCTCGGTCACAGGTTGCATCAGTGGCAGGGCAAGGTCTGGAATCCAGGGCTCAAACTCCAGTGCTCATTCCAACGCCACAGATATCCTAGATCCGCAAGAAGCAAGCTTGGAAGGGAGGGCAAGGAACTTCCTGGTAAGAGGGATTGCCAAGTCCTGAAGATGTAAGCAAGAGATCATGCGAAAGGTCTTTTACCTGAAATTTAAGACTACAAATTCTGGGACCACTAAACTTAAGGAGGCAGCCAAGGCGTCATCTTGCTAAGAGGATGGGGCTAAACGATCAGGAATCTCTTCCACCCCCATCAGGTCTGATCTCCCCCTGCTTAAAACTCCTCGTTGGTGGCTTCCTGTTTTGAACAGAATTAAAACTTCTCTCTAGCAGCCCAGGAGTCCCAGTGTGGAGCTGTGGGCTAATGCGTCATTTGGACTGCAAGATTAGTGGTTCAAGCTCACCAGCTATTCCTTGGAAACCCTATACAGGGTCGCTATGGGTCGGAATCGACTCGATGGCACATAACAACAAGCAGCCCAAGGCCTTTCATAACCTGGCTCCTGATCACTCTTAAAGTCTCCTGTCACTCTTCCCCTTGGTCACTCCTCCCAACCCCCTTGACTTCCTCCCTGCTCCTCAACACACCAGCCTGATCTCATTTCACAGCCTTTGTCCAAATACTGTCTTTGTCTGGAACATTCTTTCCCCAGCTTGTACCATGACCACCTCCTTCTAATCTCTTTCATGTCTCTGCCCAAATGTCAACTCAAGCTGAGACTTTTTGTGACTAACTCAGCTGAGTAGTTGAAGCTTTGCAGGTCATACAGTCTCAGTTGTAGTGTTTAAATCTATGATGTACTACAAAAGCAGCCATAAGCAATATATAAGTAAAGGGGTGTGGCTGAGTCCCAATAAAACTTTCTTTACAAAAGCAGGTTGCTGGCAAGAGTTGACCCATGGCCATAGTTTGCTGACCCAGTCCTCTAACTCACTGACTCATTTGGTTTTCTTCATTACATGTACAACTATGCAAAATTATTTATTTTCAATGCATTATTTTCCTCAACCCTTCCCAGTTCCCCAGATTATTAACTCAATAGGAGCAAGCAGGAAACGGAACAGTCTTATTCAATGCTTTTGTGCTAGCCAGCTTTCATGATGGTCCCTGCCTCCTGGTATTCACACTATTTTGTAATCCCCTTGGAAACTAAATAGTATTGACCCAGCATATTGTAGAAATGTGTCACTTTCAAGGCTATATCATAAAAGGCATTGAGTACCAAATACCTGAAAAGATGCTCAATGTTATTAGCCATCAGAGAGATGCAAATCAAAGCCATAATGAGATACCAGCTCTCTCCCACTCAGGTAGCTAACCACCACTCATCTGTTAGTCGTATGTGGTAGCTTACATTTTATTGTGATGCTGAAAGCTATGCCACCAGTATTTGAAATGCCAGCAGGGTTGTCCATGGTGGACAGGTTTCAGAGGAGCTTCCAGACTGAGACAGACTAGGAAACAGGAGAAGTAGATCACTTCTGAAGGGTTAGCCATTGAAAACCTTATGAATAACACCAGATCATTCTCAGATATAGTGGTAGAAGATGAGCCCCTCAGGTTGGAAGGCATTCAAAATATGACTGGGGAAGAGCTGCCTCCTCAAAATAGAGTTGACCATAATGATATGAATGGAGTAAAGCTTTTGGGACCTTTGTTTGCTGTTAGGGCACAATTCAAAATGAGGAGAAACATCTGCAAATGTCCATTAATAATTGGAACATAAAATGTACAAAGTATGAATTTAGGAAAACTGGAAGTTTCCAAAAATGAAATGGAACACATTAAGATGGATACCCTAAGGCATTGTTGTTGTTGTTAAGTGCCGTCAAGTTGGTTCCGACCCATAACGACCCCATATAGGGTTCCCAAGGAGCAACTGGTGAGCTTGAACCACCAACCTTGCAGTTCAAACTGACTTTGCAGTCCAGTGCATTAACCCACAGTGCCACACCAGATCCAACTCATAGTGACCCTATGCACAACAGAACAAAACACTGCCCAATCTTCATAGTTGTTATCATTTTTTAGTCCTCTGTTGCTGCCACTGTGTCAACCTGCCTTATTGGAGGTCTTTCTGTTTTAGTTGACTCTCCTCTTTACCAAGCATGATGGCCTCCTCTGGGGACTGATCCCTCTTGAAAACATGTCCAAAGAACCAGAAACGAAGCCTTGTCATTCTTGTTTCTGAGGAGCATTCTGGTTGTACTTTAACAGATTTGTTTGTTCTTTGTGCAATATTCTTTGCCAACACTGTAATTCAAATGCATTGATTTTTCTCTGGTCTTCCTTATTCGTTGTCCAACTTTCATATGCATATGAGGTGATTGGAAATGCCACACCTTGGGGTTAGGTGCACCTTAGTCTTCAAACTGACATCTTTGCTCTTAAATACCGTAAAGAGGTCTTTTGCAGCAGATTTGCCTAATGCAATGCATTGTAGTTTTTGTTGTTGTTGCTAAGTGCCATGGAGTTGGTTCCGACTCATAGCTGTAAATCTTTACGGGAGCAGAAAGCCTCATCTTTCTCCCTTGGAACAGCTGGTAGTTTCAAACTGCTGACTTTGAGGTTCACAGCCCGATTCATAACCGCTACGCTACCAGAGCTCCTTACTGCATTGTTAGAACTACCTTTTGTTGTCATTGTTGTTGCTGAGTACTTGTTGGTTCCAACTCTTTGTGGTCCTGTATAGGGTTTCTGAGGCTGTAAACTTCAAAGGAGCAGAAAGTCTCATCTTTCTCCTGTGGAGCATTTGGTGGGCTCCAATTGCTGACCTTGTGGTTAGCAGTCCAGTGCTTATCCCACAGTACACTGCTTATCCCACAGCTCTCCCTTGAACTACCACATTGTTGTTGTTGTTGTTAAGTGCCATCGAGTCAGTTCTGATTCATAGCGACCCTGTATAGGGTTTCCCAGGAGCAACTGGTGGGTTTGTACTGCCAACCTTGTGGTTCACAGTCCAGTGCTGATCCTACAATGTGATCCAGAATTTCCACCCCTAGACATATACCCAAAAGATGTCAGAGACACAACAGAGACTTACACACTAGTGTTTGGTCACAATAGCCAAATAGTGGAAACAACCTACATGACCATCAAAAGATAAAGGGATGAAAAAATGTGCTAGATACATGCAATGGGATACTGCTCAGCCAGTAAGGGAAATGAAGTGCTGATACACTCTGGATGCTACACTGTGGATGGAGCTAAAGATATTTATTGTTCTTCTTGTTGGTAAGTGATGCCAAGTCAGTTCCAACTCATAGCAACCCTGGATAGGGTTTCCAAGGAGCAGCTGGTGGGTTTGAACCTCCAACCTTCTAGTTGTCACACCAGGACTCCTTAAAGATATTGTCGTTGTTGTTAAGTGCCGTTGAGTCGGTTCCGACCCATAGTGACCCTGTATAGGATTTCTGAGGAGTGGTTGGTGGGTTTGAACCTCTGACCTTGCCATTCAAACTGACGTTGTAGTCCTGCACATTATCCCGCAGTGCCACACCAAGACTCCTAAAGACATTGGTGGTTGTGACATTGGTAGTGGTTATGTGCCGTGGAGTTGGTTCCAACTCATAGCAACACTGTACAGGGTTTCCAAGGCTGTAAATCTTTACAGGAGCAGAGAGTCTCATCTTTCTTCTGTGGAACTTCTGGTAGTTTCGAACTGCTGACCATGAGGTTAGCAGCTCAACTCATAACCACTATGCTACCAGAGCTCCTTCCTAAAGGCACTAAGGTAAGTGAAATAGGTCAATCCCAGAAGGACAAATATTGTATGGCTTCACTTACACAAAAAAGACAAAAACAGACAAACATTTACTAGTGGTTACCAGAGATAGCAAGGAGAGCTAACAGGGTAACAAGCTGGTTATGCTTATGGAGTGCTGAGTTTTAGTTTATGGCGATGGAGACATCACAATGATTAAAGATAGGGTTGCACAGCTGGTTATTGTAAGTGGTGTCGATAAATTATACACCGGTAAAAGTATAATTGCCAAAAGTTGTGTGCCAAACATATTTGCCACAGTGACCAAAAGAAAAGAACCATTCCTGAAGCTGCTTATGTACAACCAAACACCTCATGGGAATTGGTTCCTTGGTTTGTAGGTTTAGGGTCTTGGTTTCATGGGACAACCCAGTTCATTGTGCTAATGATGGTTTAGTGCTAATTTGGTTTGTAATTCCCTAGTTTGGTTTGTAATTCCTGGGATCTTAAAAGCTTTCAAGCAGCCAATCAAAGCACAGTAATTGGTGGATCAAAAGGGGGATAATACAGAACAGAATTTCAAACTCTCGTGGTCAGCCAGAAGGCTGTATGCTCTCTGGAGCTATTGCACTGTGGTAATCTTTAAACTTTAATCCATAAATACCCCTGCAGTCTTCATAAATCCTAACAATAGTTTAACTAGTGAAACATGACTATCTCGAGCATTCTGCTCTTCTGACATCTATGTGGGATCAAATTGTCACCAGCTCTGTTAGCATAGTGGTTACAAATCGGGCTGTGAACCTCAGGGTCAGCAGTTTGAAACTACCAGCAGTTCCGCGGGAGAAAGATGAGGCTTTCTGCTCCCATAAAGATTTACAGCCTCAGAAACCCTGTACAGGGTCGCTACGAGTCAGAACCGACTCCACGGCACATAACAACAACAACAACAACTTGAAAGATTAGATGGAACCTTAGTGGGTAGTGAGTGTGTGGAAACAACTCAGAAATGGAAAGGGGGAACAGCTACACAACTTGAAGAATGTCATCAATGTCACTGGATTGTGCCTGGAGAAACTGTTGAACTGGTGGGTGTTTTGACATGCATCTTCTCAACAACAACAGAAAACCAGTACTTTTGACAAAGAAAAGTCACGTGGCTTCCATCTTGCAGCTGGGATCACTAGCTGTTCGCAAGCCAGCAGAACAGCTAAGGAGCCTCAAGCAGCTCAACAGTGAGATCCAAGTGAAGAGATGCTGAGGCTTCCTGCCGGCCACCAGCCATGTGAACAGGCCCAATTGGAAGTGGATTATCTCACAGAGCCCTGGTAGTGTGTGGTTACAAGTCGGACTGCTAACTTCAAGATCAGCAGTTTGAAACTACCAGCTGTTCTGTGGGACAAAGATGAGGTTTTCTGCTCCTGTAAAGATTTACAGCCTAGGAAACCCTGTACAGGTGGCTACAAGTCAGACTCCGTGGCATACCGCCACCACCACTACCAGTCAACCCTCACATAATCATGGTCCCTTCTGACAAGGATTCACGAGACAGCCTAAGCCAGACTGTCCAGCTAAACTGCTCCCGAATTTCTGGTACACACAGGCAAACACACACACAAGCTGTGATATAGTAAAAGTTTATAATTTTAAGTCACGGTAATATGGCATACATAACTAATACGAAGGTGTTTCAAAAAGTCCATGGAAAAATCTCATTTTTCCATGAACTTTTTGAAGCCCCTTCGTATAGCTGCCTAGCAGTTCCTGGTATATCGTAAGTGTTCGATTGTTAGCTAACAAGTAAATCTGATGTTCAATAACTACAATTGAATGACACATTGTAAAACTAAGTATTTATAAGGAAAAGATGGAATACAATATTTACATAAATGTGTAGTAAAGTATCAATTTAAGTAATATGTTGTTAAGTGCTATTGGTTCTGATGTATAGGATTTCCAAGGAGCAGCTGGTGATTTCTGAGGAGTGGCTGGTGAGCTTGAACCACCGACCTTGCAGTCCAGCGCATTAACCCATAGCAGGACTCCTTGAGAGCCTTGGCTTCTGGGGTTCTTCATTTCTGAGTTTCACCCTTGTGTGGCACCAGGGATAAAGCACTGGACCAAAAGGTCAGTTTAAACCATCAGATCGGGAGATCAAGTGCACCAGTGCTCCTTGGAAACCCTATATAGCGTTGCTATGAGTCGGAACCGACTTGACGGCACTTAACAGTCTGTAGTTCTGTGATTTTGAGATTTCAGATTTCTGTTTCATCAAGCCAACGATTCTAAGATTTTACGATTCCAATATTTTGTGATTCATTTGCCAGCATGTGTCTTTGTTCAGCAGCTCTTCTCTGCCAGGCACAGTGCTGAGAGCTGGGGTTCAGTGGAGAAAAGGCTAGTTCTGTTACTGCTCTCCTGTGACTTGTGAGTTGTGTGGTGGCGCCAGGTGAGCACAGAGACACATACAATACACAGTGGGCTTTGTGATGTGGTCAGCTCATTGGGAACGACATGAGTTGAAAGACTTCGCAGAGGAGGCAATGTCCAGGTGAGACAGGAAGGGAAGGGACTGAAACTAGAGGAGGGAGTTCTGGTCTGGTCTGTATTGCAAGCAGAGGAAAGAGCAAGTGCAAAGGTCCAGGGGTGGAAGAGGAGACATCTGACACATCTGCTGGGGGATGACAAGTTCAGTAAGAATTGGGACAGAGTTAGGGAGGAGGGGAGGAACAGCCAGAAATGAGGATGTGATCAGATGACAGAAGGCTTGACAGACTCCTAGTCAATCTTGTCAAGGAGTTTGAACTTTATCCTAAGGGCAAAAGGGAGTCAGTGAAGGGTTTTAAGGGGAGGAGAGGCACAGTCGGCTTAGTGTTTTGCAAAGGATACCTCTGGCTGCTGTGTGGAGGGGGGTTTGGAAGGAAGAGAGACCAGAGAAGAAGTAGAACCCAGACTCCAGGTGAGAGAAGAGGCTGAGTGGACGGGAGATGCCATCATGGTGTGATGAACCAATGAACCAGGGGTGGGTTAGGCTGGGAACCTGTGAGTCCAGGACTCTTGTGTTTCATGATTCTAAGATTCTCTGACTCTCCATTCAACATTCCATCATTCTTGGACACAAAGACCCATTGGTATCACTATATATTTACAGCCCTTAACACTGGCCCTTTATGCCTCAGTTTTCCTTTTTGCAAAATGGGGTTAATCAATGCCTTCTTTGCCAAGCAGCTATGGAGGGTGAGAGTTGGTGAGTGGCTGGCACTGGGCACAAGACAGTCATGATCAGGAAAGATCTGGGTTTTGAGAGAACAAGAGAGAGAGGTCAGGATGGGGAGAGCAGAGAGGTAAGCAAGGGCCTGCCCTAGTCTTGCCTGGTCCTGGTGACCTAGGTTGTTCTGGTGTCTGAGTTCATTTGTTGTTTACAGAATCCCTCTGTGGAAAAAACAAGAATGAGAAGAAGAAAAGAATCCAACTTCCTCTGTGGAGAATGGATTGTAGGGACCAGAGTAGGGTAGGGGGATCAGTGGGGAAGTGATTGTGGAGTTTGATGGTGAAGATCAGACATCCAGGCGGGATGGAGGCGGTGAGAAGAGGGCAGATTAGGGTTGTTTGGGCGGTGGGGTTGAGACCAGTTGGGCTTCTGTCAAAGGCTTCTCTGTTAGTACTTAACGTTTTCTGTACTTATGATTTAGTACTTACAATTATTTGATTAGTTGCACCGGTATAACCCTGGCACACGGGGGGGGGGGGGGAGGCCTCTGGAAATGTTTGCCAAAGGATGACTAAAAGATGAAAAGGCCCTTTGTAAATGGAGACACCCCTGAGAAATGATGACGAAGACTGAAGCAGCCTCTTACCTGCTCCTTCTGTATCTTCTCCTGAGCCCTCCTCTCCCTATCCCTGCATGAGCACCTTTGGGACCCTGCTTGCACCAATGGCACCATTTCAGAAGCTCACCTGAAGGCTTTCAGGTTGTCTTAGCTGTGGAGCCCTTTTCTCATGAAAGCCTAATATATAAAATATGGTGGTGGTGGTATGCCATCAAGATGGTTCTAACTCATAACAACCCTGTATAGGGTTTCTGAGGCTGTAAATCTTTATGAGAGCAGAAAACGTCATCTTTCTCCCACAGAGCGGCTAGTTGAGTTGAACTTCAGACCTCGTGGTTAGCAGTCCAGTTCATAACCACTATGCTGCCAGGGCTCCTTATAAAGTATATGTTGTTGTTGTAATGTGCCGTGGAGTCATTTCCAACTCATAGTGACCCTACACAGGGTTTCCGAGGCTGTAAATCTTGACGGGAGTAGAAAGCCTCATCTTTCTCCCAAAGAACTGCTGGTAGTTTTGAACTTCTGACCTTGTGGCTCGCAGCCCAATTCGTAACCACTACCTTACCAGAGCTCCTTAGAAAATTTATAACTTCCAACTGCCTAAGAATTTGGGTAAAAAATGAGCAGAACAGACAAGATATTTTTTAAATTATTAATATTTTATTGTTTTCCTTGAAGGTTCAACAATTTCTTGAACACTTTTTTCAATGGGGGAGTTGTTTTGCTTTTTCACAGAAAATGTACCTGCTGAGTCAATCCGTCAAACAATCACTGTAAAATAAACAATTAAACAAGCCAGGTTCTTTTGTAACTCCATAGCTTTGGACATGTTAGTCTCTCTAGTTGAAATACCCTTTCCTGATTTTTCCCCATCTGAAGAACTCCTACACATTCTTCAGGACTATACTCAAGTGCCGTGTTTTCTGGGACCTGCTCACTTTCTATGTGGGTTGGTTATTCTTGGTTTCCCCACCATCACAACAATCTTCCCCTGGGTTTAGGAGGAGCTCAGTGTAGGGCCCCTTGGCCCAAAAGACACACTCTGTTCCTCTTTCTGTTGGCTTCTCTCTCCTTTGATTTCCTCTTGTAAGATAGAAGGTGATGCAGCTACACCCCAGGGAAACGCCACTTGCATCGGATCAGGGTATCCCACCCTAATCCCCTTAGAAAGCATGGGCTGCTTGTTGCAGACCGCAATCACTGAGATGTTGAGGCCCTGTGTCATGGATGAAAAACCAACACAGTGGCGCCACTCAGGCTTGCTAGCCAGGGACCCTGAGGGCCCAAGGAAGTAACCTCCAGATGTCCCGGGTTCATTGGCCTTTACAAACTCACTGTTGGGCTAGCTCTGTGTAATTTCCTTTAGTTCTATTAATTCATTCTATGCTTCGAACTCCAGTAATTGTAGCTTCTGGAAAATGGTTTCTTATGTGCCTCTCTTAATGTCTCCACTGTGTTGGCAGTGCTTAAGGTTCTGGAAACAAATCTCTCTGAGGAACAAACTCTGGCCACTGGGCAAGTACGTCCAAACTATTCCTTATCAAATCATTCAGTTATGTTTGATATTAACTTAATACATGAGCCCTTGATACCCATGGACAAATATTAAAACAAAAAACTTCTCCTAATGCGAGACTGTAAAAAGTTCCTAGGGCAAGTTTGCTGGGAGACGCTGGAGAAAAAATTCCCCTAAGGAATTCACCCAAAGTATATTGGCGGCTTCTGGGGTTTTATCCAAAGAATAATAGTGACAGCCTTCTCAGATCGTCCCCAGGTGCAGACCATTAACATAAGCGTCCTCCTTCCTCCCGCAAGCCTCGGCCAGGTAGCCAAAACCGCTGGATTCCTTTCAGACCTTTTGAATCCTTTTCTCACTGAAGATTAGGTGCTATAGGTATGTTAATTAGCCTTGAGAAACCTCGAGTTGCTGCCTTGGGATTTGAATCTACAAAGTACTATATAACAATTTGCTTGAATTTCAGGAAAATTAAGGATGTTAGATTATCAAGACAATTTGTGATGTATGTTTTAGAATTTGTTCCTGTGAATCATTGTGTCCTGTTTTGAACAATTAATCACATTTTACTTCTGTACCCTGTCTTAATTAAACCCGCCTTCCTTTGTGTAAAGCTCCTTCCTGCAATAAAAAGGAGGCACAGACTGAAGCCCACATGCGATGCATTACGGCTTGCAGGACATGCATTACGGGCAAGCATTGCAGTTGGTAAGGCATTGCATACTGCCTGCCTAGCCATGATGTTTACAATGCAGGATCTGTCTGACACCAGTGTCGCATCCACTCTGGTCTCGGGGTATCTTCTTGTCTATCTTGTGTCTTTGTGTGTATTCTTTCTCTATCTCTGTCACCGCCAGATCTCCCTACTTCGTGAACTGAACCCCCATGTCGAGGCCGGTTCTCGACAGCTGCTCACATCAGTTCATATCATGGGAGATGACTGCATCATTACTGCCAAATTACATCATTACATAACAGCCAAACCACCAAGAATCATAACCTAGCCAAGTTAACACATATATTGCTGTTGTTGTTATAAGCCATCAAGTCGATTCTGACTCATAGCGACCCTGTGTGGAGTTTCCGAGGAGCGGCTGGTGAGTTTGAACCATCGACCTTATGGTTCAAACCGACCATGCAATTCAGTGCATTAACCCACAGTGCCACACCAGGACTCCTTAAGAACAACTTATCAGTGAAAATAAAACAAAAACACTAAATGGATGAAATAAAACTTGTCTGTGAGCCAAACCCAGAGCCTGGTTCCAACCTCTGAATTAATTGTGAATTCAAATTACCAGATGAACTGTTAAAAAGCCATCACTATTTGAGATTGTGGTATGCAATGGTATACAATGAAACACACTAGACAGCAATGAGAATGGCCAAACTCTAGCTGCATACAATATGGATGACGCTCACGAATGGAAGATTACATCCTGTTATTCCATTTATATAAAGATCAGTAACAGACAAAACTGATCAATGATATCAAGATGATAGTCTTGAGAGGAGTAAATGGTGAGTGACTAGGAAGGGGTACAAGAGGGCTTCTGTGGGACTGGCTGTGGTCCAGTGATACAGTGGATTCTCTTCATGATGACCCAGTGAACTGTACACTTCTGACATCTGGTACTTTGTCCATTCATTTTGCTGGTGGGAAGGGTGCTTCAAGTTTGATTTTATATTTATCACATTTAAATTTCATTTTTTGACCCAGAGAGAAAGCAAAAAGATTGGAAAATGCTTGAATGTCCCATTCCTGTTTAGAAATATCTCTTTGGATGCTGTTGTTGCTACGTGTTGTGGTGTTGGTTCTGCACCATCCAACAGATGTTGCTGTGGTCGAACCATTGTTGAGGTGATTGCATCATTCCATCACATTGAGATTCTTCTTTTTCATGGATCCTCTACTTTCCCAAGCATGATGTCTTTGATTGTAAAGGAAATCAAATGCTGAAATAACAACTCAGAGGCAGATTCCTGGATTCTTTCTTGACCAAGAGGAAACTTCTTTGTTGAAGAAATGGAAAGAATACAATTGTGAGATATCCTTCAATTTGAAATTTTGGTGTAGTATGATATAGATTTGCTTTTCTGGATGAATATTTTATTATAAAAAGCACTTGTTTTGTTTTTTTAATAGCTATTATTATCAAGTATGTGTGTTAAGAATCATCTCTGTTTCAGAGACAAGAAAGTCAGGGAAATGAAAACCAGATGAATAGAAACCAGGACAGAGAATGTTTATGCATGCCATTGAAAAACGTGTGCAAGAAATTGTTGAACTTGGATTGCTGCATAAACCTTCAAGGAAAACAATAAAATAATAATTTTAAAAATATCTTGTCTATTCTCATCTTTTACCCAAGTTCTTAGGCAGTTGGAAGTTATCAATTTTATTTTCTATATACTTTATAGAAGGAGCTCTGGTAGCGTAGTGGTTACGAATCGGGCTGCAAACCTCAAGGTCAGCAGTTCGAAACTACCAGCCACTCAGTGGGAGAAAGATGAGCCTTTCTACTCCCATAAAGATTTACACCCTCAGAAACCCTGTACAGGGTTGCTATGGGTCAGAACCGACTCAACGGCACTTAACAACAACAACAACAAATATACTTTATAAGGAGCCCTGGCAGCATAGTGGTTATGAACTGGACTGCTAACCACAAGGTCTGAAGTTCAACTCAACTAGCTGCTCTGTGGGAGAAAGATGAGGTTTTCTGCCCCCATAAAGATTTACAGCCTCAGAAACCCTATACAGGGTTGTTATGAGTTGGAACCATCTTGATGGCATACCACCACCACCATATTTTATATATTAGGCTTTCATGAGAAAAGGGCTCCACAGCTAAGACAATCTGAAAGCCTTCAGGTGAGCTTCTGAAATGGTGCCATTGGTGCAAGCATGGTCCCAAAGGTGCTCATGCAGGGATAGGGAGAGGAGGGCTCAGGAGAAGACACAGAAGGAGCAGGTAAGAGGCTGCTTCAGTCTTCGTCATCATTTCTCAGGGGTGTCTCCATTTACAAAGGGCCTTTTCATCTTTTAGTCATCCTTTGGCAAACATTTCCAGAGGCCTCCCCCC
>NW_006408541.1:19625367-19631334 GCF_000296735.1 Chrysochloris asiatica | reverse complement strand
CCATTCTCCACAGAGGAAGTTGGATTCTTTTCTTCTTCTCATTCTTGTTTTTTCTACAGAGGGATTCTATAAACAACAAATCAGAAGATACCTCTCCATCCAACCCCACACCTCTTCAACCACGCCCCGGTCTGTTCCCCTCTACCTGGCAACACAGCCCAACCACAGGGCCTTTGCTCCTGACTCCTGGGACACTTCCACGTCTTCAAACAACTGCCTCTTATTGTGATTCATTGACTCCCAAGAAGTGGCAACAATGGGGCTTCTCTGAGCAGGACTGCAGAGCTGGGGACAAGGGATGGTGACAGGAAGAAGGCCTTTGTTTTGTTTGAGATGATTTTTGTTGTTGTTTTTACTGTGGTAAACATATATTACAAGGAGCTCTGGTAGCGTAGTGGTTACGAATCGGACTGCGAACTTTAAGGTCAGCGGTTCGAAACTACCAGCCGCTCCGCGGGAGAAAGATGAGGCTTTCTACTCCCGTAAAGATTTACACCCTCGGAAACCCTGTACAGGGTTGCTATGGGTCGGACCCGACTCGATGGCACTCAACAACAACAACAACAAACATATATTACAGAATGTCTGCCATTTCAACATCCCATGTACAAGCTGTTCAGCCATCACTTTTATCCATTCCCCAAGTTTTCCATCGCCCCTAACAGAGCTCAGTGTCCCCTAAATAACAATTCCTCCTTACTGCTCCTGGCCACCCATCTGCCCCTGGTATCCATTGTGGTCTCTGTATACTTGCCTAAGGAGCTCTGGTAACATAGGGGTTATGAATCGGGCTGCGAACCTCAAGGTCAGCAGTTCAAAACTACCAGCTGTTCCATGGGAGAAAGATGAGTCTTTCTGCTCCCATAAAGATTTATAGCCTCGGAAACCCTGTACAGGGTTGCTATGAGTTGGAACCGACTCCACGGCACATAACCACCACCAACCACCATTCTACATATTTGGGAGGAGTGCTTTTGACTTTACACACTACCTGAATTTTGTGCCATGTGTATGTCCAAATCAATTATTACTTAAAATGAGAGTCTCCTTGTTTTAATTAATAATAAGACCTTTCTGCCCTGGTGTGGCGCTGTGGGTTAATGCACTAGACTGCACAGTCAGTTTGAACTGCAAAGTTGGTGGTTCAAGCTCACCAGTCACTCCTTGGAAATCCTTTAGAGGGTCACTATGGGTCGGAACCGACTCGACAGCACTTAACAACAACAACAAAGACCTTTCTGGAAAGCAACCTTCTTTGTTTATACCTTACGGAGCTATGATCTTCCCTCACAGAGGACGTAACACAATCTGTAATTGTTTTGCTTAAAAGGAAAAACTCCTTTTAGATGAGGTCCGACACTTTACTTAGTCTTGCTCATTAGGCACTTAATAGGTGCAGGGTTGTAGCACGTAATTTTAAAAAACCACTGCCACTGAGTAGACTCTAACTCATAGTGACCCTATAGGACAGGGTAGACAGCATGTCTGAGGAGCATCCTTAGGGGTTCTGAGACTGTATAAATCGGGCTGTGAACTGCAAGTTCAGCAGTTAGAAACTACCAGCTGTTCCGCGGGAGAAAGATGAGGCTTTCTGCTCCCGTAAGATTTATAGCCTCGGAAACCCTGTACAAGGTCGCTATGTGTCGGAACCAACTCGACAGCACAACATGAAACCTTTAAAGGAACAGACAGCCTCATCTTTCTCCCAGGAAGGAGCTTCTGGGTTTGAACCACCAACCTTGTGATTAGCAGTCCAACACTTAACCCACTATGACACTAGGGCTCTTTTGGCACATAGTTGTTGTTGTTGAGTGCCATCGAGTTGGTTCTGACCCAGAGCAACTCTGTATAGGGTTTTTCCAAGGAGCAGCTGGTGAGCTTGAACCGCTGACTGTGCAGTCCAACACATTAAACTGCAGCTCAAAATTTTAATACTTAAAAATATTGATTGAGTGGGTGAAGAAAGGCAGGGAAAGAGAGAAGGAAGGGTTTCTGAAGGTGATTGATTGCTAACCAGGCAAAGCTGAGGACAGGCTGGGAGTTGGCCTTGATTCCAAGCTAAAAGAACAGGAAGTTGCCAATGCCAAAAGAGGCTGGCAGATTTGAGGACCTGAAGAAAGACAGATGGGACTGGAGATGAGAGATCCAGGGTATGTGGCAGACTAGATATGCAGTATTTTACACCCATTTCACAGATGGGGCCAGTGTTAGAATCTAGGTTCAGTGCCAGGTTATACAGTTGCTCAGAGTTATTGAGCATTCACATGCTTACTCATGAGGTGGGTACTATTACTACTTCCTCATTTGACTGATGGCCAAACCAAGACCAGAGAGGTTGAGAGCCTTGCCCAAAGTCACACAGCTAGGAAGTAGCAAAGCCTAAGAGCTTTCTCTGGCTCCTTTCTCTACTTACTTTGTCTCCCTTAGCCTCTGGCCTCACCCAAGCCACAGAGCCATGTGCCGGCTGTGAATTCAAACCCTGACCAAGTCAAGAAATTCTCTGAGCCCTTCGCCTCCCAAGACGTGGTTCCTTCAACTTCAAACTGAAACAAAGCAAAACTAGTTCTGCTGGCAAACTGCTGTGAGAAAAGAGTGATAAAAATAATTATAGGACTCATAAGCGATAAAAATAATTGTAGGGCTGCAGGCAAGCAGCTTGAACTGGAGAGATACTGAATAATGATAGCAGGAATTTATGGCCCTGCGGGCCCAGCCTATTCTAGAAGGTGGTGATAGGGGATCAGGTCACAAGTGGGGTCACGAGCAGAAAACTCCCAGCATCCCTTTCCTGCAGAGGGATTGGACAGGAAGCAGTGCCCTGGACTTTCAGAGAGCCAGTTTCCCCTGCTGCCAGATGGCACATTCTTTGTCACCTCTCTGTTGGCTCCTCTGTCTCCTGCTGGCTGCTGATCAAACACGTGTAACTGTCAGTACATTATAATGATTTGGTTCACTCATTAATTCTTGGATCTGATGGAAGGCAGGCAGACAACAGGTACTGTTGGTAGTATAGATGAGACAAGATCCAGAAGGGATGTGATTCATTCTTCCTGTATCCAGTGTGTGTTTACTAAGGGCCTCCTGTGAGCTTCAGGCTCCCGGGTGGCACAGATGGTTTGAATTGGCTAGTAATCAAAAGGTTGCTGGTTCGAACCCACACTACAGCTTCATTAAAGAAAACCCTGACAGGCTGCTTCCATAAAGTTTACAGTCAAGAAAACCTTGTGGAGCTATACCCTATGACACATGGGGTCACTAAGAAGGGGGATTGATTTGATGGCAATGGATATGGTCGGGGGCCTTGGCCAAGAGAAAGGGAGTGAGTGGGACTCCATTCACCAGGGACACAGAGGACAGTTGGGGGGAGACTGGGACTGAGCACTAGGTCTCCCATTTTAAGGACGGTGACCTCATTTCTACAAAAATAGACTGGAAGTGGCTCACTCCTTTGGTAAAATGATTCCCTCTGAGAGTTTAACGTTCCCAGCAGGTGTCCACAGCTCATGAGACACCCAAAGTCCACCTTAAACCCACTTCTACTGAGTTAATTCTGACCTCACAGCCACCACAGGACAAAGTAGAACAGGGTTTCCAAGGTTGTAACCTTATGGAAGCAGAGAGGTTTGACCTGGTGGTCTTTTGTTTAGTAGGTTTGTTTTTTGTATAATTTCAGGGCCTAAAACAGTGACTAACACATCATAAAAAACCTTTGAATGAAGGAATTAATCTATTTCAGCCAATATCAATGATCAAACATTTCCGTCATTTACTGTGTGACTGATTGGTGGTGGTTGCGTGCCGTCCAGTAGGTGTTAACACATAGCGACCCTGCATAGGGCTTCCAAGGAACAGCTGGTGAGCTTCAACCACCAACCTTGTGGTTCAAACCAACTCTGCAGTCCAGTGCATTAACCCACAGCACCACAGCTGGAGGAATGAAACTGTGGTGGTACATTTCTACAGGAATATGATACAACAATTAGAGCTACCAATACACACTATGACATGAATGAGTCCCACAGACAGTTATGTTGAAAGAAGCCAGGCAAAAAGAAATACTAGAGTTTCCAGATAAAATACAGGATACCCAGTGAAATTTGAATTTCAGACAACAATGAAAACTTCTTTTTAGTACAGGTATGTCTGAAGGGGAAATTCACTTTTTTTTTTTATGTTTTATTGTGAATTATATGATAGTTTACATGGGAGAACATTAGCTTTACATTCATCCTATCCTGTATCGTTTCATTGCCATGGTTACAATCCCCTCTATGCATCATCAACCAACCAAAGGGTATACCCTGCTACCCTGTCCCCCAGTTGTCAGCACAAAGCCCCTTTCCCTCTCTGGGTCTAGAGTCCCCAGCCACTCCATCGCTCCACATCATCGTCTCTGCCTCCATCTCTGGCATCACTATTTCTGAGTTGGGTCCCGACTCCACTCTTCTCCCTTGATGGTCCCAGGGACCTCCACTCCTGGACTGCAAAGTGAACCACTCCCCTCCTTTTACTACAAATGTCTACCTTTACATTTCCAACCCTCACAGTCAGTCCTGATAACAATTATTCACTATTGTACCACAAGAGACCTATCTTCATCTCCTTTCATCAGCCCCACCCAGACAGACTGGACACTACTCAGTGGAGATTCTACTTCCCTCCACACTCTCTGGATCTAGGCTCCCTCTTAAAAGCTTGTAAGCCAGTCACTTCTTGCCTTTGTAGCCCCCAATTTTGGGTAGCCAATGTCCAAGTTGGCAATCCCTGTCTACCCTGTGTATAGAGGGGGTGGGAATAATCTTCACTGTAAAGATTTGTTCTCTCTTTTGAGCTACTGCATCCATAGGTGTAGGTCAAGTTCATCAAATTGTATCAGATTACTCTTTTTTACCTCTTCTTTCTTCTTCTAGTTAAGCTCTGATCATCCAGTCATTGAAGCCAGGTCAAGTGGGTATTATCTGCAAGTGTGGGTGTTCTTATGCATATGCCCTCTCTTCTTATCAGCTGGGCACTTCACTCTCCACTCTAGTCCTCTGTGGCTATGTCACTCTCTCTAGGCCCAAGAGTCCCCAGGTCTTGCCACACTGCTGGCCACCCACTCCGGGTTAACAGAAGTCTATTGAACATTGTAGGGCTTAGCTCGCAGCTTCATTGCTGTTTTTCCTCACTTCACCTTAACAGTGATGAACGTGGTCACCAATCAGAGCGTATGTCTACTCATGTATTCCCATTGAGTTTTAGTTTTGGAAGGGGTTTGCCCTGAGGGGATCTGACCACTTGCCTTGATGTCTCCTGGGCAAGCAACTTGCTTGTTCTTGTAGTAATCAGTCGGTCAGCCTATATTGTTTTGCATTTTTCCTGTCAGTCTTTCTTTCAAGAAGTATCTTCTGTTCTTCTAGCCGCTCCAGGCTGGTCTGCTTGTCCTTTCAAGAGGAAATTTCCCAACTCAGAAGATTCTGGATGAGGTTCAGGATTCCACCTATGGTCTTATGCAATGCAGAGGCTCCACAGGAAACCTTCACTGGGAACACCCCATTTTAGGTGTTCCAATCAGTTATAGGCAAAAGATGGCCTTACAAGCTTTCTATGGTGATATTTCTGGCTATTCCTTTCTCTCCCCATTAAGTGTCTATTTTATAATGGTATTCCAGCGAAACCAAGATTCAAAAGACAGCCAAGCATCTTAACATCATTTCCCCCCTTTTGCCCATTCCAACCATGTCTCAATCCCTGTGTCCCAGAGCCCTATTGTTCCAAGGTTGTGCATACATCATTATTTACCTCTGTCCCACTTAGCTCATGTAAACCTGCCTAATTGTTCTTCCATCCACCTTGTTCTTTCATTCCCCTCCCCCTTCTTGTGTATTGCCCGCCTCTCTAGCACCCAAACTATCCTGTGTCTATTCCCTACCCTGTGCTCCACCTTCCCCTCCCTTCCCTAACTCCACTCCCAACATCCAAGCAACC
>NW_006408541.1:19614963-19616549 GCF_000296735.1 Chrysochloris asiatica | reverse complement strand
GTTCTTGTTGGTTGTCAGTCCACAGAGCTCCCTTTAGGATGTTTTGTAGTGCAGAGTTGGTTTTGGAAAAATCCCTTAGCTTCTGTTTATCCTGGAATGTTTTGATTACAACATCATATTTCACTGACAGCTTTGCTAGATAAAGGATTCTTGGTTGACAATTTTTTTTTTTCTTTCAGGCTTTTATATATGTCTCCCCATTGCCTTCTTGCTTGCATGGTTTCTGCTGAGAGATCCAAACTTAATCTGACTTGCTTGCATTTGTATCTAAAACTTCTCTTTTCCTTAGCTGCTTTCAGTATTCTCTCCTTATCTTTGATTTTGGAGAGCTTGTTTATGATATGTCTTGGTGATTTCCTTTTGGGGTCTATCCTTCCTATGGTTCATTGAGCTTCTTGAATGTTTATCTTTTCACTTTTAAGGATGTTAGGGAAAATTTCTTCCAGCAGTTCTTCAACTATTTCCTCTGTGGACTTGTGTGATTCTTCCTTCTGGAATGGCAATAATTCTTAAGTTATTCGTCTTCATGTTGTCCAATATGAATCTTAGACTTTCTTCAGATTTTTTATCCTTTTTTATGTTTGCTCTTCTATCTTAGTGGTATTGAGAGATTTGTCTTCCAGATCACTCGTTCTACCATCCATCTCTTCTAGTCTACTCCTTTGTCCTTTCAGTGTGTTGTCTATTTCTGATATTCTATTACTGATCATTTGGACCTCTTTATGTAGGTTTTCAATAGTTTCCAATGCTGTATCTATCTTATTTGACTGTTCCTGTAGTGCTTTCCTGACTTTTTCCTTATTTTTCTCAACTCCATCATAAAGTATTTTGAAACATTTTTCTGAATTCCTTCTCAGGCATTTCCAAGGCCTGCCCTCCTTCCAGAATTGAGTTCAGGTCTACCTCTAGGTCTTTTGTGTCAGAAATTTTATCTTGTTTCTGGCCATGTGCTGATATGGTCATTTGCTTTTGCTTCTTGGACATGTTTTGTGTTTATCTGTGGCCTTAATACTTAATTGATTCATGTTCTGATATTTTTTATGCTTCCTGATTGCCTCCTGGTAGCTGTGATCAGGATGTGGACTTCCCTTTTCATGCTTCTTATTGCTTAACTCGGAGTAACTTTCACAGGTGTTGTCTGCCTCCCTGATATATGGCAGTTGGTATTGGTTCTTGTCTGGATTTTGGTGTTTTATAGAATGTGATTGTAGCTTGACTATATGGCAGCAGTTGCTATCTCTTCTTGGCTAATATTGGGAGAGAAAGAGTCCCTCAAAGGTAAAAGGGCTGAGTAGTATCCAATCTGTCTAGGCAGGGCTGATGAAATGAAGTGCAGATGGGTTTCTTGTGATACAATAGTGAATAATTGTTATCAGGACTGTTTGTGAGTGTTGGAAATGTAAAGGTCGACATTTTGTAGCAAGAAGGGGAGTGATTAACTTTGCAGTCTAGGAGCGGAGGTCCCTGGGACCATCAAGGGAGAAGAGCAGAGAGTGGGACCCTACCCAGAGAAGCAGTGATGCCTGAGATGGAGGCAGAGATGATGACATGGAGAGATGGAGCAGCAGGGGACTTTAGACTCAGAG
>NW_006408541.1:19589307-19614169 GCF_000296735.1 Chrysochloris asiatica | reverse complement strand
CAAAACCGACACAATGTATTGTCCACCTTTGCTCCGAGGTTCCCACAGCATTATTTCATGGTGGGTCTGTTCCCCTCTTGGTCTTGCCATTTGGTCTCGCCCAAGTTGTTGGCTCTGGGCCACCTAGCCTGGCAAATTCAAAAGTACAGGACTTCTTACTTCTGCTACAAGTTCCACTAGCTATAAGCCTTCACACTTTTTAAATATTCCTACTATGTGGTTCAGAGTTTTGGAGCTTTGCCCTGAACCTGCTTCACCTGGTATTCTGTGGTATTGCAGATGATGAACTTCACTGCACTTCTACCCTAGCTACCATCAATCCCCGCCCTTCAGAAATTCAAATTTTAGGTGACAATCCTGTAGTTTTATTTGCTAAGCCTGGCAATATAAGACTGCATATGGATGATTCTATGTATATAAAATTTAGAACAAGCACAAGTCTGGTGATGGAAGTCAGGATGGAAGCTCCCTTGGGTGAGGAGGGACTAGTGAGTGGATAGTGTGAAAGAACTTTTATATCTTGATCAGGATGAAAGTTACCTGAGTGGTGGTGTTGTTGCTGTTAAGTGCTGTTGAGTTGGTTCCAGTCCATAGCAACCCTGTATAGGATTTCCAAGGAGCAGCTGGTGAGTTCCAACCATTGACCTTGAGGTTCAAATCAACCTTGCAGTCGAGTGCTTCTACCACTCCACCTGGGTATAAACACTTGTAGTAATTCAACCTATACACTTAAGATTTGTACATTTTACACGATTTTTAAATTATAACTCAATACAAAAAAATCAATATATTTTTAAAAATTAAAACGCAGTCAGCTCTATCTATAAAATTCTTAGTAATTGTATCTAACTCATGGGGTGGTTAGGAGGATAAAAGAGACAAAGTGTGTGACCTGCTCAGCACATTTTAGGAGCTTGTAATAAGAACTCATTAAATATGATGTCACTAAACTGTACACCTGAAGAATGTTGAAAAAAGTATTTTTTACCATAATCAAAAAGGAATATAAAAAATAGAAACGATTATTCAACGTAACAGGAGCATTTGCATTACCACTGTTAGGATATGGCTTACTTTTTCTCTGTTGCAGATTGGCTGCAGCACCATCAAGTGTTTCCATTTGTCACACCACCTTGTTGTTTGTTGTCTAGTGCCATTGAATCGGTTCTGACTCATTGTGACCCTGCTGTTGGGTTTGAACCACCAATCATGTGTTTAGCAGTCTAATGTTTATCCTACAGTACAAGTAGAAACCAGTTGCCCTTGAGGAGACTTTGATTCATGGTGACTCAATGTGGGTCAGAGTAGAACTGTGTTTCGTAAGGTTTTTAGTAGCTCGCTCTTCGGAAGTAGTTATTTGATTTCTTGACTGCTGCTTCCATGGGTGTTGATTGTGGATCCAGGTAACATAAAATACTTATCAGTGTCAATCTTTGCTCCATTTATCATAATCTTGCTTATTGGACCAGTTATGAGGATGTTTGTTTCTTTATGTTGACATGTAATCCATACTGAACACTGTGGTCTTTGATCCTCATCAGGATGTACTTCAAGTCCTCTTCACTTTCAGCAAGCAAGGTTGTGTCATCTGAAGATTGCAGGTTATTTATGAGTCTTTCTCTAATCCTATCACCTTGTACTAATTCAGATCTTCACATAGTCCAACTTCTCAGATTATTTACTCATCACACATATTGAATAAATATGGTGAAAGAATACAACCCCAATGCCCACCTTTCCTGATTTTAAACCACAGTATTCCCTTGCTTTGTTTCAATGACAGCCTCTTGGTCTATGCACAGATTCTACATGACTACAATCAAGGATTCTGGAATTTCCAGTCTTCACAACGTTATCCATAATTTGTTATGATCTACACAGTTGAATGCTTTTGTATAGTCAATAAAACACAGGTAAAACAACTTTCTTGTCATCTGAATTTTCAGCCAAGATCCATCTGATGTCAGCAATAATATCTCTCATTCCATAGCCTCTTCTGAATCTGGTTTGAATTTCTAGCCGTTCCCTGTGGAACTCTTTTTAATTTTCTTCAGCAAAATTTACTGTCATGTGATATGAATGGTATTGTTTGAGAATTTCTGCATTCTGTTGGGTCACCTTTCTTTACAGTGGGTGCAGACATGGATCTCTTCCATTTGGCCAGGTAGCTGCCTTCCAAATTTCTTGGCAAATATAGCCTAGGACATTTCTACTCTACTCTATGGGATCACCGTAAGTCAGAATCCACACCCCAGCAATGTCTTTATTGTTATTATTGTAACAATATTTGAAAGTTGTATGGGACAGGATACAAAATGCTTCCACAGTAATTATACTAATAACTACTCTTTTACTGAATACTTCCTGTGTACCGTGCTAAGAACTGTATGTCCATTTTCCCCTTTAATTCTTTTTTATTGTGAATTGAGAGAAAGTTTACTGGGCAGATCATCAGTTCTACATTCAATAAATCATATACTTTGTTTCATTACAATGGTTATAATCCCCTCCATGTACCATCAGTTAACAGTATTTCTCTCTATTCATTTTAGCTCTTTAAAAAAAAAAGAAAGAAACATTTAGGCATATATAATCTTTTAAACCACCAAAGGGCAGATTCTGCACATCTGCTCCTGGCTGCCAACTCTTAGTCCCTCTCTTTCTAGAGTCCTCAGCTGCTCCCTCTCTCTATGTCCCCATCTCTGCCTCCATCTCTGGTGTTGCTAATTCTCTGGATAAGGCCCCGCATGCTGGCTCTTCCGATCTAACTATGAGGTCCTAGGGTCCTCTGTTTCTGGACTGTAAGATTAACCACTCCCCTTTTTTGTTACAAAACTTCTATCATTACAATTGTGACAGTCACAATTAGTCATGATAACAATTACTCCCTACTTAATCATACAAATCTTATTCCCATCTCTTTTTACCAGACCCATCCAGACAAGACAAAAAACTATTCAGTGGGGATTCTATCTTCTCCCACACACTTTTAAACTAAATTTCCTCTTGAAACCTTGTAAGCCAGTCACTTTGAGCCTTTATCACCCCCTCATTTTAGGTAGCCAGAGTCTAAGTTGCCCGTCCCTATCTACCCTGTGTACAGAGGGGATAGCATTGATACTTGATATGAAGACTTTTTCCTTCTCTATTGGTATTTTGAGCTACTACCTCCATGAGTATAAGTCAAATTCATCTAATTGTAGCAATTTACCCTTGTTTCCTTTATCAAAAAAGTTTTTTTTTCAATCTTCCTCTTGTAGAGTTCTGATTATCAAGCCATTGAGGCTAGGTTTTTCCTTTAATTGTTAAAACTAACTATGAATCATATATAAAGCTGTAGACCTTTTTTTTTTTTTTTTCCTCCTCAACAATACACTTTGGGCATCTTTCCATGTCAATAAATAAAACTGGGTCGGTAAGTACTTGATTCAAAGGCTGAGAAACTTAAATAGTCAGCAGCCACTGACCAGGTGAAGATCAATAATAGTTAACATTTATTGAGTGCTTATTACACACCAGGCCCCGTGCTAATTGTCTAACATGAGCTATCTCTTACTGGATTATGAGGCAATCCTGAGGTAGTGTTGACAATTATTCAGACGAGAAATCTGCAGCTCGAAGAAGCAGAGGGGTGGATCCAAGGTCAGACAGCTGGTGTAACTGGCAGAGCTGGGCTCTCAGACAGCATATTCAGAGGACCATCTGGGAAAGGACACAGGGAAAGGCTCTCTGAGTGAAGGAAGCATCCACTACCAAAGGCTGGAGGCAGGCAGGAGGGTGGTGTGGGCTGAGGCCACTGAAAATTCACAGCCCTCCATTGTGGGGACATCAAGGAAGGCTTCTTGGACGTGGCACCATGTTGACAGACTCTAAACGTCCAGCCAGAGAAAAGAGGTGTTTTAGTAACTTGTCAGCTTCTGAATGGTGAGAAAAAGGATTTCATAGCAGATAGACACAGGTACAAATCCTAATCATGCTTCTTTTTAAACAACAGCCTCATTGCTATCAATTCTGACTCACAGATCCCATAATACAGAGTAGAACTGCCTCATAGGGTTTCCAGGCTGTAATCTTTACAAGAGCAGAGTAATCTTTACAAGAGTGTAATCTTTACACAGCTTTCTTCCACAGAGGTGCAGGTGGGTTCGAACTGTTGACCTTTGGGTTAGCAGCTGAGTGCTTAATCACCGCAGCACCAGGGATCGTCAAAACAGCAATAAACTGTACACATTTAAATTGTCTGATTTGATAAGTTCTGACATATTAATACATCCTTGGAGCTATCTGTTTGCCATCTGTTTGGATGACACACAGATACCTATCACCCCCAAAAGCTTTCTTATGCCCCTTTGTAAGCCCTCCCCCAGCATACACCTGTCCTAAGCAGTATCTGTCATGACAGATCACATTCTGTCATTTACAGCTTATATTTTCTGGAATTTTATGTAAACGGAATCAGACAATTTTTACCTTTTTGCCCCTGGCTTCTTTTACTCAGCATAATTACATATTTTAAGATTCCTCGACACTGTTGTGTGTAATACTGGATTGTGAACCACAAGGTGGGTGGTTCGAGCCCACCAGCTGCTCCACAAGAGAATGATGAGGCTTTCTGTTCCCATAGAGACTTACAGTCTCAGAAACCCTAACGGGATTTCTGTAAGTCAGAACTGACTCCACGGCATACAACCACCACCACCATGAGATGGAAGCCAGAGGACAGAACTTAACAACAACAATCCAGTATTCCTGCATGTATGTGTCAGCTATACCTGTCTACCTGTGGATGAATCTCTTTTCCTTAATTTTTGCTATTACAAATAAAGCTGTTATAAATATTCATATACATATCTTTGTGTGGACAGACACCTTCATTTCTCTTGGGGTAAATACCAGGGGGTGCAATTGACGGGTAATATAAGTAAGTGTATGCTTAACATTTTGAGAAACTTTCTAATTATTTTCCAAAGTGGTTGGACCGCTTTACCTTCCCACCAACCATGCATGAGTTGTTCCGGTTGTTGTGGTCAGTCTTCTAATTTTAGCCATTCTAGATGTACTAATTTTTTAGCTTGTGACTGATTCTTAGGCTCTCTGAGCCTCTGTTTTCTCATATGTAAAGTGGAGCTAATTGGATCACCCTTGAGAGGTAGTGAGGCTACAGTGAGCAGGCATACATGTGGCAGAGGAACTAGCACATAAGAAGTGT
Source organism: Chrysochloris asiatica (assembly GCF_000296735.1). Taxonomy (NCBI): domain Eukaryota; kingdom Metazoa; phylum Chordata; class Mammalia; order Afrosoricida; family Chrysochloridae; genus Chrysochloris; species Chrysochloris asiatica. The sequence goes on along the minus strand of NW_006408541.1, from coordinate 19,608,960 downwards.
TCACACTGGTGTGATGATGTAGGATATGCAACCAACTGCTAGTCACAAGGTTTGTGGTTCAAACCCACCAGCCACTCTCTCAGAAACCTTATACGGGAGCACTATGAGTCAAAATCTACTCAACGGCACTAAACAACAACCCAACAACCACCACAACAAGTGTTAGCACATAGTAGGTGTTCAATAAACCGTGACTACTTGATGACAATTGAACCCACCATGCCGTGGTCATAGCATCTCCCACTAGATGGAAGGGAGCCTGAGCTGTGAGTGGCATAGTCAAAACACACCTTTACTCATTCCGTCTCCTAATGGTCTTTTACTCTTTATTCCTCACCGAAACAGTTTCACCTGCTTCTGGGAAAATGCATTCCCATTGTTTTCTGCTCTTTTTTTAGACAACAAGAAAGTCAGATGGCCACTTTAGATGGCAAACACAATCTCAATTTAGAAATCAGACTGCCCTGTCAAGCTGCTAATGGAAATCCCAGCTTGATTTAGGGTTAAGCTTTCTCCCTCTCCCAGCTTGGGTCCAGAAGACCACAGTGGGGAAGGCCTGTGGTTGTTCCTTCTCCTTCTCCTCCACTCCCATACAGATGGGACTGAGGGACTGTGGTGGGGGGAGAAGGGAGTGGCAGTGGAATGGAAGGGTCTCACTTGACCTGTGCCATACTAACTGACCTTGAGCTTTCTGGGCCCAGTAGACATTTCCAGCTCCTTTCTATTGAAAAAGGTCCTTGGGTGGCACAAGCAGTTTGTGGTCCATTGCTAACCTACAGCTTAGCAGTTCAAACCTACTCAGTGATACCACTGAAGAAAAGCCTGCCAAACTGCATCCCTGAAGGATCCTGGGAGTTTTAGTCTGTAACACATGGTGTCACTGTGACTTGGAACCTACTTGATGGCAATGGTTTGGTTGGTGTGGGTTCTGTTCTCCTCTGAGGGAGGGTCCCTTGACCTTGGTAGATGCATCTCTCTCTCCAGAGGTCACTACAAGCACTTCATGAGTCCCCAGAATCCACATCAGCTCCAGGTTCTAAGCTTGTTATGACCACTCTGTCCCTCCCAGAGGCCCTTCAGAAGAAGACCCAAGCTGACTCCTTGAAGGTGCTCTCTGCCCACAGCTGTTCCATGGGAAACACCCACTAAGAACCCTGTGCCTTAGCACCCCGACACTCTGTGATTCCTTCATTAGAACAGCTGGCAGTTCATTCATCTCAGCCTCTCAGCCTCTAAACATTGCTGCCCACCCCAGACCACTGTGCCCCAAATCCAGTATACATTCCCGTGACGACTCCTTACTGCCCTGTCCCAGCCTTCTAAAGAGATGACCACAAAATAACTCCTTGCCCACTCTTCCACCACAGCAGATTGTGGTTTTGATTGTCACAGCCAAATTTCAATACATGGTACAGGCTCTAGATTGCACGTGAGGAAAAGTGCCTCTAGTTGTCACAGCAGAGCATTAGAACTAAGCAACCTTGTGCCTCACTTTCCTCATGTCCTAGTGAGGGTGACAAAACAGGGTTGTTGTAAGACTGATGGCCAGAATGAATTTACAGAACTTCTCCAGATCTGATATTCACCTGCAATCTCAACACTGTGTGTTGTTGTTGTTGTTAAGTGCCGTCGAGTCGGTTCCGACCCATAGCGACCCTGTACAGGGTTTCCGAGGCTGTAAATCTTTACGGGAGCAGAAAGCCTCATCTTTCTCCCGCGGAGCAGCTGGTAGTTTCGAACTGCTGACCTTGCGGTTCGCAGCCCAATTCGTAACCACTACGCTACCACAGCTCCTTCAACACTGTGTGATCATTGGCAAATTAGTTTGCCTCTCTGTTGTTGTAACTGCTGTTAAGTCAGTTCTGACTCATAGTGATCCTTTTAAGGTTTCCAGGAGTCCTGGTGTGGCACTGTAGGATAAGCACTTGATTGCAATGTTTGTTTGAGCCACAAATTCAGTAGTTCAAATCCACCAGCTACTCCTCAGAAATCCTATACAGGATCACTAAGAGTCAGAATTGACTCGACGGCACTTAACAACAATAGGGTTTCTGAGGAGCAACTGGTAAGTTCGAACCGACAACTTGTAGTTCAAACCAACTTTGCGGTCTAGGGCTTATCCTACAACGTCACACCAGGACTCCTGTTTGCCTCTCTACGTCTCAGTTTTCTCATCTGTCAAATGGTACTCCGAAGAGCTAGGGTACTTTATCCCATCTCTGTGACGTTGATTGACTGAATGTATATAAAGTGCTCATCCAGTGCTTGGTATTTGGTAAGCACCCTGTCCTTGCTGGGTGTTATTAAAACAGTGGAGGATGAGCTGGACAGGCCCTTAGGGTGGTCCTGCTGGGGCAGGTCTCCATTCCTCCCAGCTCTCTCACCATTCCAGGTTCTGCCTGGGAAACACGGCAGCTCGGCTGGGCTCCAGGGCCCCTGGGGACAGACAGAACGTCCTGTTCTTCCAAGCAGCCATGTTGACTCAGGTTAGAAAATCAATGTGTGACCAGGAACAACACAGCTGGGATCTCACCTATTCTGGGAAACCCATGGGCACATCTTTATCCCCAAGCCTGACAAGTGGCCAGCTCTAGTTCAGAGGTCCTGGTTCTGAGCAAAAGGTGGGCAGAGAAATGGGCATCTCTGGTTCCTTGGGAGACACCAGATCCACAGGTCACAGTCTTCACATAACCATCTGACTGGGGGCAGGCATGTCCAGCACTTGCCAAGCTCTTGACTTTTCCCAGCCCTGGTCTGGACCCTGCTCAAGCCAAGCCAAGCTCTGGACGGCTGGTTGGGCAGCCTGTGACCTCAGGCTGGGTCAGACCCATCAGATGGACATGTCTGTTTAAGATCATGGAACATTGTGTTCTTTAGACTTCCCAGAGCCAAAGAGGGTAAACCCTGTCCACCCCCAATCCAAACCCCGACTCTGCCATTTACTTACTATGGAAATTTAGGCAAGTTCGTCCCTCTGTGAGTTCCAATTTTCCCATCTGTCAAAGGCAGACTATCAAGTACCTCCACCTTGTTGTGAGAATCAGGTAATGGCACAAGGTGACAGGCACTCAACTAGGAGGACAGCTCAAAGAGTTAAGCGCTGGTTACAAGCAGATAGGTTGGTGGTTCAAACCAATCCAGAAGCACCTCAGAAGACAGACCTGGTGATCTGGTTTCTGAGATCACCAAACCCCACACCAGCCTACTGCCATTGAGTCGAGTCCGACCCTTATAGGGTTTCTAAGGCTGTAAATCTTTCCAGGAGCGCAAAGCCTCATCTTTCTCCCATGGAGCGACCAGTGGGCTTGAACTCCCAGCCTTGTGGTTAGCAGTCCAGTTCTTATCCTATAGTGTCACCAGATCATAGCCATTTGAAATTCTACGCTGACACACATGAGTCAGAATCAGTTGGTTTTTTGGGGCTTTTCTTTTTTTTTTTGCAAACAAGGACACTAGACACCATATGAAGAGCAGTATCGTATATACTGGTGTGGAGCTGTGAGTAAATGCGCTGGACTGCCAGGTCAATTTGAACCGCAAGTTGTTGGTTCAAGCTCACCAGCTGTTTCTCAGAAACCCTATACAGGGTCACTATGGGTCGGAACCGACTTGACAGCACTCAACAACAACAACACCAGCATAGTATATATACGACGGTGAATAAGAGCATGAACCCAGGAGTCATACTGCTTGGTTCAAAACCAGGCTGCTTTATCATTCTTTGTGTGGCTATGGGTAAGGTACAAAACTTTTCTATTCAATTTCCTTCTCTGTAAAATGGGAATAATAAGAACAGAGTTGCTATGAGGATTAAAATCAGGTTGTTGCTGTGAAGTGCCATTGAATCAGTTCTGATTCATAGTGACCCTGTGGTTCTAGGAGTGGCTGGTAGATTTGAACCACAGTCCTTTTGGCTAGCAGTCCAATGCTTATCCTACAGAGACACACCAGGATTTCTGAGTCTGTCTCTCTAAATTAGACTGTTGTTATTGTTAAGTACTGTCGAGTCGGTTCAGACCCATAGTGACCCTGTATAGGGTTTCCAAGGAGTATCTGGTAAGCTTGAACTACTGACCTTGTGGTTCAAATGACTTTGCAGTCCAGTGCACTAACCCACGGCACCATAGATGCACTGATAACATAGTTTGGAACATAGTAATTTCTTTTTTTTTTTAAGTTGCTTGGATTTTATTTTATTTTTATTAAATGTTTTTATTTTGGATTGAGTGAAAGTTTACAGGGCACATCATCAGCTTTACATTCAACCATTCATATAGCTTGTTTCATTACATTGATTATTATCCCCTCCATATATCATCAGTTAACAGTGTTTCTCTCTATCCTCTTTAGCTTTTTTTTTTTTTTGGGGGGGGGGGTGGGGGGGATCATAGTAATTTCTTGATAAGCCTTCACTATTTTAATTAGCCACACAAGTGATGTTAGTAATGGTGCTGAAACCACATGGCTTAAGGGTGTTTGGACAGGATTAACAGGGAAGGAGACTTATCTTTAGTGAGCACTTACTATACACCTGATACTACCAGAATTATACACACACATACACCATGAGGTCGATTCTTCCATCTTCATTTTTTAAAAAACCTTCATAGTGTAAAAAAAAAACACAGATATAGAAAACCACACAAATCAGATTTGTGTCTTAGTGAGTTACCTAAAGGCAAATACCCTTGTAATCACTACCCAGCTCAAGAAATCAAAAAATTTCCAGCCCCCAACAGCACCTCCTTTTGTCTCACCCTAATCACACACCCCAAAAAAAGGACCCCAACCTGATTTTAATAGTCATTTCCTTGCATTTCTTTCTGGCTTAATCATACAAGTGTGTATCATAAATGCTGTAGTTTAGGCCTGCCTTTATTTATTTATTTTTTTAAAGACTTGATCTATTTCTTCAAGCCTCTGTGAATCTATACATCTCTGCCCCATCCTTACTTTTCCTCGTGGTTTATCTGTCGAAGAGCATGGGCTGGTTTTCAAAGTCTGGGTACCATGAATCACATCCTCACACTGCAGTTCCACATGCCCTTGTGACCTCTGTGTTTTCCTGCAAATTCGCAGCTGGCTCAGACCCAGTTTCTAGCCTTTTGCCATGATTGTTGATGCTGTTGGAGCCTGTTATCAAAAAGCACATAGATGACATAAGTTTGCTTTTTTTTTTTTTTATGTTAACTGCCATTGTACACCATGCCTCTTGTTGTAAGGTACCGTCTAATCAATTTCAACTCATCATGACCCCATGAGGGAGAGTAGAACTTCCCCACAGAGGTTTTTTTTTTTTCAATTGGGAAATGTCCTAATTTCACCGTCATATTCGAGGTATATTGTTAGGTATATGATACTTGGTTGGCAATCTCAGAGTTTTGTATATATATCACCCCATTGCCTTTTTTTTTTTTTTTCCCCATTGCCTTTTTGCTTGCATGGTTTCTACTGAGAAATCAGAGCTTAGTCTGATTGGTTCTCTCCTTTGTAGGTAGCTTTTCATTTTTCCCAAGCTGCTCTCAGGATTCTTTTCTTGTCTTTGATTTGGGAAAGTTTGATTATGATGTATCTTTGTGATTTTCTTTGGGGTTCTATCCTGTTTGGGGTTCGTGCTGCTTCTTGTATGCTTATCTTCTTGTCTTTCATGATGTTAGGGAAGTTATCTTCCAACAACTCTTTGACAATTTTCTCTGTGCTTTTTATAGTCTCTTCCTGTTCTAGAATTCCAATCATTGGTAAATTGTTCCACTTCATGGTGTTCCACCAATTCTTAAACTTTCTTCTAGATTTTTCGTTCTTTTTTCTGATTGTCTTTCTAGCATACTAGTATTGAGAAATTTGTCTTTAAGTTCACTAATTCGGGCTTCCATGGCTCCAAATCTCCTTTGTCCCTTCAATGTATTGTCCATTTCTGAGATCTTAGTATTAATCTGCTGGATTTCTAATTGCAGGTTTTGCACTGTTTCAAAATTTGCAATTGTAGCCTTTTCCTGAATTCTTCTGAAACTTTTTCTGCTTCTCCCTGCTTTCCTTGGTCTTTCTGTCAATACACCAAAGGTACCAAAATATCATTCTTTTAAATTGTTTTTTAGTTAGTTCCATTACCTATTTTCCCCCTCAGAAATGTTTTCGGTCTCTGCATCTTGGTCATTTAATTGGCTATAATCAATATAGGAGCAAATTACCAGGTCTTGCTTCTACAGAGCCACTGTGTGAGTTCAAACCACCTGTGTCCTTAAATAAGGTTACATTCTGTTTACATAGACATAAGTAGCAAAAGTTTGTCTGATAATGACAAAAACCAAATGTTGGACAAGAGGGCACCTCTGAAAGGGTGATAGAGAGATGATAGAATGGGTACAAGGGAGCTTCAGTTGTAAGTGTCATGTGTCACATCTCAGGAAAACAACAAAAAAAGGAAATCTAAAGGAAATGTGGCCAAGTGCTAGGATTCAACAAACCTGTGCGGTGAGCACACACTTCAGAGTTAACACTATTATTCTCTATACTTGTTTGCAGGGTCTTTGTGCATCACACCTGGATGCATTTATTCATTGCAGATTGCAATATAACAATATTCTATCACTTGGTTTTCATATGTTAGCTGTAATCATTCTATAAAAAGATGTTCTTCCTAATCTATGAGTTGGCTATCTGGTGGTATCTGGTGGAGGGAGGAATCTGTTGTCTTGTTGTCTGAAATATCCTGGCTCTGCTCCTGTATCCTTTTCTATCCCCCTTTTCTCTAACCCTTCTTTCTACCTCTGCTGTCCCTATACTGTTCAATTTTGATTCCTTTCCTGGTAGTTTCTCTTCAGCATAGGGCCTAGCCTGGAAGGAAGACTTGATCCTGTTTGGAACATTTGTTGTTGTTGTTAAGTGCCATCGAGTCAGTTCCCACCCATAGCAACCCTGTATAAGGTTTCTGAGGAGCAGCTGGCAAGCTTTGGAACATAGGTCCTGTCATTTTAAGAATTCATAGACGTTAAACTGCTTTTTCTGGGAGTGTTGTGACTCTGTAAGATAAAGACTGGACTGCAAACTATAAGGTTGATGGTTCAAGCCCACCAGCTGCTCTGCAGGAGAATTATGAGGCTTTCTGCTCCAGCAAGAATTACAGCCTTGCTGGAAACCCTATACAGGGTCTCTATGAGTCAGTACTGACTCAACAGCACTTAACAACCACAACAAACCCTACACAGGGTCACTATAAGTTGGAACGGCAATTAACAATAGCAACAACAAACTCCTTTTAGTGGTGAAAACAAGCCCCTAGTTCAGAAAGCACTCAAAATACATAGTGGCTGAAACAATGGACCCAAGTATGCTAATGATCATGAAGATGGCAAGGGGTGAGAGGCAGGCAATGTTTCGTTGTGTTGTTTATGGGGCCACCTAACAGCAACTAGTAACCACCACAACAAACTCCTTTAGCCCCTTTTGGCCTTAGCAGGCCTCTTGCTCTCATCTCTATTGGAGTGGGCCAAAACTTTCCCAATTTCAGCTGCTGTTCTTAAGATGTCTTTACAGGTTTCCCCATGAATATATGCTGCATCCCTGGGATTTCCCAGTTCTCAGGTAGGTCAGATACCTTGTTGCTCCCCATTTATTTCTCTTGTACAGGAGCACCAGTGGCACACAGTTCCATTTTAAATATGTTCATGAGATTTGGATTTTTTTATGTGAGGATTTGAGAAGATCGCATATCTATGCTGAACATCACTACCCCAATCTTCTCAGAATTTCCCATTATCATTTTCATAGATGAGGAAACTTAGCCTCGAGGGGAGGTCCATTTTCCCCAATATCATACAGCTAGTGTGACAAAGGACAAATGCATGTAAAAGCACCCATATATTTAATGCCTGTACATTTCATGTTTGTACATTTCATACCTGTACATTTCATGTCTGTACATTTCACGCCTGTACAGAGAAGATACTTAATGTAAAGCACACCCTCTTTCTTTTCTTCCTGCTTCCTGCTTTGTTGTTGTTGTTAAGTGTCGTCAAGTTGGTTCCAACTCATAGTGATCCTGTACAGGGTTCCCAAGGAGCAGCTGATGGGTATGAACTGCTGACCTTGTGGTTAGCAGTCCAGTGCTTATCCTACACAGCTACACCAAGACTCTCAGTGTCCCTTTAGGATTATTTTATTGATCATTACCTGAGATGGTGCACGCAAAGAGCTGATCATACTGCTCATGTGTTAAGCACTGGGATGCTAACTGAATGATCAATGGTTAAAACCCACCAGCCACTCCATAAGAGAAAGATAAGGCAGTCTGCTTCTACAAAGCTGCACAGCCTCAGAAATCTTGTGGAGCCGTGCTATTCTGTTCTATAGGGTTGCTATGAGTTGGAAGCAACTTGACAGCTATGGGTTTGGGGTTTTGTTGTTGCTCTTAGTATAGAATATCATGGATGTAGGAACTAAGAGTTAGAGAGCTAAATAATTGCTCCAAGGTTACTGAGTATCATTTAAACTCAGAGCTATCTGACCAGAAGCCAACTTTCTTTCTCTTACACCAGTGGTTCTCACCTGGAGGCAACCATACCCACTCCAGTGGCTATTTGGTAGCAACTGGAGACTTTCTTGGTTGTCATCACTGTGTATGTGGAGGGTGTTAATGTTATCTAGTAGATAGAGACCAGGGATGCTACTAAACATCCTGCATTGCGCAGAACAGCCTTATTCCCAACAAAGAATTGTCTAACCCAAATTGCCAATCAACACTGATGAGAGGGACAAGCCATGCCTTATACCACAGCCCCATGCTAAACAGGCCTTAGCCTACAATCAGTTTGAAGCAGGTTCCAGATTATTTGAGCTCAGAATCACATGCCTTGAAAGCAGAGGCACCTTTCTGAGCTCCTTCTGCATTTATGCCAAGATCTACTTCTTCAAAGACTAGATGGAGCAGGAGTCCTGGGGGGACAGTAGTTTAATGCTGGACTGCTAACCAAAGGTCAGTGGTTTGAACCCACCAGCAGCTCCACAGAAGAAAAGATCTGATGATCTGTTCCCATAAAGATTGGTGGTTGGTGGTTACGTGCTGTGGAGTTGGCTCTGATTCATAGCAACTCTTGTATAGGGTTTCCAAGGCTGTTAATCTTTACAGGAGCAGAAAGCCTCATCTTTCTCTCGTAGAGTACCTGCTAGACTCAAACTGCAGACCTTGTGGTTAGCAGCCCAACTTGTAACCTACTACGCTACCAGAACTCCTTACAGCCTTGGTTGTTGTTGTGTGCCGTGGAGTCAGAACCGACTCACAGCAATCCTGTACAGGGTTTCTGAGGCTGTAAATCTTTACGGGAGTTGAAAGCCACATCTTTCTCCTGCGGAGCAGCTGGTAGTTTCGAACTGCTGACCTTAAGGTTCACAGCCCGATTCATAACCACTACGCTCCCAGAGCTCCTTTCCTTACAGCCTAGAAGCCCCTATTAGGCAGTTCTACTCTGTCATATGGAGTCCTGGTGTGGTGCTGCGGGTTAATGCGTTAGACTGCAAAGTCGGTTTGAACCATAAGGTTGGCGGTTCAAGCTCACCAGTAGCTCCTTGGAAGCCTTGGTTGCTATGGGTAGAACCGACTCAACAGCACTTTACAACAACAACTCTGTCATATGGAGTCGCTATGAGTCAGAATTGACTGGATGGAAAACAGCAACATGTGGAGCTAGGAGGATTAGAGAGGGTGGTGGTGGTGGGCCATGAAGCCCGCTACATCAAGACCTCCTCTGGTGCTCTTCCTACTGGTGATTGAACCACAAATGAACAGACATTTCCTTATGTGGCAGGGCTCTTCATATGCCATCCCATTGGGGTCTTCCAAGGGCCCCTTAAACAAAGGGTTCTATCCCCGTTTTACACATGAGAAAAGTGGGTCTGTTAAGTCTGTTCAAAGGTCTCTGGGGGAGTTGAGCAACCATCTCCAATCTATGCAAAAGGTTTCTTGTTTGAATCCACCCATTGGCACTGTGGTAGAAAGTGCTGACGATCTACTTCCATAAAAACGTATAGCCAAGGAAGCCCCATGGAGCAGTTCTACTCTGCAACACATGGGATCACGGAGCCTGAATCGCCTTGACAACCGTGTGTCCTTAGAGGTTCCATGGCTGTTATTTCTGAGCATCTAACGGAGTCCTGTGTGGCTCTGTTGGTTAATGCCCTGGACTGTAAAGCTGTTTGAGCCACTAGGTCGATGGTTCAAGCTGACCAGCCACTACTCAGGAACCCTATGTAGGGTCACTATGGGTCAGAACCGACTTGACAGCCAATTTGACAGCACTCAACAACAACAATGGAGTCCTGCTGTGGCACTGTAGGCTAATGCGCTGGACAACCAAAGGCTGGTAGTTCAAACTCACCAGCTGCTCCTTGGAAACCCTACACAGGGTCGTTATCAGTTGAAACCGACTCGATGGCACTTAACAACAACAAGGAGTCCTGGTGTGGTGCTGTAGGATAAGCACAGGACTGTAAGGTCTCTTGGAATCATAAGGTCGGTGGTTCAAAATCACCAGTCACTCCTCAGAAACCCTATATGGGGTCACGCTATGAGTTGGCCCCGAGTCAACAGCAAAGCAGAAAAGTGGACTCCTGGTGTGTGGCACTGTAGGATCAGCACTGGGCTGCATGCACACCACAAGGTCGGTAGTTCAAACCCACCAGTTGCTTCTTGGAAACTCTATACAGGGTCTCTATGAGTCAGAACCAACGGGATAGCACTTAACAACAATAAGACAGAAAAGTACAAAGACCAAGACATGGCCTCTAAAGCAAAGTAAAATTTGGAGATGTGGTTTCATAAACTTGGCTTCCAATTCAGCTTTTCCATTGAATCTGAGCCTTTAGGTGGCTTACTTTTCTTTGTTTACTCATCTTTAAATAAGACAATCCTAGCCTGATGTTCTCGGGGGTTTTGTAAGGTTTAACTGACATCATGATGGTTAAACTCTTAAGCACAGTGCATATAAAATTCTTCAAAAAAAAAAACAAAACCAGGAAGTCTCATTGCTGTTGTTTATCTGAGACCTTTCTGATCTTGATATATCTTAGTTTTCTAAAATGTAACACCAGAAGGAACCAAAAAGAATGGTCCTCAATTGAGGAATTGAGCAGGGGGCTTCTCTGAATCCCTCCTAGCCCTACTGGGATCTGCACATGAGGGTCTAGACCTATGGTTCCCCTCCCTCTGCTGGCAGCTTCTGGGATAGCAACTGTGCACTGGTACCAACAATAGGACCTGGACCCAGGTTGAGGAAAGGAGTTCATCACAACTCCTCAAATTCACCAGCTGCTCCTCAGAAACCCTATACAGAGTTGCTATAAGTCAGAACAGATGCAAAGGCACTTAAGAAGAACAACAGCATGGTTTGGGAAGGATTGTCGTCCTTCATTCTTTGCCACATGAGCTGATATTTATGAAGTATTTATGGTTTGCTTGGCATGGGGCAAAGTGTTTCCTTTTAAGAGCTCATTTAATCATCTTTCTTATCCATGGGGACCTAGACATTGGAGAAGCTTGAGTGACATGGTCAAGGTCACATGACTGGGATATTTAAGGTTGCCAGACTGTGGTAGACTGAATTATGGAGTCCTGATGTGGCGCTGTGCGTTAATGCACCAGACTGCAATGCCATTTGAACTTCAACGTAGGCAGTTCAAGCTCACCAGCTGCTCCTCAGAAACGCTATATAGGGTCACTATGGGTCAGAACTGACTCGATGGCACATAACAACAACAACAATGTTGGAGGAGAATATTACAAGTGCCATGGACTACCAGAAGAACAGAATGAATGCTCCTTTGAAACCAGGATGGCGAGACTTTGTCTCTCATACTTCGGACATGTTACCAGGAGAAGGACATCATGCTTAGTAAAGTGGCGGTTCATCAAAACAGAGAACGATCCCCAATGAGATGAATTGGCACAGTGACCGCAGCAATGGGTTCAAATGTTAATTGTGAGGACGGCTCAGGGCCAAGTGTGTTTCCTTCTGTTGTGCATAGGGTCACTATGAGTCAGAACTGACTGGATGACACCAGACAACAACAAAGATGGCCTTATCTGAATCCCTGGTATCTGTGAATATGTTTCCTGCCGTGGCTAAGAGGGACTCTGTAGGCATGATTAAGTTAAGGAAGCTAAGGCTCTTGAGTTGGGGAGATTATTTTAGATTATTTGGGTGGGGATCCTTGGTAATTCCTAGAGTCCTTATAAGAGGAAGGCAGGAGGGTCAGAGTCAGTGGGAGAAGACGCGACACAGAAGCAAGACGTTGGAGTGATTCAAGGAAGAGCCGTAAGCCAGAAGTCGAAAAAGGGAAATAGACTCCCCTGAGGCCTCTGGAGGGCAAGCAGTTTATTGATATTTCGAACTTCCTCCCCCAAACCCAAAATCATTGTCAAAAGTCCCTTCCAGCTTATAACATCTCTATAAGACAGAGTTGAACTGCCCCATAAGGTTACCAAGACTGTGATCTTCACGAACAGCAGAAAGATGCTTGCCTGTGTTTTACTGACTATGCAAAGGCATTCAACTGTGTGGATCATAATCAATTATGGAAAAAATTACCAAGAATGGGGATTCCACAATGCCTCATTTTGCTTATGCGGAACCTATACACACAGAACAAGGGGTTTAAAATCAGGAAAGGTGTGTGTCAGGGTTGTGTCCTTTTACTATATTTACTCAATCTGTATGCTGAGCAAATCATCTGAGAAACTGAGCTATACGAAGAAGAACAAAGCATCAGGATTGGAGGAAGATTCATTAACAGTCTGCAATATATGGATGACACAACCTTGCTTGCTGAAAGCAATAAGAACTTGCCACACTTATAAAAATCAAGGACTACAGTCTTCACTATAGATTACACTTCAATAAAAGGAAAGCAAAAATCCTCACAACTAGACCAAAAAGCAACATCATGATTAATGGAGACAATTTTGAAGTTGTCAAGGATTTCATTTTACTTGGATCCACAATCAATGCCAATGGAAGCAGCAGTCAGAAAATCAATGTATTGTATTGGGCAAGTCTGCTGCAAAAGACCTCTTTACAGTATTAAAAAGCAAAAGTCACTTTGAAGACTAAGATGTGCCTGACCCAAACTAGGGTATTTTCAAGTGCCTCTTGTGCATGTAAAAGCTGGACAATGAATAAGGAAGACAGAAGAATTGATGCATTTGAATGATGGCGTTAGTGAAGAATATTAAATATATCATGGACTGCCAGAAGAACAAATAAATGTGTGTTGGGGAAAGTGCAGCCAGAATGCTCCTTAGAGACCAGAGAACTTTGGACATGTCATCGTCCCTGGAGAAGGACGTCATGCTTGGTAACGCAGATGGTCACTAAGAAGGAGGAAGAAAGACCCTCAACCAGATGGACTGACACAAGGCTGCAACTATGGGCTCAAACATAGAACGATCTCATAGATGGCACCGTAGTGTTCTGTTCTGTTGTGACATAGGGTCACTGTGAGTCGTAACCAATTTGACAACATTTAACAACAACAACAACCTTTATGAAAGCAGACTGTCACATCTTTCTCACACCTAGCAACTGGTAGGTTCAAACCAACAACCTCTTAGTTAGCAGCTGAACGCTTAACAGCCGCACTACTAAGGTTCTGTCTGTAAATGAACCAATGTATGTTGTTTTAAGTTCCTAAATTTTGGTTAATTTGTTACAGCATAGAGTTAACTATCTATACACACACATACACCACACAGTTCAATCTGACATTTTGATGAACAATGAGTCATTTTTTTAAAATATATACATATGTCCCAAATAAGGAGCCATGGTAGCAAAATGGTTAAGCACTGGGCTACTACCTGAAAGATTGAGGGTTCATGCCCACCCAGTGACTCCATGACAGAAAAAACTTTCGGTCTGCCTACATAAAGATGCAGTAAGGAATACCCTATGGGGGAGTTCTATTTTGTCACATGGGCTTCCTGTGAGTCTAAGTTGACTCAATGGCACCCCACAACATGTCCTAAATATTGTATGGGATGTACTTTCACTGCCATGGATTGAATTATGTCCCCTTTCCAAAAGATGCCAGGAGTGGAATGTGTCCTTTGGACCTGGGGTCCCTGCACTTAAAACTCTAGATCCGAGGAAAGATTGATGCCAAGATGCAGATAGATAGCCAAGGAATGCTGGGCCTACAATGCTGAGGTAAGACAAGGACCTTTTTCCAGGGCCACACTCAGAATTCAGACATCTAGTCTCTTAAACTGAGAAAATGAATTTCTGTTTATTAAAGCTATCCACTTGTGGTATTTTGGATATAGCATACTAGATAACTAATATAAACACTTTTTAAAAATCATATTTATCTGAAATTCAAATTTAACTGGGCAGTCGGTTTTTTAATCTGTAATTCTAGAACTGAGAATGGGAGTCAGGACTTCTGACCAAAACCAGGCCCCTTTAGGTTTCCTTACACACACACACCATGATTTACCATCTGGCAGGAACTACTACGTTCTTGTGGGCCTAGTGGGTCCGTTCCCATCTTGGGGTAGAAAGAGAAAGAGGCTTGTTTACAGACTTTTGTTGTTGTTGTTGTTGTTACTATTCCTCTGGGCTCTGAGTTCTCCAGACCACCAGAAAGCCTCTCTAGAAATATGTCGTTAATCTGCCTGACTGACCTAGGAAGTTTCTGTCAAAAATGTCATTGCACAAAACGTGGTGGGGGTGGAAAGTAAGGGACTGAAGTGGGTGGGAGGGTGCTGGTAAAAATTTTGTCAATCTACCACTTTCTGGAACTTCATTAACTCCAAAGCAGGAAATGAGCAATTATTAAATCAGAATACCACAGCATGAATAATGTTACATGCAAGGAAGCTGAGGCCCAAAGTGGAAGGGAATCTGTCCGAAGTCATTCCGATAAGGATAGGCATGTATCTTTTTGTGTAGAATCTTTCCCTTTGGAACAGCCAGTCCTGATGGCAGTTGTGGTGGAAAAGTCCTAAAACGCTAATCTTGGTTGGAGTCTGGGTTTGAAGCTCTTTAATTCGTTGGTTGCCAGTTTCCCTTTCATGAATTACGGAATTTCATAAATATGTGAGATTAATGAGGGAACACCAAGCACTTGGTACTATGTTCTTGGAAAATGGAACATTCTTTTCCTTCCTTGGACCTTAGTTTTCCGATCTATAAATCTAGCTGGGCAAACTATTCGCACTCCTTGCTCTTCCCAATAATCGTCCCTGCAACGGACCGCTAGGTGTCGCCAGAACGCCAGCATTGCGCAGTGCAACCGTACATGCGCAGTCACAGCTGGCTCCCCGCCTTCCCTGTACGTCACTTCCGGCGAGAGAGGCCGGGCCGGGCCGGGAAAGGAGTGCGGGTCGGTACTGAGCGCTCCGCCGGACGAGGCTCCCGCTGCCGTTTGACCCGCGCTCCGCCCTGTAGCCGGGCCGGTGAGTGCCCGCGAGCCCACCCGCGAGTCCTAAGGGCCAAGGAGAGGAACCCCTGAAAGGGAGGGATAACCGGAAGTGATGGACCCGAGGGGGAGAGAGAGACCCCAGGAAATGGTTACACTTGGGGAGGGGGTGGCAACCGGAAGTGGGGGTCTCACAAGGTTTCCCGTGGACTGGGGGTTCTCTGACCTCTGCTGGTTGCGGGGGAGGGGAAAGAAAGGGAGATGCTCCGGTAAATTGATGGGCTCCTGATGAGAAAGATCCACCTGCGGTCCCACGCCCAGAAATTCCCGGCCTCCCCTTGACAAAAGGTGCTTGCATCCCATGCATACATCCACTCATCTGTCCATTCGCAAGACCCCAACTGAGCCCTGCTGTCTGCTCAACCCTGCTGAGGTTATTCGTCTAGTGTGAAGTTAAACAACATTCTTAGTGGTTTCGAATCAGGCTGCGAACTGCAAGTTCACCAGCTGCACCGCGGGAGAAAGATGAGGCTTTCTGCTCCTGTAAAGATTTACAGCCTCGGAAACCCTGTACAGGGTCGCTGTGGGTCGGAACCGATTCCACGGCATTTAACAACAACAACAACTTGTTCTCGCTAGGTGTGCATATATTCCCCAAATGTTTGCTGAGAACTGTTAGGTGCCAGGCACAGGGCAGAGCAATGAACATGGCAAGTACCCTGCCATCGTGGGATTGACATTTAATGGGCAGTTTCCTCTATAATATGCGAACAGTATGGATGCTTTGTGGTGTTGTGGGTTAATGCGCTGGACCGCAAAGTCAATTTGAACCATAATGTCAGCGGTTCAAGCTCACCAGCCACTCCTCGGAAACCCTATACAGGGTCGCTATGGGCCAGAATTGACTCCACAACACTTAGCAGGAGCAAGAAGGATGCTTTCAGCTAATATTGTGACTATCAAATGAAAAAACAGATGTAAAGCACTTAGCATCGTACTTGGTACTTAGTACAGTGATCAAATGCATACTGCCTATTGCCATAACGACTGTAGAACAGAGGAGAGCTGCACTCTCTGCTTTGGCAGTGGCAGCAGCAGTGGGTTCAAGCATAACAAACCTGTATAGGGTTTCCGAGGAGCAGCTGGTGGGTTTGAACTGCTGACCTTGTGGTTCGTAGTCCATTGCTGATCCTTCAGCACCACACCAGGAGTCTAAATACATATTAGCTCTTTTAAGCCTTCCACTATGATGTAAGTGGTCCCTGAGTGTTGCAAGTAGCACTCAACGAACATAAAGATTGGAGGTTGGGACCCATCCATTGATGCTGCAGAAAAAAAGCCTGGTGATAACGCTTCCATACAAATTACAACCAAGAAGCTACAGGGAGCGGTTCTTCTCTGAGACATATAGGGTCACTGTGAGCAACAGGTTATGATGTAAGCAAAGAATTAAGTTGTTTGCTGCAGTGTCCTCAGCACCTGTGGACCAAGTGCGTGACACGAACTGTGGGTGAGCCGTAATTTGATGAATGAATGATGAAATAGACAAGGAGTTTCCTGTACACACCCAGGACACTGGGCTGTGATTTCTGTAAGCAGTAGAAGCCCAATTCTGTGGGAAACAAGGTAATTCTGGAAGGTAAAGAGTTGCTGAAATTCTGGATGGAATTGGAACTGCATGAGGTGCTCCTAGTATGTGGGTCATTCGTTTCTTTTGGCTGGAATTGAACAAACATGGAGAGGGAGAATAGTGGGAGATGAGCCTAGGGCGGGGCTTTGAGGCTAGGCCTGGAGCCCCTGGACTCTGCAGTCTCTCATTCAGGTAAATGCTGGACTGGGACTACAGGCATCTGGTTCTGACTTCCATGGTAACAGAGTCTGGAGTGAGGCCTATGAACCCATGATTATTGAACCTGTCATTCTTCACTCAGCATCTCTCTGCCAAGCGGATTAAACTCATTCAGCGGCTATTTGTGGCATACAGAGGATGTGTCAGACACCACGTTAGGTACTGGGCTTAATGTGATGGGTGTTGCCCTCAAATTGCCTTCAGCCACGTGGTGGAGGTGCTATGTAAAGATCAGGGGAGTGTCCAGTGTGGGAGGCCTAGCCTGCCCAGGGGTGGTGGTGGTGTGTGTGTGTGTGTGTGTGTGTGTGTTTATGAGAGAGAGAAGGCTTCCCAGCCACCCTCATCATTCCTGGATTATTGAAACAGCTTCTAGGTAGGGCTAGTCCTCCTCCTTAGATTCCATTCTCAAAAAAAGCCATCATAGTGATCATTTACAAATCTAAACACTGCCCTCTGCTCGAAACCCTCCACATTGAGAGTAAAAGGCACAGTTCTTACTGGCCCACAGGCCCTGGATTGGTGGGGCCTCTCTGAATTCATCAGCTACTATTCTCCACCTTATTCATTTAATTCCAGCCACACTGGCCTCCTTGCTTGGCCTAAACACAGCCAGACATGTTCCTGCCTCGGGCTTTGCACTTCCTCCATCTTTAGATGTCTGCTTGGCTTCCTTGAAGAGGCATTCCCTTACCACCCTACTTAAAACTGCAACCTCCCGTATAAACCATTGTGTTGACCGTCTGTGTCCCCCCCTGTAATGTAAAGTCAGTGAAGGTAGGATTTTTGTTTGTTTGTTTGGTCACTCTTGTATCCTTAGTACCTGCAAGAGGGCCTGCTACATAGTAAGCGCTCAGTATTTGTTGAATAAAGTCTCATGGGGATTTAAGGGTAAATGGGTGTTAGGCAGGTGAAGAAGTGGAGGAAGAATAGGCTAGCTGGAGGAACCAGGCTTTGCAGAGGACAGAGGATCACACCTCTAAGAGGAAGTGAAAAACAGGGATAGGGCTGAAAACTGCCTGGGAAGGGAGTGTGTGCCCACTCAGATGGAAAGGGAGCCCCTGACCACTTCGCTGCAGTGGGCTAGGGAGACCTGCTCAGTGCTGTCAGGACCACAAAGGTATTGCAGAGATCCCTGAGGCAGCCCCTGCTTTCCTTGAATTTCTTGGACTGGGGAGCTGTTACCGAACGCAATGGATTGGCTGCCTGTTCTCTAGTGGATATAAGTGCAGCAGAGAGGGAGCTCCCTGAGCACAGGGTTCATGGAGTTGTTTAGTTTTCAGGGAAGGAGGCATGTATTATACAAGCGGAGCAGAGTCAGGACTTGGCCCAGAAGTCACTGTCAGACCCCTTGCTTCTAAAATAGGTCTGAGTGGCTCTATTTTAGGAGGTTCTGACATAAGAGGACAAGGTGGTCCTTACAGTGTTCTCTAGTCTGGCTCCACCTGGCTTAGGGGCTGTGGCTTGAAGAGTGTCTGTCACAAGATTAACAGGCAAGGCAGGGCAGGGGCTTCCCTTCTCAGTCAGCTGCTTTGTGGTCTTTGTGCCTGGTATCAGCTTTTCAAAGAGCATCCCAAGGGGTCTCCCCTCCATTGAAAAGAACATGCTTACTTAGTTTATTAACAGGCTTACCTCTGTTTTTAGTGTGTAAGTGTCTTATGTGATTTAACACAAGGCGCCCTTAGGTCTGGATAGAAATTCTTCAACCTAGCTGGCTTGACCACTGCTACCGTGCCCCTGAAATCTCTAAGGAGCTGCTTTGGGTTTTATTTTTTAATTTAATACATGTTAGTTCAGGTTTTCTAAGAAGCAGACACAAGGATGAGATGGAGCAGGCAAGAAACTTGAAGGAAATGCTTCTGGAGGATAAAGGGGAGGGGAGCTGGAGAAAGCAGGGAGCCCTTTTGACTGGGGAGCAGGTGGGATTCCAGTGAGAAAGTTTGGGCAGGAAGAGGCTGAGACTGTGGCCTCAGCCAAGCCCACAGAGATGGCTGATGTCTCCCTCAGCCATTGGCTGGGACCCTGGGTAAAAAAGGTGGTGGGTGGAGGACCCAGCAGGGGGGCAGTGAGAGCCACCAGTCAGTTGTACTCCTCAGCAGGAGACCTGAGCAGCACATTCCCATGGCTGCATGTATGTGGTTAAAAAAAAAAAATCAATGAGTACAGTGAAAAGTTAAGTCTCTTCCCCGCCTTAAATGTCCAATCGTCCCACTCCTGTTACCTAGAACTAGCCATTGGTAACAAGCATTACTTTGTTTTTCATTTTTAAAAAATTTTGGTTGTGAGGCTATACAGCGGAACTTACACCACTTCAAGTTTCTCAATGCACAAGTCAGCGACACTGATGACATTCTGCAGGTTGTGCTATCATGCTCCACCTCATTTCTGAGTTGTTCCTC
>NW_006408541.1:19542077-19584337 GCF_000296735.1 Chrysochloris asiatica | reverse complement strand
CATCTTGTTTGTTCTCCTAAGCAAGACAATAGCTTTTAATGAAGAAGTTTTTCTGCTATAACTGCCCCGGTGGCTTCTAATGGAGATTGTAACCTCCGTCATTCTGAGGTTGGACCTAGGTGTATGGTTCTGGTTCAGGTCATCCCCCAGGCTAAGACCCACACTGCTCTGAGCTAACGGGACTTGACAAAAAGTCCTTCTGTGTCTGAGCCGTACTGGGCGTTATTAACTTCACTTGGGGCTTCTGTGTTGACAGGCTCCTAGTAGCTCATGTCCGAAGGAAGTGACTCTCTGAGAACCAGCCCTTCTGTAGCCTCGCTTTCTGAAAATGAGCTGCCGCCACCCCTGGAGCCTCCTGGCTACGTGTGCTCGCTGACTGAAGAGCTGGTCACCAAAGCCAGGGAGGAACTGCAGGAGAAGCCGGAATGGAGACTCCGGGACGTCCAGGCCCTCCGGGACATGGTGCGGAAGGAGTACCCAAACCTGAGCACCTCACTGGATGACGCCTTCCTGCTGCGCTTCCTGCGAGCCCGCAAGTTTGATTACGACCGCGCCCTGCAGCTGCTGGTCAACTACCACAGCTGTAGGAGGAGCTGGCCCGAGGTCTTCACTGACCTGAAGCCATCGGCCTTGAAAGATGCCCTGGCTTCTGGGTTCCTCACCGTGCTGCCCCACACTGACCCCAGGGGCTGCCAGATCCTCTGCATCCGCCCAGGTATTTCCTGAGACCATGGCCCGAGTGTGTGTTCATCTGCGAGGGCTGCCCTCACAAAGCACCCCAACCTGAAAGGTGCCAAACAACAAAATTGTATTTTCACACAGTTCTGGAAGCCAGATGTCTGAGGTGTGTGCAAGGTTGGTTCTCTGTGGAGGGCTCTGAGGGAAGAGTCTGATCCATGCCTCTCTCCTCGCTTCCAGTGGTCTCCCACAATCCTAGGCTGACAGATGCATCACTCCAGTTTCTGCCCCTGTTGTCAGTGGCCTTCCTCCCTATGGGACTCTTCTCTTTTGAGGTCACCAGACATACTGGATTAGGGCCCTCCCTCTCTACTCTCCTTCCTTACATTAACACAATTAAGTATATTTGCAAAGACCTTCTTTCCAAAAAAGGTCACATCACAGGTACAGGGGTTAGGGCTTCAACTTATGGAGAACAGAAATCAATCCATATCAGAATGTCTGTTCAGCATCCTGTCTCATTCCTATTCCCTTCTGTCTGCACCCCTCCCCCCATTTTAGTAGAGACTTTTTTGATTTTGAATGACAAAACCCTACTCAAACCCACAGGTCGGCAGTTCAAATCATCAGCCACTCCTTGGAAACCATATATAGGGTTGCTGAGAGTCAGAACTGACTCAAAGGCACGTAGCAACAACAGTCTAAGGAGACAGGAATCTCACCGGAAGTACAGCAGATCTCCCAGGGCTCTGCAGCCAACAACTGGAATGTCATCAGGAGCAAAGATGGTTGAGCCTCTGACTGTCCATCTGTGGGTGCCTTTAGACCACACATTCCTGCTGCCCTGCCTACATCTTCACACCTATCTCTCTGCATACTGGCTTTTGCTGCTTCTGGGCACATGATTAAATCTGCCCCCCTTGGATCCCAAGTTTACCTGGCCAGCCAACCAACTCCCCTCAACCCAAGTTCTGAATTCTAGGAGAGAATCCAGTGGGCTAAAGAATCCCTCCCTGGTCATAGGTACAAGCATGGCTGCCAAAACCCCCTGGACCACCTCTGTGAGCACAGGTTGGGGCATAGATCTTGGTAAAAGGGCTGTGGGTTAGACAGATGCCCACAAAGGTATCTGCTGTGTGTGCCACCTCTAGCCTTCCCTTTGTTTCCTCCAGTTTGTTAGTCACTGAAAGGTCCCACTTTAGCTTCACTTGTCCATTTTAGTAATCCGGAGTCCTTTTCTCTGGCATGGCATTCTGCACTGAGGCTGCTCCCTACCTCTCCCTCTTCCCTCGCAGCACAGGTAGAAATATGGGGGTGCATGTATTGGTTGACCCAGTGACTAGGGCTTGACCCTCTTCTCTTCCATGACACCAAATGCATTAAACACTCAGGAAGGCGTCCAACTCTACCCCAGCTGCAATATAGGAGCTGAGAAGAAATGTGAAAGCAAGATGGCCAAGTTCTTCCCGACTAAGCCGGGAAAATGAGGACATGCTGGTAGCCCTCCTATGCTCAGGCACACAGACCACTGCTCTGGAGGAGCAGTCTGAGGGGAAGAGGCCATCTCTGTGCACCTCCCCTGTTGTTAAGCCCCTGTCACTGTTGCCTGTAGTCATCTATCCCACCCTCTTTGGAGATGAAGCTATCTTCTTAGTCCAGGGTTAATTAACTTTGTTACCTGCGCTGTTGCAGGCACTTTGCACTGAGGCCACAGGGCAGGGGGGAGTGGGGGCCCTTTTAAAATAAGCAACACACTGAGGATAGCCCAAGTCTAGAAACTAGTCAGTAGACTTCAATGCTGCTCTTCTATACATAACTCAGAAGAATCTTACAAAGTAATCAGATCTTAACGTATTGATTCAACTCTTTGCTTGTGTGGTAGCTACACTTTAGTTATGAAATGAATTTGTTCCAGATGCCTGTAGCAGAGCTGGGCCCCTCCCCAACCACCAGGTTTTTGATGAGGAGTCATACATGGCGTGCCTTATTCTCAACTGGGCATTGGTTTCGCCTCCTTATAACCTTTTCCAGAACCTATGTAATTAGAAGGGG
The DNA here is from genome assembly GCF_000296735.1 of Chrysochloris asiatica. Taxonomy (NCBI): domain Eukaryota; kingdom Metazoa; phylum Chordata; class Mammalia; order Afrosoricida; family Chrysochloridae; genus Chrysochloris; species Chrysochloris asiatica. Next base: position 19,581,607 of record NW_006408541.1, on the reverse strand, counting down.
TGGTGCCCAGTGTGTAGAACTGGATTCAATCAGCAGCAGTGTGAAACAGCAGGTTGGCACAAGTTTTGGACCAAGATTTTTTTTTCCCTAGGAATTTTTGCACATATTATAGACTCCACTGATGGAATCTGTAATATCTTATGGCGTTCCATCATTATAAAAGATGGACATGAACAGATTTTGGTGAGCTTTTCTTGAGAATGGTGGTTAGCAGTCAAAAGAGAAGAATCTTTAGCTATATGAGGAGAATAGAGGGATCAATTAAAGAAACTTCCATCGTCAAAAGAGGACTCCTGAACATAAGCATTAGGCTCCATCTTCCCAACAGCCCCAGAAGGTGGTATATGAGTTAGGACTCAGTCTTTGGGTGTCAAGCAACAGAAAGCCAATGCGGATGCACTGGAACAAACGAGAGCTCATTTGCTCAGGTGACTAAGAAGTCTGCCAACAGCTGGGCCCAGGGGCTGACTGCTACACTGGAAACATATCCCCAGCTCTGCTGTCTTTGTCCCGAGCTTCGTTCCCAGGCCAGCCTTGCTTTCTGGAGCTCCTGTATCTGATGCTTACAGCTTCAGCGCTACAGCTGTGAAGAAAGGTTTCTCTTTCCAAAGGACCAAAGTCCCAGCATTGAATCTCACGTGTCTGCTTGGCCTGGCCAGGAAGAGACAACCCACTAGGATGGCCAAGCTGGGAGTCATGTCAGTTCTACCCAAATTGCATGACTCTAGTGTGGGGTGGGGGGGGGGCAGGTGACTCCTAAGGAAAATCAGGGTGGTCTTATGAAAATAAAGTGCTGTAGTATCAGCACTGGACTGCAAACCATAAGGTCAGCAGTTCAGACCTACCATCTGCTGCTCAGAAGCCAATTACAGAGTGGCTATGACTCAGAACTGACTCAGGCATTTAACAACAACAACAATCACCATAGAATAAACACTGGACTGCAAGGTTGGTTTGAACCACAAGTCTGTAATTCACACCCACCAGCTTTTCCTCAGAAACCCTATACAAGGTCAAGACGGAGCCAACTTGATGGCACCTGACAACAGCAACATCTGATGACAGCTAAAGTAGGTAATAGTAACCCTTCCTACTTAGGAGGAGATGAAAGTTCAGAATGGGCAACTAATTTGCCTGCGGCCACACAGCTTTTTATGATGTGCCATCGAGTTGGTCCCGATGCACACCATCCCTATATAAGGTCTCTGAGGCTGTAACTCTTCTGGCAGCAGAAAGCCTCATCTTTTTCCCTCGGAATGGTTTGTGGGCTCCAACGGCCAACCTTGTGGCTAGTAGTCCAGTGCTTATCTTACAGAGCCACCAGTTTTCCCAGGTCACACAGCTAGTAGGATTCAAATCCAGGTATGTCTGCCTTCAGAGTTCAGACTTTAACACCTAGATGCATTTCTGTTTCCGAATGTGTTAATGTGCTTGAAGTTATACACTTTGTTGTTGTTAGGTGCCTTTGCGTTGGTTCTGACTCATCATGACTCTGCACAGCTGGTGCCTAAGGGTCCTGTTTACTAACTGAAGGAGAATCGTGCCTGTTGGATCTCTCTTTTCCAATTTAAACAACCGTTTTAGAAAGGAGATGCATTTTGGATTCTTTGTTTGTATTCCTTTCTGTAACACACTGTTCGTCTATCTTATGACTGCAGACAGATGGACCCCGAGCAGTTACCCAATTACCGAGAACATCCGAGCCATATACTTGACCTTAGAAAAGCTCATTCAGTCTGAAGAGACCCAGGTGAATGGAATTGTAATCCTTGCTGACTACAAAGGAGTGAGCTTATCAAAGGCATCTCATTTTGGCCCTTTCATAGCCAGGAAGGTGATTGGCATCCTCCAGGTATGGTTCTTGTCTGCCATTGTGTCCATTCCAGGGTGATGGTGGCTTTCTCAGGGCCCTCCCCATTCACCGCAGAGGTTAGGGGACACACAAACCCCACCTTCTACTCCTATAATACAAAAGCCTTCTGGAAAGAGCTTTAAGAAATTCTATTTCCTTCTCATCCTCCCCAAGATCTCTAGCTGTTTCCGAGGTTGACATTAGGGCAGGAGTCCAAAAAGCAGGGGAATGCTTTCTGTACTTTCTGATCCAGAAGGCGGAGGAATTGTCCCTATCTAATAAAGGAGATACTGAGATTGTGCTGCCCCAGGGTGGCACCTCTGTGTCGGGCATGGTATCCGGGGACCTGGAGCTCTGCTGGGAACTGGGTTTTGGCTGGGTGCCTTCACACCTCGTGTGCTGTTTCCGAACACAAGTCAGCTGGAGCCCTAATATCCTCTCATCCAAACAAAAGTTCCTGACACGTCCACACAGTGCCCAGTGGTCTACAAGTGCTACGATAATCCATTCAGTCCTTCAAGGCATCACTGAGATGCTGTTTCTTCTTTGTAGGTGGGGAAACTGAGCCCCACAGAGGATTTGTCTGTGTAACTCTGTAAGCACACAGCTGCAAGGGTCAGGAGCCTGGCTGTGATTCCTTGTTCAATCAGACCCACCCTCTGGGCACTGGCTCTTGTTAACCCTGAGCACCACGGGCTGCTTGAGTCCTTCATTGAGTTCCACACCACACACCAAGCTCATTATCGAAGCACATCTGTGTCACAGTCATGAGAGTCTGTCTGGACTCCGGCTTCCCCCTTGCTTGGTCCCCCTGCTGAGGTCCACATAGACTGTAGCTTCAGGATCATGAGCTTGGATTGGTCTTCCCAGTCTTGTGAAATGATAAGATGATCTGGGAGTTAAAGGGTTGGAATTAACTAAGGATTCAGTGAATTTTGGAAAGATGGCATGGTGCGTCTTTTTCTTACGAATTTCTTAGAAAATAATTTGCACAGGAAAGGTTTTTGCACAGCCCTGCAGTGGAGGGAAGTCATTTGACTCTATCTAGTGTAGGGTTTCCTAGACTCATTACCCTAGCACGGAGCCCATCGGCACTGCACCTAGTAACACCCTGAGAGATAGGCCTGGAATGCTTCAGGCAGCTCTGGTCCAGAAGGTCGGATATTCACCAGATCCATCTACACAGACTCATTTTGCCACAAAAGGAGTGTAGGTTTGCTTAACTTTTCTAAACCATCTCTGGGTCTTGAGAGACTCCATCCCTGAGATGTGGCTTCCTACTTGGCCCCCCATGGGCTGTCTTTGGGGAGACCACGAGAACCAGGGTAGCATGTCCTTTGCCCAAGAGTCAAGTCTGACTCATAATGACCTTGTAGTAGGACATTATGTAGTAGGACATTCCCCCATAGGGTTTCCAAGGCTGCCCGTCTTTCTGGAAGCAGACTGCCACATCTTTCTCTCGGGGGGGCAGTTGGTGGGTTCAAACCACTGACCTTTTGGTTAGCAGTCGGGTGCTCTGACCACTGTGTTATCAAGTGTCCTTGTCCGGGGCCTACAATGAAGACATAAATGGGGGAGCCAGGCTGTGGAATGAAACAACCAGTTTGCAGATGCTCCAAGTGGTCTAACAGCCCTTTCCCTTTCCCCACAGGATGGCTTCCCCATTCGGATAAAAGCAGTCCATGGAGTCAATGAGCCTCGAATATTTAAAGGCATCTTTGCCATAATAAAACCGTTTCTGAAGGAGAAAATAGCCAACAGAGTGAGTGGCGGCCCTGTTGACCACAGATACTTTGATACTTTAAGCTGGGGTGTTGTCGTTTGGCTCCTGTGATTTCTCTGTAACAACTTTGGATTTAGTTGATAATTTTGACTCTGGGTTTATTAATTGGCTAAGCAACTGCTGTTTGACTCTTTAGTATCCTGGCTTGGGCCTCATGAACCAACAGGGCAAAAAAGGTGATATGGGGAAGGTAGACGTTGGGCCCAAACCAAACCAAACCCACTGCCAGCGAATTGAGTGACTCACAGTGACCCTGCGGGGTTCCCGAAGCTGTAAAAGCCTCATCTTTCTCCTGAGGAGGGGCTTATGGGTTTGAACTACTGACTACAGTCCAGTGCTTATCCTACACTTCCATCATGGTTCCTTAGGTATCGGGCAGAGTTTTTAAAAAGTTGTGATGATTTCTTATGTAGCACCTGGGAGTTTATAGTCACTGTCTCCTACTTGCGATTGATGGCACTTTAAAGGACTGCCTTCCTCTCTGATCTCAAACAGCCAGTTCTCTCTTAACCTTTCCCAGCACAGCGGATCAAAATATGCTGAGTGGTATTTATCTCGCTCTTCTTTAGGCCAAAGAGGACTCTGGTCACCCTGAAGACCAGGGTCTGATTGCCCATTGTTCTCAGACCTCAGTGTGACATCTCCAGGTGGCTTGTCAAAAATCCAGAGCCCAGGCCCTGCTGAGGATTCTGTCACCAACTTTGAGTGGGGCCCAGAAACCTGTACTTATTTGTTGCTGTTGTTTAACTTTTATTGTGAATTGAGTGAAGGTTTACACAGCAGATCATCAGTTTTACATTCAACAAAATCATGTATTTCATTTCATTCCATGCAATCCCCTCCATGTAGCATCAGTTCCCCCACTTCCTCTGTGACTCTTATTTCCGTTCTACCACCTTGCCTAACCCTTCTGAATTTTGTCCTTAGGTAAGTGCCGCCCGCCCTTTCCATCTTGAATGATGGACTATTCCATGGTATGCGTACCTTACTAGGGATGTTGCCCCCTCTGTATTGTTGTCCCCCCTATCTATTGCCTGGCTGAAAACTGAGCCACGAGGGTGAGTTCAGTTCCAGACCTGAGGGGTGAACAAGGGCCATAGTCTCAGGTTTCTCGGGTTTCCTTCTGACCAGTGAGCCTGGTCTTTTTTATAAGTTTGAGTTTTAGGAACCTGTGTTTTTAAAACCTCCCTAGGTGATTTTGAAGCACAGCTCAGCTCAAGAACCACTGATTTCCTGGCCTCGCTGCCTCGGCTGACACCCCAGTTACTGTTAGTTTCTGGGGATCCTGTTTAGAACTTGCTTTTCTCAAAGCAGCCTTTGGACCTGGCTTTCCCATCTGTGGAACGCCCTTGTGTGTGGCCTGTGATGTTGCTCACTGGTTTATTTGTTTTTTCCTTCACTTGTCCATACATATTTACTGATCAACCACTCTCTGCAGTCTTCTTGTAGGGCAGGAGTGGGGAATCTTTCTTCTGCCCAAATTTTTAACATCATTTATGGGCCATACAAAATTCTCAACTTAAAAATTAGCCTGGTGTGGCACTTTGGGTTAATGCCCTAGACTGCAAAGCTGTTTGAACTGCAAGGTCGGTGGTTCAAGCTCATCAGCTGCTCCTCTAAAACCCTATACAAGGTTGCTTTGGGTCAGAACCGACTCAACAGCACTTAGCAGCAACAACAGTGTAATGGCTAAGGAGCTCAGATTGTGAAGTAGTTACGAGTCGGGCTACTAACCTCAACGTCAATTGTTCCACGGGAGAAAGATGAGGCTTTCTGCTCCTGTAAAGATGTATAGCCTCAGTACCTCTGAGTCAGAACCCACTCCACGGCACACCACCACCACCACCAATGTGATGATTGGAACTGCAGTTGCTATGATAGGGTCAGACCAAATGATTTTGGGGGCCTCGACAATATCTGGTCTGTGGGCCAGACATACCCCACCCCTGTTCTAGATGAACAAAACAGATCAGAATCCTTGGTCCTGGGAAGCTTGCCTTCTAGAGAGAGACAGATATTGGATGATAGTATTACCTAGGAAGGTGGTTGATTTGTTGTTGTCATTAAGTGCCATTGAGTTGGTTCTGGCCAACAGTAATTCTGTATTAGGTTTCCAAGGCCGTACATTTTTGACGGAGCAGAAAGCCTTTCTCCCGAGGAGCAGCTGGTGGACTTGAACTGCTGACCTTGTAGTTTGTAGTCCAGGCTTTATCCTATAGAGCTACCACATTCCCCAAGGTTACTGATTGTTGTTTAGTGCCCTCCAGTTGGTCCTGACTCATAGTGACCATATATAAAGTTTCTGAGAAGCAGCTGGTGAATCTGAACCACTGACCTTGCGGTCCAGTGCATTATCCCACAGGACTCCTTGTTGTTGTTGTTAAGTGCTGTTGAGTCTATATTGACTCCTAGAAGCCCTGTATAGGGTTTCTGAGGAGCGGCTGGTGAGCTTGAACCACCACCGACCTTGCAGTGCAAAGCAACCTTGCAGTGCACGCATTAACCCACAGTGCCACACCAAGACTCCCCAGGACTCCTAAGTGACATCCAATTGATTTGTACTCAGTGAGTGACCCTATGTGACAGTGTAAACCTGCCCCCTGGAGATTTCTAGGCTGTCATCTTTATGGAAGACCACAACTTCTCTCTCCTGAAGAGCAGCTGGCTGGGTTCTAACCACCTACCTTGTGGTTAGCAGCCAAGCACCTAGCTGTTGGGCACTAGGACTTCTTAAAATGTTGTTTTATGGAGAAAAATAAAGCAGGGAAAGGGACAGTGAGCACCGGAGGTAAGAAAGGGCTTTCAGTGTTCAATCGGGTGGGAGAGGTGCTATCATTGGGAAGTTGGCATTTGAGCCAAGATCTGAAAGGGTTGAGGGAGCAAGCCATACAAGTAGCCTGAGGGGGAACGTGCACCCCATGTTGGAGGAACAACTAGAGCAGAGAGAGAGCTGTAGGAAGAGATGGAACGGGGGGCCAGATTGGGGAGAGACTTGTGGGCATGCACACACCTGGCTTTTCCTTCTGTGTGAGATGGGAGCACCAGAGGGTTGTAGACAGAGGACTTCCGTTGTCAAAGATTGTGGTGGGATCAGAGTGAGAGCTGGGACTCCAGGGAGGAGGCACCTCTGGCAATCTGGTAATCTGGTGAGAGGCTGTGGCGGTGTGGATTGGGGTGGTAGGGAAGTGGTGGGATTCTGGATCTATTTCAGAGGGCCAGCCAGCACAGTGTAGGCTATAAATAAAATGACTTTATAAAGCTTTTTAAGGGAGCATTGGTGGCGCAGTGGTTACAGAAAGGACAGAAATTTGGACCCACCAGCTGCTCTGTGGGACACAGAGCTGGCAAGCCAGCTTTGGAAACCCCGTGGGCAGTTCTGCTCTGTCCTGTAAGGTCACTGCGAGTGCAGATAAACTGGACAAGTGGGTTTGGGGGCACAATGGGGAAGCACTTGGCTTCAATCCCACCAGTAGCTCCGCTGCTGCTGTCAGGATTACAGCCTGGAGCCTTATGAGGCGGCTCTCCTCTGTCCTACAGGCCTCGGCGGCCAGCCCGAATCCACTCAGCACACAGCAGCAGCAACTGTTTGGGCTGAACAGCCACTAACAGTTCCTTTATTCAGGCAGCAGATACTCATTTGCACATGTCACTTGATCACTGTCCTGCTGACTAACCAAAGGCTCTGTGTGTTTTCATTCCATTCCCCGACTTAGTTCTTCCTCCATGGGTCTGACCTGAACTCGCTCCACACGAGTCTTCCAAGAAGCATTCTCCCCAAGGAGTATGGGGGCACAGCCGGAGAGCTGGACATCACCGCCTGGAATGAGGCACTGCTGGCCTCCGAGGAGGACTTTGTGAGAGAGTTCTGCCAGCCGGTCCCCACCTGCGGCAGCATCCCAGGTGGAACCCTGCTACCCCAGGGGCTGGTCTCTGATGCACAGTGTGACGACTCCGTGCGGGCTGTGAAGTCACAGCTATACTCCTGCTACTAGCAGAGTGCCAGAGGCCTCTGTCCCCTGTGTGCCACACAGGGCCTTCACTTTCCTTCAGAGAGGTGCTGTGGATTCCACCTTGCTCCTGGTAATTACCTGCAGCCTGGGAGAAACACCTGTGGCGGAGCTCTGGGGACAAGTCTTGGGGGGAGTCCTTGGTTACTTGAATTACTGACTTGGAAAATGTCACCATTGATTCCAAAGTGTATGACCATTAATCTGGAAGCTGTATCTGATTTTCATGAATCTCGAAGCAAGAAAAAGCAGGACCAAAGTCTCTCTGATCCCAGGTGGCAGGAGAGAACCACGTGTCCACGAGGCAGCCTGCCCTTCTCCCTGTGAGATGGGGGCACTGGATGTGCGTGCCAGAGTTGACTCTGACCCCTGGTGACTGAGCTGAACTGTCACCGAGGGCTTTCTAGGCTGGAATCTTTACAGGAGCAGCTTGCTGGATCTTTGTCCTACGGCAAGGGGGCCACACGAGAGAGTTAGGAGTTTGTGTGTCTCTCACATGAACCCTGACTGTAGACCTCTGTTGCTCATCAGGAAACCTCAGTGGGAGGCCCAGGCTCCTTTGCCTTCACACAAGCTTCAAGACATGAGCAACATCCCTTAATCAAATTCAGGAACCAGAGACTCCAGAGCAGCTGTGGGACTCATGGGTTGAGTTTTTTTTGTTTTTGTTTTTTCTCACAGGTTGAGTTTTGCAATAGAAACTGAAGTTTCCCCAAACCCATAAAGCCTTAGCCCTGGTTTTCGATTAGGACCATGTAGGTTCTGGGAAGAATAAGATTTTATTCAACCTAAAATACTGCGTTTTGGGACAATGTAGCTGAAAGAATTCTGGCCTAGGAATTGAGACCCAGATGTGTGGTCCTGGAGAAGACATGGGCCTCAGCTTTCCCATCTGTAAAATGGAGCAGATTGAAATGCTGTCTGAGGCCCTTTTGACTGCTGAGATTCTGGGATGTGGTCTAATTATTGAATAACATCACCCTTGTTTCCTGTCTAGAAGGTAACTCTAGACACAAGGGGCTTGACCCTGTGTTCTCTGTCATTCCAAGAGGGATGTGTCACCATTTGACCCTGCTCTTAAATAGGCAAATGCCTGGGACTGTGATACCAACTTCCCTTGTATAGTGATAGCTACACTTTAAAAGAATGACTTTTGTGAGGATTAAGGGGGCAGGTAAAAGGACTTGGATCCTATACGGAGTCTTTCCATCCCTGACACTCAGATGCCATATTGTTACCCTGGCAGTGGCGAAAGATTACATTCCTTGGGATTCTTACATTTTGGTCTGGAAATGAACATGAGGGCAGGTTATTGTTGGGCCACTTCTGGGTTCCCTTCTCTGCCAAATCCACCTTGGTTTCTCTGTGGTTCAGTGCAGTAAGCCTGAATGTTAGCTCTTTTTAGCACTTTAAGACCCTTCCTGTTAAGAATTTAGCCTTAGCCCATACATCCAACTAGGTGGTTCATCTGATGGCTTTGACCTATCTTCATATTCATTCCATGTGTGTTATGGTGTTAATGTAGTGAAGAGTACTGTGTGATGTGTACCTTCTACTTGCATTTATTAGACCCACCAGGCAAGGGGATCAGTTCAGTTAGGAAGAGAATCCTTGTTGTTAAATGCATTGAATTGGACACCATAAAGGGTTTCTGAGGAGTGGCTGGTGAGCTTGAATCACCAACCTTGGGGTTCAAACCGACTTTGCAGTCCAGCGCATTAGCCCACAGCACCAATACTACTATGAAATTCGAAGACCAGTCTGTGATCACTAAGCCAGTCATTTTTGTAGCCCTTTTTTAAATTCCATGGCAACGGTGATGGTGGAAATTAATTTGCTTCCCTCATTAGTGCCAACTCTAGAGATCCTAACACTGGATCCTCCAGGGACCTGGCTAAACTTCAAGTGCCAAAATGCACACCCTGACTAATCGTGCCATCTGATGTTGGTCATGTGGTAGCACTGCTGGGAAGGCCTAAGTGGGGCGGGGGGGACTAAGGTAGAAGGTTCAGAAGTAGTCTGTATAGGAGAATTGGCTTTCTTAGGTTCCAAGAGGGGAGAGAAATTTAAAGAAAAAAGAGAGAAATGAATCACGTACCTCCCCACCCCCACTCCAAGTTTCTTATGTTTAAATTTTAGTGTTGTGTTCCTGGCAAATTGCCTGTGTCTGAATTAGCCCTTTTGTGGCCCATGGGACATATAGTGCCCACCTCTATTTTTTAGCTTTGTGGTTTAATGGGAAGCTCCTATTCCACTTAAAGTGCACGCTGCCATCTGGGGCTGGGGAGGGCTATATAACTGCATGAATCGGAATGAAGGGACCTCATTCTACTAATCCCAGCTCCAGAGACCACTCAGGACCCATATCCTCTTGTTGTTGTTGTTGTTGTTGTTGCATCAAAATCCATATTACCTCAAAACAGTAACGCCTTCTATTACTGAAAACATATGGTTTCCACAAAGTATTCGAAGCAGAAAATAATTCTGTCTTGAAAGGGATGGTCAAGCCCAACCTGAGGAACAGGAAGTTTTGTCTCTGTCGTTTCCAAGGTAACCAAGTTTCCAGAGCTGAAGTGTGCTGTGCTTGTTTTGACTCCAAAGAGAGATCAAACCTTTTCAGCTCCTTAGGTTTGAAGCAGGCCTCCCTGGGTGAAAATCAAGGCAGTCGGCACATGGTGTTTGTAGACAGTTGTCCCCAAGGGGGTGTTGAATGATGGATGAATTGGTGAGGGCTGGATCCAGTTGTGGGAGACCCAAGCCAACAGTGAACATCCAGAGTAAGACTGTAAATGAATTTTTCTTAACTCAAGGCACTGTGGCATTGGGAAGAGGAGTTTGTAAATTAGGAGAGCAGAGGTCCACCTTTTCTTTTGCTGGTTGTGTGGCCTTGGGAGAGCCACTTACGTCCTGAATCATTCTGATGATGGGGTTGACAGTCTGAGCTCAGCTACCCTGGTGCCAGCTTGACTACCACAGCGAGTGTTGTCGCTCTCCCAGTCTGCATTGCATATAATAGAAAATCGAGATCCGAATGGACTGCCACCCAAAGCTCCCAAATGAATCTGTAAACTTCAGTGGTAAAGGCCTTTTCTTCCTCCTCTTCCCCTACACCATTACACAGAATTCTAGAAAAGTGTGCCTCTTCCTGGACTCCGAGTCTACCTTCATGTGGAGAGGACAGACATTTTCAGAAAACATCTCAAGTTAGAAGATGCTAAGTTGTTGCCATAAGGAGAACCAAGGCAGAGGTGCTTCACACAAGTCCCTGTGATAGCCTTTCAGACTTTTCTGTGAGGTAAGCAGTGTCTTCAAATGCTGTCTCATTCCCAGATTACTCATGGGATTACTTATTGATTGGGGTTAACAAAATCTATAGTACTGTTGTGATGTTATAGTAGCTCAGTTTAAACCAGCTTTTAAGGGTTCCCTTTGAAACTTCTTTTTCTTAGAGTAAAAATGTCCGCTTAGCTAATGTGCAGGGGTGGCTGTCCTGTGGCCGTGAGAGGAGTGAACACCCCAAACAGAAACAAGTCGTAAATTGAGGCACGACATCTGTGGTGACACCCCTCAGTTGGTTAATTCTGAAAACCTAAAGCTTAACTCTTTCATCTCCTGGTTCAGAAAAAGGTTGCTTGAAGTGTTAAGCAAACTATTACTAGATTTTGGTTCAAACTGATTGTCAGTTATTCCTCCTTGATAGCTTTGCTAGGTGGAAATCCATGTGACTGGTGGAGGGGAGTGATAGTGGGGGGTTTACGGTTTTTCATTTAGCTTCCAAACAACACAGACTCACGTGGCTGGGCTGCGTATTTAGTCAGGCAGTAATTCCGATGCTGTGTGGTTCTTGTGGACAGGCCTCGGCTTCTCGGTGTATCACATAGGAGTTTGCTACAAGTAAAATATGGAAACTCCAGTGGCCAAGAGCCTCTGATCCCACTTTGATGGGGTGAGTGGTGGGTCACCATTTCAACCTCTGGTGGCAGTCTGTGCTCCAAACTGAAATGGTTTGGTTTTGAGGGGAGGGGACGCACAGTGAGGGACTTGTTTACTTCAGTGTTTATTTTGACCAAAGTTTATTTTTCTAGTGTATTTTTTAAGTCGGAATGGTGAAAACATGTAATTTTATTATGCATGACTGGGTCTTACACAATAAAAATCCCTGTAAGGCTGTGTGTGGAGTTCTTTTGTACAATGAGGGTTTGGATAAGGGCTCTGATCCATGCTTCCAGACAGCACAGCGAAGCTGTGACAGAACTGGGACAGCACACTGTAGCCATCGGAATGGCTGTTAGGATGGTCATGTGCCATCAGAAGACATCAGCGTGGTGACAGCTGGAAAATGATCCAGAACAGGTGACACGCTGTCAGTTCTTGAGGCCCAACTATACTTCCCATACTGATCTTGGATCCTTCCAATAATTGTCGTTATTAGGTACCATTGAGTCAGTACTGACTCATAGTGACCCTCTGCACAACAGAATAAAACAAAACATTCCTGGGCCTGCACCAACCTTACAGTTGCTACCGTGGAGCCCATTGCTGCTGCCACTGCGCCAACCCATCTCATTGGGGGTCGTCTTCTTTTTCTCCCACCCTCCACTTGACCAAACATAATCCTCCAGGGACTGGTCCCTCCTGATAATATGTCCAAAGTATGAGAGACAAAGTCTGGCCATCGTGGCCTCCAAGGAGCAGTCTGACTGTACTTTTACCAACACAGATCTGTTTGTTCTCTTAGCAGTCCATGGTACTTTCAGTATTCTCCTCCAACACCATAACTCAAATGCATCAGTTCTTCTATGGCCTTCATTATTCACTGTCCCCAACTTTCACATGTATATAAGGTTATTGGAAATACCTTAGTCCTCAAACTGACATCTTTGCTCTTAAACACTCTAAAGAGGTCTTGTGCAGATTTGCCTAATGCAATACATCCTTTGACTTCTTGACTGCTGTTGCCATGAATGTTGATGGTTGATCCAAGCAAAAAAAGGTCTTTGACAGCTTCAGTCTTTTCTCCATTTACATAGATGTTCTTTATTGGTCCAGTGGTGAGGATTTTTGTATTCTTTACACTGAGGTGCAAGCCATACCGAAGGCTGTGGTCTTTGATCTTCATTAAATGTTTTAAGTCCTCTTCACTTTCAGCAAACAAAGTTGTATCATCTGCATATCTCAGGTTGTTAATGAGTCTTCCTCCAATACTTAATGCCATGTTTTTCTTCATATAATCCAGCTTCTTGGATTATTTGCTCAGCATAGAGATTGAATAAGTATGGTGAAAGAACACAACCCTGGCACATACCCTTCCTAATTTTAAACCGGTGTTCCCGTTCGTTCAAATAGCTGCCTCTTGGTCTATGTAGATTCTTCATGAGCACAATTTTTCCTGGAATACTCATTCTTTCCAATATTGCCCATAGCTTATCATGATCCATACAATCGCAAGACTTTGCAGTCAATAAAGCAATGTTTCTGGTAGTCTCTGCTTTTAGCCAAGATCCATCTGACATAAACAATGATAGCCTCATTCCACGTCCTCTTCTGAATCCGGCTTGAACCTCTGGAAGTTCTCTGTTGATATATGGTTGCAGTCGTCTTTAAATTACCTTTAGCAAAATTTTACTTGCATGGGATATTAATGATACTGTCCTATGATTAATGCATTCTGTTGGATTACCTCTCTTTGGAATGGGCACAAATATTGCTCTCTCCCAGTCAGTTGGTCAGGTAATTGTCTTCCAAATCTCTAAGCATAGATGAGTGAATGCCTCCAGTGCTGCATTAGTTTATTGAAAGGTTTCAATTTGTGTTCCATCAATTCCTAGCATCTTGCTCTTTGGCAATGCCTTCAATATGCATTGGACTTCTTTTGGTATCATTGGCTCTTGATCATATGTTACAACTCGAAATGGTTGAACACCATTTCATTTTGGTACAGGGTATCTGCATCTTCTTTCGATGCTTTCTGCATCACTCAGTATTTCAAGTCAAGGCTTCATTTTTTTCTTCAGTTCCCTCAGCCTGAGAAATGCTAACTGTGTTCTTCCTTTTTGGTTTCTAACTCCAGATCTTTGCACATTTCATTATTAACATTTCTCTAGCTGCCCTTTGAAAATGGCTATTCAGCTTTTTGACCTCATTTGTCCCATTTACTTTGGCATCTCTATGCTGAAGTCCCAGTTTCAGAGTCTGTTCTGACATCCATTTTGGTCTTTTCCTTTCTTGTCTTCTTAGTTACCTTTTACTTTCTTCCTGTATGATGTTCTTGATGTCATCCCACAATTCTTCTGGTGTTCGGTCTTTAGTGTCTAATGCATGAAATCTGTTCTCAAGATCTCTAAATTCAGGTGGGATGGGATGTGTTCAAGGTCTTGTGGCTCTCATGGACTTGTTTTCATTTTCTTCAGCTTCAGCCTGAACTTGCACATGAGCAATTGATGGTGGTCTGTTCCAGTCTGACCCTTGCCTTGTTTTGGCTGATATGGAGCTTTTCTATCTGCTCTTTCCACAGATGTAGCCAATTTGATTTCTGGTGAGGTCTAGGTGTATAGTCATCTTTTATGGTTATCATGCGATCTCCAGCTTCATTTTTATCACCAAGACCATATTTTCAACTATTGATCTTTCCTCTTTGTTTCTAACCTTTGCATTCCCATCACCAGTAATGATCAATACATCAAATTGATTGCATGTTTGATCAATTTCAGACTGAAGAAGTTGGTACAATTTCATCATCACTGGGTTTAGTGATTGGTGTGTAAATTTGAATTACTAGTTGTATTAACTGGTCTTCTGTATGACTATTAGCCTATGACAGACAGCAGTGTATTTCAAGATAAGACCTTGAAATGTTCTTTTTGATGACTGTGATGCCATTCCTCTTCAATCTGTCATTCCCAGCATAGTAAACCATGTGATTGTCAGACTCAAAATGGCCAATACCAGTTCATTTCAGCTCACTAATGCCTATGATATTGATGTGTATGTGTTCCATTGCATTTTCTACAATTTCCAATTTTCTTAGATTAGTACTTAATACAGTCCATGGTCAAATTATTAATGGATGTTTACAACTGTTTCTATTTGAGTTGTACCCCATCAGCAAATGAAGGTCTCGAAGGTTTTACTCCATTCATTTCATCATGGTCAACTCTACCTTGAGGAGGCAGCTTTCCCCAGTTGTATTTTGTGTGCCTTCCAACCCAAAGGGTTTATCTTTCGGCACTATATCTGACAGTATTCTGGTGCTGTTCATCATGTTTCAACCTTCAGCATTCTGGTGCTCACAGTGGTCCACTGCTATTCATAAGGATTTCCAGTGACTAAATATTCTTAAGTAGTCTGTCTCTTCTTTCAAGTCTGTCTTCATCTGTCCACCATGAGCGACCCTGCTGGTATTTAAAATTCCAGTGGCATAGCTTCCAGAATCACAGTAAAACAAGCCACCAGAGTATGACAAACTTGACAAACCAGTGGTAGCCTTCCAGTAATAGCCACTAACAACTCCTGAGTTCTTATGTGGACTTACCATGTCAACACTAAATTACTATTTACTCTTCAAATACCTGTAATGTAGTATAACCCTTGTGAGGAGTGTGAGGCACAAAACAGTTAAGTAGATTACCCAAGGACACATAGGTGAGCAAGTAGTAGAGTTGGGATTCAAAGCCAAGCTGACTAGAGCCCACTCTTTCCTCCTGATTGTTGGAATTAAGTTGTACCGGCCTAATTCCTGAAGAAGGTAGAGAGTAAGACAGTGTCTGTCTGAAAATTGGCTTCTTTTTCTGGCTTCTTGATGGATATAAAGCAATAGTTCTCAACCTCAGACTGAAGTTGTAACTGAACATTTTGTACCAGGATCCCCCGCTATAAGCAAACCCAGACTCCTTGGGTAACTGGGATGTGGTTTGATTAACTCTGAGCCCATGGCATGCTTGGCTTTTTCTCACACCTTCTGTGCATTGTAGAAAAAAGCACTGTGTCCCAGAGGAGACAAAAGTTTAAGTCATCAAAAGTTTAAGGTGTATTGGTGATGAGTCCATTGAGAAACACTCTTAACACAGGATGTCCATCCACTTACTGTTGCTATTGATGATGCAAAACTACTTCAACAATGCAAAACTACTTCAGGCCAAGCCTTCCTGAGGAGGTTGTGGATGTTGGACCAGGAAAGAAAGCCAACAGCTGCAATCCTTTCTGACCTAACAGTGGTGTTAACGAGGCTCGATTGTGGCACTTTGGTAGTCACAGAATTATTTTCCATGTTCTAAGCCAGCCCTTTCTAAGTACCCTCCAGTTTTCCCCAGTGCCCACTCCTGCCATGGTATTGGTTTGACACCTCTATAAATATATGGCAGGAAATGTTTCATGTGCTTGAATGGGGTCTAATTGAACAAGAACTCTGAAGTCAGTCCTGGGGTTGTTTCTCTGTGTAGTCTCTTACTAGGAAACCGTGGGAAGGGTGCTAACTTCTGATAAGACTCAGCTGGATCTGTAAGAGGTCGAGAACAGTCCCCAGCTTGCAGGGTGTACTGTTGTCTCCTTGCTCAGGGCCTGTCTATAGCTATGTATGTAGTATCTATCATTACTCTTCACCTGAAGACTTGGGCCCTGCCTGGCTTGAGTCACCAGCAGTAATGAGGACCTCACCAACCAGACAGGCTGGCTGACCCAGGTTCCTCTGTGACAGACTGGATAAACCATCTGAACTCCCATTAAGACACATGAGCTTGTGATCCATCTGCAAGGATGAAATGTCCCATCATGAGACCTGAATACTCACCTCCGCCTAAGATATAGAGGAGACGTGCAATCAAGCAAAGACTCAGAATAGGAAAAAACGACTCTGGCTTAAATTAGGCCTTGGATGATGGCGTGGTCCAGAATAGTAAAAACAACCAGGCCATGGCCAATCATGGCAGTTTCTTTGATTATCCAGAGAAAGTTTTATTTTCCAGTTAAATGAGTACCTCTCAAGACCAACCTGGAGAGAAACGAATCCAACATGAGCCAATAAGCACCTTCCAATTGCAACTAGGTAAAAATGGCAGCCAGTGCTGAGGCCTTTGATGAGTTCATAGAGCACACTGCTGACCTCCAAGCCAGGGCCCACGGTCTGCAGTGCAACTGACAAACACCAGATGACTCATCTGGGATGGGATGACACTGTGGTTAAGTCCTGGTGACTCAGCTTACTGACAGTGCTGGCAGGTGCATTAATTCAACACATGGGAACAGAATCTACCTCAGCCATGGCTCCACAGCACTCAACAACAACAACTAGCCCTGAGCAAACTATTGGGTCTAATAGGCAGACATAAGTCATTCTAAGGGTACCACAAAGGAGCTCTGGTAGCATAGTGGTTATGAATCGGGCTGCAAACCGCAAGGTCAGCAGTTCGAAACTACCAGCTGTTCTGCGGGAGAAATATGAGGCTTTCTGCTCCCGTAAAGATTTATAGCCTCGGAAACCCTGTAGAGGGTCGCTATGAGTCGGAACCAACTCCACGGCACATAACAACAACAACAACAACAAGGGTACCACCAAGCCCAACAGGGACACTGCCCCGCTATACTTTTTACGAAGTTGTTATTTCAAATTAATATTGAAGTGATCATGAGAAAAAAATAAACACTTTATTGGGTTTTGTTACATGTATTTTACAGTTTAGCATTGCTTTTACTTTTAATTACATAAAGCAGAAGGTGGGCCATCCTTATGTTTCTTGAAGCTTAGGACCTATAAAAGTCTTCATCTGACTAACCCTGCGGTTACTGAAATAGGCACATGCTTTACAGTGGTAAAGTAAGCAGCGCAATCTTCCCTATCTGCTCCCTGCAGCCTGTCATCCACTCCAACTGACACTGCCTGCTCTGGTTCCATCTGTTTACTTCACTAAAGAGCAGCCAAGTGTTATTGTATGCTCTCTAGTCAGTTCTGACTCACAGCGACCCTGTATAGGGTTTCCGCGGAGCGGCTGGTGGATTTGAACCACAGACCTTTTAAGTTCAAACTGACCTTGCTGTCCAGTGCTTATCCTACACAATACCACACCAGGACTAAATGTTGTTGTTAAGTGCTGTTGAGTGGTTTCCAACTCACAGTGAGCCAGTGTAGGGTCTTCGAGGAGCAGCTGGTGGATTTGAACTGCCACCTTGTGGTTCAAGCTGACCTTGCTGATCTTCTAGCACTGCCCCAGAACTCAGGTATGGTCTCCATTCGGTACTGGCTGACCATCTCTGACCTTTACATATTGTCCAGTCTCATTTTAGCCCATATTGAGATGCGGTAGATCCATACAATAAGCAATTGACTACAAACAACAAGGTTGGCGGTTCAAGCCCACCAGCTGCTCTGAGGGAAAAAGATAAGGCTTTCTGCTCTCACAAGGATTTAAAGCCTCAGAAACCCTATACAGGGTCACTATGAGTCTGAACTGACTCAAGGGTATTTTAACAACCACCAGAGTGCTATTAGTATGGGCTAAGCAAACTATCTTTCCTCTTTATACCACTGATTGTGAAGACAACACTGAGGTTCAGAGAGACAGTCATCTGCCCAAGGTCACACAGTGCAGACTCAACTGTTAGCTGACCAGTTCTTAACCATTCAGAACTAAACACCTCTATCCAACCTGCTCTATTTCCTGGTTTTCCTCTTAAACAAATGGAACCAACCATCTCCCCAGGTGATTTAACCAGAATCACCCTGTAATCTACCTGTCCCCCATATCTAACTCATTACTGACTTTTTAATTCTAAATACCAAGTAGCTCCCAATTTCTCTCCATCTTCACTCCCACTTCTCTATTTCAAATGTCGCAGAAACTGTCCCTGGTCTCATCTCTCTAAACCCCCTTTCCACATTATCTGTCACTATGAAGAGGCGCCCCATTGCCCTCAACACAAGGTTGAGTAACTCTTTAGTACATTTAAGAAGTCCTCCATATACTGGTCTTTGGCCATTTCCCCCTTGTCTGGCTTTATTTGCTAAACAATGTTTCCCATCTCTCTGCTTTAACACACGAAGTTTCATCCGCCTTTCAGCAATGCCTTCACACTTCCTAATCCTCTTTGAGAATTGATCAGTTCTTGGCTTTGACACCACTTCCTCCAGGACACCCAGCAGGCACCGTTCATTTGAATCCTCCACAATTCCTAAATCTCAGTACCAATGACACATTGTAACCACTCAGGTACTGATGTTCAGCCTCCTTGAAACTGGAGGTCCAAAACTAAAGACTGTCATATTTAAAACTGTTGTCTCTAGAACCTAACAGTGCCTGGTACAGAACATACACCCACTAAGTATCCACTGAAAGAACAAATTGCTCCTATTCTACCTCCTTGAATAAGTTTCATGACTAGAGCCTTGTTTGTCTCTCCCCTACTAAGAAGATAGTACAACTCTGAATGAGTGCAGAAGTTTATTCACCAGGCAGATCTTACATTTCAGAAGGAACTGGACCATCCTGCTAGGTACCTGATAAGCCGGACTTGCCCCCATAAATCCCCATATACAGAATGGTTACTGATTCATAAAAGCTGTTAAAAATGCCCTTAATGAGCTTAAAGTGTTCCATTTTAATCAAATACCTTTATAGTGCAAATATAATAAATTCACATGCATGTGACATTTACAGACTCAGAAGAGAATGAGGGACTAAAGGTGCAATGCTTGCTTCCCAGGTGAGCCTTCATTTTAATCAGACACAGCGCCGTTACTGACATACACACAGCTGGCAACGCCACAGGCTCAAGCAGCAGTAATCTGCAGTGTTTTTAATCAAAAACGGTAAATGAAAAGATTCAAAATGTTAAAATCGTAGGCACCCTTCTGGAGCAGGAGCCATCCATGTACTTCCTAAGCGTGGAAGGATGCTGGTCTCACACAAATTAGGGCTTCCACGGAGGAAAACTCAAGTCATTCCATTTTTGCTTTTTATGGATATTGCAATAGAAATATATTAACGATGGCCTCAAGTATCCAACATTTTCCTATCTTACATTTTAAATCATAGCTTTAGGAACCTACATGGTTTTATAAAGAATTCTCTTCACATCACAGCACAGCTGTAATAGCTCTCTTTAAAACGAAAAAATGTTCCCACTGTAACATATATATATATCTACGTGAAAAGCTAAGATCCTGCATCAAGCATTATTCAATCTCACCATCTGATATAAACCTGGATAGTGTCATATTTGCAAAATGTTCACACTTAATATTGTAGCTGAAGCGAAGATAAAAGGAACGTGGGCTGTAGCACAGGGGACCTTTATGAATTTCAGTGGTCTCATTGGCACTTGGGTTCAGCTGAAGTCCCGACCGGTGAAGACAAGTGGAGCCACCAGGGTCCAGATGTAAAGGAGGAGGCAGGCCCAGCTGGAGCTGATCTTGACCCACACAGCAGGCCACTTTCTGGTCATGTTCTGGAACTCTGCTTCAGGGCTAAGGAACCAGGAGAGAGGAGGAATGGGAAAGCAGCAGCAGAGGGAGGAAGCAGAACAAGTCAGATTACATCACGGGGACTGCAATCAGTGACATGAAACAAAGTATGTATGAATTACTGAATGGAAAATGGATCTGTTCTGTAAACATTCACCCAACTCCCAATAAAACGTTTGAAAACAAAAAACTAGAAATAATGAAAATATTGACACATTATGAAAATGATTTCAGTGTCTGTGAACAAGCTGTGTAGAAATTGTTAGAATGGGAATCTAATTTACTATGTAAACTTTCGCCTAAAACACAACATTAAAAAAAAAAAATTCCCGCTGGGTTTTAAATGCAAGAAGAGAAAAAGAAGTATTTCAGAAGAATCAGCATGGAACACAACTGCATTATATGGGTGAGAATTTGGGAATTCTGGGGTGAGGACAATGTCTGAAGATTTTACAGGCAGTCCAAGAAGCTAAATGATCTCTTCCTACCTGTACCAGCTGGTCAGAGTCATCATGATGTACAAGGAAGCCAAGCAGAGCATGAAATGGAAGGCAGAGTAGCTGTACTGCACTCCTTCTTTCTCATTGTCCAAAGCCCGCCGAAACTGTCCATCTTCTTCATCACTGGCACCATTGGTAGCAGTGTCATTGAGGATCACACTGTCGCTCCCTGACAGGGTCAGCTTGTTCACTTGGCTAGTGCTGGAATTGCGAATGCTGAAAGTGTCCAAAGAAGACAATTCAGAAAGCGGGCATAGTGTTAAGCAGCTGCTATTGGCCTGTACCAGCTGTTCCGCTCCCAGAAAGATTTACAGCTTCGGAAACCCTGTACAGGGTGGCTATGAGTCAGAACCAACTCCAAGGCACATAACAACAACAACAACAACAACAACCAGCCCGTATGTCTGAAGGTGATTTCTGAGCTACTCCTACTTTCTCTGGTACACAGAAGGTACCCACTAGAGTTCTGCTAAATGACACACACTACACAGTCATCTCAGGAGATGCAGAGAAAACACTGGCCTTTCATGCTAGGAACACACTCTCCTGATAGGAACACCCTTTTATCATGCAAACACATCACAAACTAGGAATAGAAAAGAACTTCCTCAACCTGATAAAGACACTATGAGAAGCCCACAGCGAACTATTCTGCTTTATGGTGAAAAACTGCCTTGCTTTCCCCCTGAGATCAAAAACAAGACAAGAATGTCTGCTCTCACCAATTTTATTCTCATTATTGAGATGGCAAATTGCCTAAATTAATCCAGAGATTCAATGCAATGCAAAATGGGTATAAACAGCCACCACTGGTCATCTCTGGAAGTTTGGGACTACCAAACTTAAACACTGTTGTTGTTGTTAAGTACCGTCCAGTTGGTTCCAACTCACTGCAACCCTGTATAGGGTTTCTGAGGAGTAACTGGGAGGTTTGAACTACTGACCTTGTGGCATGCAGTCCAGTGCGCTTATCCTACAGCGCTACACCAGGAGACTTAAACATAGATGTATGAAATTCTTCAACTGTTTAAATATTGTGTACAATGATAATATTCCTCATGAGGATGTACCTTTAACTTACCTAGAATACACAAGGCAGATAACAAAGACTAGCAGCCCCAAAATATCCTCTACTTCCAGAAAATGTCCAGTCTTTATTGGTGGAGCAGAAGTTGGGGCTACAGCAGATGAGTTTCCAGGAGCCCAGGTTGGTGTCGTTCTGTGTGTGATGATGCTCAGCAGGTCGGGTTTGCAGGAATGATCTGAGAATGAGAAACGAGATTCCGTTACCCTGGTGTACCTCATTCTGTTGCACAGACATCTGACACATGTGCTTACACACCAGTCACTCATTGTGCAAGACAGAAAGACTAGAGTCAAAAGATCCCGAGACAGCAGTCAGCACCCTATTTGTTATACCCAATGACTCTGTTTTAGGAGAGGAAAAAGAAAAAGATACTATCAAAGTATAAGAATATACATTTTGATTTCACTGGTTTTGTGATTTAACTGGTATTTTTGGTTCTATAGTTGTGCAAAGGCTTTAACTACAAGTTTATCCCTAGTTTTGTTTGTACACAGTTGCAAAGGAATCTAATAAAAAAATAAGTTAAATCATCATTGAAGGATCTGGAATAATGGCTTACCTTTAAAAGGAGTATAACTGTAAAAGGAGATTACCTCCAGCCGTTTTGATTAGTGCCCACAACAAAGTTCAATGAAAGCAGTTCTACAATACGGCTGCAACAATGCTAATCTTATCCAAAGCCCTAAACTAGTTCACTTAGTCCCAGCTATTTACAAGGTTACATCAATAGGCATGCAGAAAGAAATTTGAAAGGTATAATGAATAAATAGTGAACTTAAAAAAAACCACCACATTGCTCAAGGTCTAGTTTTTGTACTACCGAGAGGCAATGTCCTATTTCAGTCTTGTGTTATTGAGCTTCCCTTACCTGGTACATTGGACATGGCTGAGAATGTGAGGTACATGGTGTACAGGGTGATGACAGAGGACTGCAGGAGCCCAGACCGAGGCTGATGTTCCTGTGAAATCCAAAGAAACACAATACCAGAGGGGAAGCAAAAACTGACTTTCTAACACCAGCTATGGAACATCTTGCCTGGCAGGCAGAGCTAGCCTAGAGCCTTCTGCTTGGCGGGTGAAAGATAACAGGTAACCTTGCTATTTCTTAAGTGTGATTGCAAAAGAGCCAGCAAAGAGGAGCCTGCACTATGAGTTCTTAAGGCATTCCCTAACCCTGGTTGTGCCTGTGTAACGCACCGAGCTTTGGCGGTCTAGTCCCGTCATGCAGTGCGAAGAGTGGAAGTGCCTGATTTGGGGGTTGCTAGGTGCCTCACACTTCAAGACTTACAATTTTCCCGTTTTTAAAGGATGCTTTATTTCATATCTAAGGAGCTATGATATTCTTAAAGTTGTATATTTAAAAGATGAAACTCAAAGAACAAACTTTATTTTTAAATATTAAAACCAATTATATTTTAAGCAAGTCTGATTCCCTTAAAATACTTGGCTAATGACTCATGAGAATCACTCCCATGACTTAAGTACTTTTATAATAACTATAAATTCTCAAATTAGTCAACATTAAAAGCCATTCACAAGCGAAGGATATAACCATACCTGAATTTTTGGAAGAACTGAAATGACAGAAACCACAATGCACAGGATCAGATTAATACTGATGAACCACTTGTTTTCTGTGCAGCCATCAGGTTTGGTGAAATAAACGTAGAATAATACCACTGAGATGAATGCCAGGGTATAAAGGAAACTTGTCGCAGACAATAAAGCTGAAAACCAAGGGGAGGGACTAATATGAATGCCCACAATTAACATAAATACAACTTTTTACAATGAAGATCAACTTTGACTTTACATAAAAATCAAGAGGTATCATTTCACTTTTATAATGGTCAATAATTTACAGTGAAATGGTAGAAGTCGCAAAGCTGAAATTTCAGGTTAAGCGTTGGCTCAAGCATTTGCATTAGCACCCGGATTACCTAAATTGGCTTATTGGGTTGGGTGGACAGACATTTGATGAGTCCAACTAGGGGACACTGCTCATATAAGGTGAATTGTGGTGGTTGTGTGTTACCACATCAGTTCCAACTCACAGCAACCCTGTATAGGGGTTTTCGAGGCTGCAGATTTTTAGGGGAGTAGAAAATCTTTCTTTCACAGAGCAACAGGTAGATTCGAACTACTGACCTTGCAGTTAGCAGCCCAGTTTGTAATCCACTATGCTGCCAGAGTTCTTTTTAGGTAAATGACATGCATGGAAAGCTTTTCTTACATGAGCCAGTGCACAGCAAACTACAGTTATTTTCCCATCTCAGAGACATATCACATCCCTGAGTCAGGCAAGGAATTCATTTGCTATTTTCAAACAACTAAGGTTTCCTTCCATTTACATGGCTAATCAACAATTAGTTATGTTAACTATCTGAAAATGAAAAAACCATGAAGCACAGCATATGGTGTACTTCAATAAGTTGCAGCAAAGCTGAACTTAATTTGTGCTCAATTCAAAGCAGACATTTATTTGAAAAAAACAAACTAGTTTCTTCATGGATTTTTGATATTTAAAATGAAACAATATAAAATTAACACAGTATTTAACATTTTTGCAGGTGAATACACAAGATTTCCCTGTCTTTGTGATATGCTGTTCCTGCTGTTTCTGACTCATAGTAACCCCGTTTAGGGTTTCTGAGGAGCAGCTAATGGGTTTGAGTTGTGAACCTTGAGGTCCTGTGTATCCTACAGTGTCACACCAGGACTCCTTACTTATAGTTATTCCAAAGCATGGCTAATCTCTAACTCATTATTATTACATTCTTCTAAAATTGAGTAGCCCAAAATACATTACAGAAAACAAAAGTATATGAATAGGAAAAAAAGAAAAAATATTTTTACTAGAAAGGATTTTCAGAACTCCCAACCCATAATGATAAGATTACCTAAAGTTCTTTGCCTAAAGAAACAAGACATTACAATTTAAGTGACTGACAACTTTACTATTAGATGCTGTCAAGTCAGTTCTGACTCAGCAAGCCTATGTGCAGCAGAAGGAAACACGGCCCAGTCCTGCACCCGCGGCACACTCACCACTAAGCTCCCCGTTCATGACTGCACAACCAGTTAGAAGAGACCCATATCTGTATGCATTTCAAAGCAGCATGACCCACAGGAAGGTGGAAATCAAACAGTATCATTTATAACATAAGCAAGTGACATTTTACTGAGAATAATTTTTAAATGGTTGCAGCTGCACATCCACAGGAAGCTGTCAGAAATTCAAGTCAGATTCAGAAGAGGACACGGAAGGCGAACTGGTCCTGGCTGAAGTGCATGTGGTATTAATGACATTGTAAAGCCAGTTCCTACCCAGTCACCCTAGACAAGGCTTCAGAGACTGTGCAGAAAGTTTCATCTTTCTCCCTCAAACCACTGACCTTGTAATTCAGTCTAGGGCTTATCCTACAGAGCCACTGCACTCCTGATATTAATGATACTGTTCAATAACTTCAACAATCAATACCAAGTAACTTTTATTTGGAATGGGTACAAATATGGATCTTATAATGGACTGACCAGGTAGCTGTTTTACAAATTTCTTGGTATAGACTAAGTTAATGCTTAGAGTGTTGAATCTGTTTGTTGAAACATCTCAATTGGTACTATTAATCCTAAATGCAGCTTAGACGTCTTCCCTCAATACCATCTGTTCATGATCATATGCTACCCCCTGAAATGGTTAAACACCAATCAATTATTTTTGGTACTATGACTCTGTATAGTCCTTCCATCTAATGATGCTTCGTGCACCATTCAAAAGCCCATAGAATCCCTTCAATATTGCAACTGGAGGCTTGGATTTTTTCTTGAGTTATTTTAACTCATTAAATAAATTATAGTACATCTGTGTGGCACTATGGGATAATGCACTGGGGACCACAAGGTCAGTGTGAACCACAAGATCGGTGGCTCAAATACACCAGCCACTCCATGGAAACCCCATACGGGGCAGTTATGAGTTGGAACCGACCCAAAGGTACTTACCACCAACAACCACAATAACATTCTATAGAATACCTATTAAATGCATGACTTACTCACTGGCATGAAAGAATAGTAATACACTAAATGAAAAGTCATGGAAACATATATAGCACGATCCTATTTTATTTAAATGACATTCAAGTGAAAAAATACAAAGGGCCTTCAACAAGTCCGTGGAAAATTTCCAGTTTTTTAGTTCCACAAACTTTCTGAAGCTCCCTTAGACAGATAAACATTGCATAACTGTGGTTACATCTGGAAGGAAAATGAGATGCAGGTGAGTGAGGAGAGATCTGCGTATTTTACTTGTTATGAAGTTCTATCTTTTTTGTTTACGGTGAAACATGGGTTTTTTTGTTTTTGTTTATTTAATAATTTTAAAAGCAGGCTAAATAAATGACAATGTTGTTGTTAAGTACTACTGAGTCAGTTCTAATTTACAGTGACCTATATATAGGATTTTTGAGGAGCAACTGGTGGGTTGGTACCACTCATCTTCTGGGTTAGCAGTCGAATGCTTATCCTACAGCACTATACCAGGACTCTAAATACATGACAATAAAATAAAAAATTTGATGTTTTATGTATTAAAAGTCTTTAAAATAGTCATATCCTTTGACCCATCTACTTCTGGAAGCTAATTCTAAGAAAATAATCATTATTGCTATACAGACTAAAGTATGTTCACTTACTACTTAGAAGTCAAAGAGAAAAGTCAAACCACAAACAATTTGAATGTAAAAGTCCAATAAAATGCAAACAAGACTTGTTTGATCTTTTCTTTGCACAGAAGATACATTTGCTCACAGAACAAAAGACTGGGAGGCTATAGACTTAATATGCTAGCAGATAATGATCAGTAGATTGTGGGGGGTTTGTTTTCTTTTAATGTGATTTTCTACTTTTCAAGTTTCTGACATAGATCACCTGTAATTTTTATGAAAGGGAAGCGGAGGGAGACAGAATCTCAGCAACTGTTATTTAAGTCCTACTCCTAACTCAGAATTCTTAAGTGCCTTTTACCTATTGGAAAGCTCTGAAGAGAGATGGAGGTCACACTCTCAAGAAAGCCGAACTATTCACCCCTCTCTGCTGGAAGTAAGTGGACAGATTTCCCCCTTGTAGAACCTATCTGGGTCTCCTATCAATGGAGACAAGGTATTCAAAATTAAGGCTATAGTAGTGAATAAAAGCAACTCACTTTATTTAGATACATCTAATTACATTTGTTTTGTTTTTTGAGTACTGCAAGGTCGGCAGTTCAAGCTCACCAGCCACTCCTCGAAAACCCTATACAGGGTTCTCTATGAGTTGATCCGACTTAACAATTACATTTTACTAATCCCAAAATAAATAGATTGGGAGACTCCAATGATTAGTATGTTATCTGTGCTACTCCCTTTTAATAATGCATATAATTCAGAATTGACTCAGGTTTTTTTTTTTTAAAGATAGCTCTATAATAGTGTTCAAACCCACCAGCTGCTCCTCAGAAACCTATACAAGGTCATTGTGTGTCAGAATTGACTCAACGGCACTCAACAACAGAGGTTTTCATGTAGCATAACGCAGCATGGCTCTCGGTGAGTTTAGGTACCTACCAGCATACCAGCACCTTGGGTTTCCTTCCTCCATTTGATTTACCCATTTTTCATTCCAAGAATGAGCGAAATCCACCAGCAGCACCAGCTGGATGACAATGAATAAGAAAGCCCCTATCATGCCAACAACAAACCAGGCTACAAACCAAAAGAAGAAAAGTTATTTTGAACACAGAAGTAACATTTCAATAGGCCGATATTCTGAACAAATTTCAACTCAAATGAGAGGTGTTACCTACTTATCCTGTCTCCAACAGCAATGCAAACTCACAGACATTCTCTGAGAAGTGCCTTGTTGGGTTTCTGCCCTTTTTATAACTTGTTCTAGCTTATGCCAATGGGATCCTAGACAGTCTAAATGGTATACGCCTTGTCCTTTACTATAGAGACGGAAAATCAGAGTAGAAATCCAAAGAAGTCACTTTATGCCATATTAAAGAAAGCAGGCTAAAACAAAAACAGTGGAACAAACGACTTACAAATCCTTATGTGGTCCAGCTTTCCCCTTAACTGGGTGAGAATGCAAACTTTTAAAATTTTGGCAAAATATTAACATAGGGCTCCACTGAAGCCGAGCAGTAAGTGGGATGTTTGACTCATGGCTTTAATCAAACCACTTTCCTACCAAGTTATAGAACTGGACAGCATCTTATTTGACACCTAGTTCTGCAACATCAGTATGAGCGTGTGGCTTTAACTCAATTGTTTGTAGACTTCATAGATCTTATGATTAACTTCCTCAGTAGTAAGCCATACCTGTGGCAAAATGACCCCCAGGAATGTAGAAAGATCCAACCGTGATACCAACAAGGGCTGCAATTTTGAAGAACCAAAACCTATTAAAATACAAAAATGCATTTCTGAAATGCTAATTTTTGCCATTACACTGAGAAAAACCCATTTCTGAAATACAAAAATAAGAGCCGTAGCAGCTTTACCAACATCATAGGCTTCTTTATCTGACATGATAATAACACTTCACTCAGTTATTTCACAGAATTTAGGGAGGAACATCAGCACAGAGAAGAACCCATTTGCTTTCACAGTGAGAAATGTGTCACTTTTTGGCATTTCTCTGTTTTTCCAGTGTAAAGATTAAAAAAAAATTTTTTGTAATCTAGAATTCTAGGTGTGTGTGTGGGGGGGGGGGGGGGGGGTTATCAGCTAATCCTTGTTTAAAAGGTCGGCCATGACTCCCAGAAACACAAATTGCCTTGCCCACAACATTTATCACTGGCAAAGCCAGAAACCAAACCCAAGTTTGAATCCATCCTCTTTAAGGGCTGCCTGCATGTCGGAGCAGAAAGAATGAGGCTGTGGGCAGATATGAGTTTCAATCCTAGCTCCCAGCCTTCACTAACTGAATAAATCTCAAGCAATTTATTTAACCTCTCTAAAATTCAGTTACTGAATCTGTAAAAGGGGAATTACAATTCATGCAAAGTTTACAAAACTCACTTCAGTCTTCTAATGAGAGGTAGAAATCGATTTTGATAAAAGGGAAGCTGGGGGACAGGAATAGGGACCAATGGACTATGGAAGTCAGAGACTGAGATAGTATGAACTGTGACCTTGCAGTTAACACGCCAGTGCTTACCCTACAGCACACACTGGATTCCATAATAACTATACTAAGTGCTTGTTGACCTTGAAACAATAAAAAGAATGTATAAACACACAGACATATGCATGTTGTATGAACTTTTTGAGGCCCTGTCATGTGTATATGTTGTTAAGTGCCACTGAGTCTGTTCTGACTCTCAGCCACCTTATATAGGATTTCCAAGGAACGGCAATGGGTTTGAACCACCAACCTTGTAGTTAGCAGTCTGTGCAGACTCATGTTTGTTTATGTGTGTATGTATCATTTAGAAACATGAAAAGCAATGGTATTCAGAAAAATACTAAGTCCTGCCATGCCTCTCCTGCCCACTGTTAGAGTTCTAACTGAAAATGGCATTGAAACAATTTCCCATGTGTAATAAATTAGGCATAAGTACATCTGAGCCACTGATTTAACTATTCTACTGCTAAAAGAGAAGGCACACTCTAAAAAGTTAGTAAGAAATCTTACATACCCATTGTGTATTGCTGCTCTCGGATCTTTACTTGTTCTTACGTTCAACATGAGCAGAAAGAAGATAGCGAAAAAGATGGCCAAGGCAAAGCTGATCCGGTACACAGCTTTATAACCGACCAGCACACCACAATCTTTATCCTCCTTGACATCAACTACCTTGATTTTAAATCCTCCTTCACAAAACCCAGGAATCTAAAAAAAAAAAAAAAGCCATTTTAATGCTACAGGATTATTCACATTTAAACAGATTCTCACCCATGATAGGAAAGCCTGGATGCAAAGAACTGGTCACTTCAACAACTGCTAGATTGTCCGTGACTCTCCAGATTCAAAGGACTGCTTCTAAAGGCGAAGGGCTTAGTCTAGCTGTGATGTTGCTGTTTTAAACACACAGCAAAGAGAATGTCTGGGACCGTTCTTGTATCTGTTTTCTTTCAACTGCTAAATTAAGAGCCTGAAGATTTTTATTCTGATTACTTTTATTTCTGGAAAAGGACTAATATCTTCTGACTATATCCAAACCCAACAATTACACTGAACTTGATTTAGTCTCATAATAGTGAATAATAAGAACATCAATAATAAATAAAAATTTTGCAAGATAAACATTACCAGGAAATTCAGAGTACTGTTCCTTCTACTTACCTTCTTCAGTTGGGTTTCCATCCCTGGTGTCAGCATGATACAGGACACAACCGTGCCCAAGAAGAGAATGAAGGCATAGGCGAGGCGGGTCATGGTGGAATTCTTAACGTTGGGGCAGCAACTACATAGCAAACAGGACGCCCCACCGCAGAGGCATGGAACCTGCAAATAAAGGACATTATGGACACCTGAGATCTCCCTCAACAGCCTCCTCCTTCACAGCAGAGATGTGACAGAAGACTAGTTCAAATGTCAAACACACTGAAAACCAGGCACTGAATCATTTTAACGGAGAGAATACAGTTGGGGTGGAGTAAGGGTCAAAGGTAGCAGACACAATTAAATGTATGGGCTCTGGACTCACTCCTGGACTCAGTTTGATTTCTGCCACTCTACTTCAACCCTGTGTCTCCATCTGTAAAGGAGACTTAACAATAGAACTTTCTTCCCTCAGCTACTCCTTAGAAGCGAGATTGGCAAGACTTCGTCAGACACTACTCACCAAAGTAGGATATAAAACATTGTCTTTGTGGACTGTTATGCAGTTGACCATGATGTCCCCTAAGACTATGGTTCTGAACCCCCAGGCCTAGCAACTCAGTGCCTGAAGACGTTTGATAACAGCTTAAAAGTTTTCATCATTTTGTCAGCTATATGCTCTACCACATTCATAGTTGTGTTTGCAGAAAAGGTAAATATCCATTTACAAAATATCTTATCGAAAAATATGGAATGCTTCAAGAATTTGCAAGTCATCCTCGTGCAGGGGCCATGCTAATCTTCTCTGTATGAACTTCAGTGTATGTGCAGCCAAAGCAAGCACCAGTCTTCTAATTCTTAACTATAGTCTGGGCCAAAAGACCAAAATATAATACACTGATAGGAAATATCTAGAGCAGGCAAATTCTTAGAGACAAAAAGTAGTTTTGGTTCCTAGGAGCTAGAGGTTGTATGAAATGAGGAGTTAATATTTAATTTAATATTAATATTTAATGCAGCATGGAGAATGTCAGACCCACTGGGCAGGCTGTATAAAGCCTGTGAAATTATATGGACTGGCCCTGCAAAGGGAACCACAGTTTCAGTGATCACATTATAGCAGACGAATTGTTAAGGTGATAATTTTGTATAGCCCACAAATGATTTCTAAATATCCAAATGGCCCTTGGCAGGAAAAAGGTTTCCCACCCCTGGTTTAATCGGTAGTTTCTGTGTAGGATGATGAACATTTTTGGAAATAAAGATTTTTGTTGTTGTTAAGTACCGTCGAGTCGATTCTGACCCATAGCGACCCTGTATAGGGTTTCCGAGGAGCAGCTGGTGAGACTGAACCACCGATAGTGCAGTTCAAACAACTTTACAGTCTCATGCATTAACCCACAGTGCCACACCAGGACTAAAGATAGTATTGATGAATTCATTGCATTGTGAATGTAATAAATGCTACTGCATTGTACACTTTAGAATGGTTAAAATAGCAAATGTTGTTACATGTACATAAGGGGGGCTTCAAAAATTTCATGGAAAAATTCCATCTTTCCATTCCATTTTCCACTAACTTTTTGAAGCCCCCTGGTATTTTACCACACACATAAAGTTTGAAGCTGGCCACAGATGGAAGTCTAGACATTTTATAGCTAAAAACAATGATTCTAATTGCTTAAGATTAATTATGAGTCAGAATAACGGGACAGCACTTAACAACTTGTCTCTAATCTTCAGGAAAATATAAATACCTTGAGGGGGAGACCACACCTTTTACCTTTACACAGCTGTTGTTAGGTGGCAAGTTGGTTCTAACTCACAGTGATCCTGTCTGCACAGGGTTTCCAAGGAGTGGCTGGTGAGCTTGACAACCAACCTTGCAGTCCAGCACCTTAACCCGCAGCGCCACACCAGGACTCCCTTTACACAGTTGTTGTTGTTAGCTACTGTAAGTCCGTTCCGACTCATAGTGACCCTACACAGGATTTTCAAGGCTGCAAATCTTTATGGGAGCAGAAAGCCTCATCTTTCTCCCAAGGAACAGCTGGTAGTTTTGAACTGCTGACCTTGAGGTTAGCAGCCCAATTTGTAACCACTATGCTACCAGAGCTCCTTCCCTTTACATAGTAGGTACTCAATTAATAATCTGTGGGGCAAACGTGTTCTTCTATGTTATGTCATTTCCTATCCTGATCAATGACAATTCCAGTTGTCATTTTGCTGAGGCCAAAACCCTTGGAGTAATCCTTGATGCCTTCCTTTTGCCAAACCCCTTATTCAATCTGTCAGCAATTTAGCTCTATCCTTAAAATACATCCAAAGTTCAATCACTTGGATAGCATTCTTGGTCCAAGCCACTATATTCTCTCTCTCACCTGGGTTGAATACAATAGCTCTCCTCTCTGTACTCATTTTGTTAAAAACACAGGTCAGATCCCTTCATTCCTCTTTGCAAACTCTGCAGTGGGTTCCTGTACCACTTGTGAGAAACAGCCAAAGAGCTTAGATTGAGTTTCAAGAGCATAAATTAGAATCTGCAAAATTGGTTCATTGTTAACCTTTTCCTGGTTTTCATCCCTTCACTCCTCCCAGTGTGGAGCACTACTCTCTGCCGTTCCTACTAAACAACAGGCACACTACCATCTCAGAGCTGCTGTGCTCTCTGCCTAGAACACTATTCACTAAACTACTGGGTTTAAAAGGAGCTCTGGTAGCGTAGTGGTTACAAATCGGGGTGCTAACTTCAAGTCAGGAGTTCAAAACTACCAGCTGTTCCACAGGAGAAAGATGAGACTTTCTACTCCTGTAAAGATTTACAGCCTCGGAAACCCTGTACAGAGTCATTATGAGTCAGAACCAACCCCATGGCACATAACTACAACAATGTCAGGTTAATGTGTTGTATTGTAAGGTCGGTTTGAATAGCAAGTCAGCAGAGTTCAAGCTCACCAGCCACACCTTGGAAACCCTATACAGTGTAATCATTAAGAATTGACACCGGCTCAGCGGCACTTAACAACAACAACAACAACAAATTATCAGCATGGATCACCAGATCACTTCTGTTACATATGTACTCAAATGAGTCTTCACTCCATGTGGAGACCACTTTGGCATAGTTGTGGTTGTTAAGTTCTGTT
Source organism: Chrysochloris asiatica (assembly GCF_000296735.1). Taxonomy (NCBI): domain Eukaryota; kingdom Metazoa; phylum Chordata; class Mammalia; order Afrosoricida; family Chrysochloridae; genus Chrysochloris; species Chrysochloris asiatica. The sequence continues at coordinate 19,548,474 of NW_006408541.1, read as the reverse complement.
AAGTAGTTCCGACTCATAGTGGCCCTATATGGGGTTTCTGAGGAGCAGCTGGTGAGTCTGAACTGCCAACCTTGAGGTTCAAAGTGACTTTATGGTACAGTGCTTCTCCTACAATGCCACACCACAACTCCTAGTTCCTAATAAAATAGGTTTTTTTGTGTGTGTTTTTTTTTAAAAAAACAAATATGCCTAAATGACAGTAGCTTGGAAAAGTGTCATTTCAATCATCATTTCACATACAACCCCACACTATCACCACCACTCTTGCCCACTAAACCAAAGGCCAAAATTTGCATGTGCTAGCTAGCCTGAGTCATTTACATTGTGTATTTCCTTGCTTGAAACATATAGTTTTTGATGGTCATATAAATAAAATATAGCATTCTAATTTTAATAATTAGTACACCACCAAGTTGTATTCTTTGTCGCAATAAATACTTGGTCACTGAAAACAAAAAATTTTGGTGATCACTCACTTAACATTGCTTTTGTTGTCTTGAATAAGAAACTCTTAACAACCGTCTTTGCAAACTCACATTTGTCCTCCTATAATTTCTGATGACCCCAATTTCAAATACAGGCTCACAAAATGAAAATGCTCAAGATAATTTTACATTTATCTTTCATTCTAAATATGCTTGACAGGAATAAGGCCCAAAGGAGTAAATTACAGATTTTGATGCAAGGTCTCTGATGTTAATTTCAATTCGCTTACTATGAAAGTTACATCAAAGCCAAAATGTGCTTCACATTATCAGAAAAGGAAAGATAACGTTTGTTTCAGATTATCAATTTACTCCTTCACTAAATCTACTTTGTAAAGCATGGGTCTAACTCAGTGGGTTACAAAATTCAGCAGACTGGGTTCCACCAGAATTTTGTTTAACATAATATGTTGTTGTTGTTAAGTGCCGTCGAGTCGGTTCCGACCCATAGCGACCCCGACAGGGTTTCCGAGGCTGTAAATCTTTACGGGAGTAGAAAGCCTCATCTTTCTCCCGCGGAGCAGCTGGTAGTTTCGAACCGCTGACCTTACGATTTGCAGCCCGATTCGTAACCACTACACTACCAGAGCTCCTTATAACATAGTGGTTACAAATTGGGCTGCTAATCTCACAGTCAGTAGTTTGAAACTACCAGTGGAGTTCTCCAGGAGAAAGATGAGGCTTTCTGCTCCGGTAAAGATTTACAGCCTCGGAAACCCTGTACAGGGTCGCTATGAGTGGAAACTGACTCCACGGCACATAACCAACCACCAACAGAATATTAAAGCCAAATTGCACAGCAGCTGGTAAGAATAAGAATGATTTTTCGTGGAACTTTGTGTGTGGGATGATTTGGAGTCAGGGTCAAGAAAATTGGAAAACCACTTTTCTCAAGGAACCCTCTGAACGCTCTCATGTCCTTTTGATGAAAAATCAATCTTAAAGGACTGAAAAATATACTTTGTCCCCAAGAAAGTGGGGATGGAATGGACCTGGGTCTTTGGTCAAATTGTGGGACCTAAAGAAGAAACTCCATTTTCTACCTGGGCTAGAGCACGTCTCCCCGTCTCAGGAATGTGCCTGGTCAGTTAGTACCACACGGAGATGACCCTTTTCCTCTAGGAGCCATAAAAGAAGGCATAAACATTCCTGACAACCCCAAGTCTGGATAATGTATGTCTTCCTTACCCTAATTAAGCTGTCCTAGGTACAGATAATGGCCAATCAAATCGTGTTGCCCCATACCTTACCAAGTGTAAGCCAATCCTAGAGAAGTTAAGTAGAAGACCCCACCCCCACCCAAACCCACCCCCACTCCCCGAACCTGTTTGTAAACTCTATAAAAACGCCCGCGGACAAAGAGTTCGGGGCTCTATCCCTAATCCGCTGCGTCGGATGCGGTTAGAGACCTGCATCGGTGTCAGCTCCTTGGGTGGTCTTTGGGGGACCCCCCCCCCGAATTCTGGGCATAACAAAATCAGTTGGGAAATTAGGGTAAAAAGACAGACATCAAAGAATCACGTTCCTCTGAAGTGGGTAAATAAATGTACTAACTCCGCATACTATCATAGATCCTAAACGTCTTTAAAAAAAAATTCGTTTACAGTTCTCAATATGTACAAATTCTCACTTTATCCTTACAACAGCCCAAAAAAATCTCTTGAGGAAGGAAATTACTTCATATTACGGGAAGGCAAAGTTAAATGTTCAGATCACAGCTTCCAATTTTGGATAACAATTCACAAGATCTTCCTTCGTTTGCAACAGAACCGCAGGCAGGCCTTGGTTAGAATACCAACTCTGGCGCACAGAATGCTTTGGCAAAGTCACGTGCTATGGGATACAAATACGATTCAAGGTACCCAAAATTTTATGACTCCACCTTAAGACAGTGCCTCAAAAATGAGCCAGTGACGCTCCCCATCCCCGCCGCCGAGCTCCCACTCGGCGATCTAAACCAAATCCGCTCCTAGGAAACCCACACCGGAAAGGCCAGCGGGGGCGGGGCATCGGAATTGTAAACAAAGGCGGACGGGTCTCCGACGTTTCCCAACAAACTCAGAAGAGCCGCTGGATCACGGACTGGGGGAGTCACGGATGGGCGAGCGCAGAAATCCGCTGCGGCCCAGGGCCTGCGGCCCTCCAAACTTCCTGGACCGAGACCCTTTCGGGCCTGGGCCCTGGGGCTCCCTACCGAGCTTCCCCGGGATCGCAGGGCACTAAGCCCTGGAACTCACCCAGCTGGCAAGGGAGAAGACACCCAGCACAGCCCCCATAGTGACGATGGTGATGGAGGCAGCCGGCTGGAGGGCTCAAGTGCGGTGTTAACTGCCAGCCGAAATGTCTTTTCAGAAACGCTATGGTTTCTCAGGCCGGAAATGCAACCTGCCCCTCGCCTGACGCGAACTGCGTCATTGCGTGGCTCCGCCCGCGTCCCTTAGTCTTAGCTGCAGGGAAGGCATCTCCCATTGGCTGAGGGGAACAAACCAAACTCATTGCCATCCAGTCGATTCCTCAGGGCTGAGAAAGAAGGCGGAGCTAAGTCCACGGGGGCTTCAGAAGGAAGACCGAGCTAAACCCGCCCAGGAGGCGGGAGGAGGGCGGGGCTGAACTATTCGGAGGTCGAGAGGAAAGGTGGGGCTAAACCTGCCGTTGGGGAAACTGAAGACCTCGAAGGTGTGGTGCTGTAGGATAAGCACTAGCCTGCAAGGTCAGTTTGAACCTCCAGGTCGGTGGTTCAGACACACCAGTCGTTCCTCAGAAATCCTTTACAGGCCCGCTATGAGTCGGAACCGACTCAAAGGCACTTAACAACAACGACAGGTTCCCAGTCGCTGGAGAAGGATATCATGTTTGGTAAGGTGGAGGGTCATAGAAAAAAAGAGGAAGACCCCCAAGGAGATGGATTGGCCAAGTGGCAGCATCGATGGACTCAAGCGTGGCAACAGTAGTGAGGTTGGCCCAGGATCGGGCAGTGTCTCGTTCTGCTGTGCATGGGTCGCTATCGACTCAATGGCACCTAACAACAACTGGTCCATAAGGTCGGTTTGAACTGAAAGGTCTAGGTTCAAACTCATCAGCCACACCTCGGAAACCCTGTACAGCGTCACTGTGAGTCGAAACTGACTCCAGCACTTAACAACAACAACAGTGTAAGGACTAATGGTGTGTCGCTGTAGGATCAGCACGGGACTGTGAACCACAAATTTGAACTAATTCCAATGGCAGTTAACAATCAGCAATGTGGCCATGAATCCTTGGAACAACATTATGGTCTCCTATTGATGGTCCCTCATCCAGATGTTTTGTCTCTTCTTTGTCATGTTTAAGACTTAATAAAGGGTTTCTATAAAATCTATTTAAGGAGCTCTAGTAGCGTAGTGGTTACGAATCAGGCTGCAAACCTTAAAGTCAGCAGTTCGAAACTACCAGTTGTTCCGTGGGAGAAAGAGGAGGTTTTCTGCTCCCATAAAGATTTACAGCCTCGGAAACCTATACAGGGTTGCTATGAGTCAGAACCGGTAACAGCACTAGACAAAAACAATAAGATATATTTGAGTTTGTCCTCCCGCCCCCCATCCCCCCCACATCTTGGTGTACTCAGCAGAATCCAAAGCTGTCTTTCCCAGCAGGAACTCGGGAGGTGCAGGACCAGGGCAGGCACTGAAAGAAGAAATGCTTTACTCCCCCTGTATGCACGGACCCCAAGAAACCTGTGATATAGGGAAGGTGGTATTTTTTAACCTTTCTGAGACTCTCACTTAGTCTTGTCGTGTAGTTTTCTTACCTTCAAGGATTGTTAAAGTTTTCTAGCAAAAGTATATCCCGGTGAAGGTAGAAATGTCTTTGATGGCTGCTTAAAGGTTCCAGGGAAAATAGCAATGAACTTGTAAGAAACTAAAATTAGATTATAGGATGCAGCACTTGCATATGATTTAAGATTGTATTTTTGCACCATTAGGAGTGTTTGGTTATAAATTTGGCTGTAGATTTATAAATTCCTGGAGGAATTGTAAGGAACTCTAGTAGCGTAGCAGTTACGAATAGGGCTGCTAACATCAAGGTCAGCAGTTCGAAACTACCAGGTGTTCCGCAGGCGAAAGATGAGGCTTTCTGCTCCCGTAAAGATCTGCAGCCTTGGAAACACTGTGCGGGGGTGTCACTATGAATTGGAACCTGACTCCTGGGTACTTAACAACAACAACAGAGGAATTGCATATATTGAACTCTGGCCTAGTAAGTTTTCCTTTTCTCAGAAGAGTGAAGGATGTTTTGTTGTTGCTGTTGGCTGGTGACAGCAACAGGAGGAGATGCTTTCTGTGTAAATTACTGTGTTATTGCTGTTAAGTGCTGTAGAGTCAATTGTAACCTACAGTGACCCTGTATAGGGTTTCTGAGGAATGGCTGGTGGGTTTGAATCACTGACCTTGTGGTTAGTAGTGATGGCATGGATTTACTGACCTAACAAAATGGAGTTGGTCTGGTCATTAGGTCTTAATAAATGAAGACCCTGCAAATGAGGAAGTTAGTTTAAAAATTAGACGAGATGACCTCATGGTCCTAGAAGGAGAATGGGATGTGCTTAAGCCCACCCAGATAGTTATCTCAGGAATTAAGCAGCTTGATACTAAAAGGTGGAATGTTTGAGAAGGATTATTGCTTGATTATTTCCTTTTTCCTGAAGGTAGAATATTTGAAGAAGTTTATTGCTTTATTGTTTCTTTTTCCCAAAACTGCTGTCTTAATGTTAAAATGATTAAGTATACATCCAAATGTAACCTACCTTATATAACGTGTCCGCTGGTCCTCCAGACTGTTGGCATTCTGCTAATAAAGCTTGGATTGGGTATCTTCCTGTCTCTGTAATTGACTAAAGTGACAGGCGGCAAACCCTCCTTTCAGTTTGGTAACAGTTAAGTGCCATCAAGTCATTCTGGCAACAGTTGTTAAGTGCCATCAAGTCAGTTCTGACCCATAGTGACCCTGTATAGGTTGACCTTGCAGTTCAAATGGCTTTATAGTCTGGCGCATTAACCCACAGCGCGAGTACAGTGCTTATCTTACAAAGATACACCAGAACCCAAGAATTACTGTAAAGGTTTAAAGCTAGTAGGTGTGGACCCGGCTGGGGACCTGGGGACTCCTGGGCCCAGAGTCAGTGACGTGGCCACGGAGGACTCAAGTGGAGAATGGAGCTACCGGCTGATGGGAAGAGAGGGCATGTGCACAAGAACACCCACACTTACAGATGGTACCCACGTGACCAGGACCCGATAACTGGCTGATCAGAGCTCAACCAGGAGAAGAAAGAAGAGGGGGGATAAAAAGAGAAGAAAAAAAAAGAAGATGGAGCTGATTCAATCTGATGAACTTGACCTATATCTATGAATGCAGTGACTCAAAAGAGGCAACAGATCCTTACAGCAAGAAACATTCCCACCCCCTCCACACACACAGTAGACAGAGATGGGCAACTTGGACATTGGATACCCAAATGGGGAGGGAGGAACTACAAAGGCAAGAAGTAACTGGCTTACAAGCTTTCAAGAGGGAACCTAGAGCTAGGGGGCATGGAGGAAGGCAGAATCACCAGTGAGTACTATCCAATCTGTCTAGGTGGAGCTGATGAAATGAAATACAGATTGGTTACTCGCGACACTGTAGTGAATAATGGTTATCAGGACTAATTATGAGGGTTGGAAGTGCAAAGGTACACGTTGTGTAGCAAGGAAGGGAGTGATTATCTCTCCAGTCTAGTAGAGGTCTCTGGGACCACCAACGGAGAAGAGCCTAGAGCGGGACCCTACCCAGAGAAGCAGGGACTCCTGAAATGGAGACAGAGACTATGACATGGAGGGATGAAGCGTCTGGGGACATTGGATCCAGAGAGCGAGAGGGACTGTGGGCCAATG
>NW_006408541.1:19519518-19541930 GCF_000296735.1 Chrysochloris asiatica | reverse complement strand
ATTAAAAAAAAAAAAAAAAATCCAGTAGGGCAATTGCCATGGAGAATAGTTAAAGACTCTCATGCTTCAGGATGAGCCCTTTTGGTGGATAGGCCAGGAGCTTAGGCTGTATGCAGGCATTAAGACAATGTCTCTGCAGCTCCAGACATGCCTGGTCTAAGCGGCACACTGTCCAGACCTCATGGCACTTCCCTGTCTGGAGTCCAGGTGTAGCACTGGAGGATCAACACTGGACTGCTAACCACAGAGGTGACCTGTTGAGACCCACCAATTGCTCCATGTAATCAGCTGTGGGTCTTACATCGTCGCCAAGAGTCAGAACCAATTCGGACGGCACTTAACAAGAGTCCTAAACTTTGAGCAAACTTAAAACTTTTGTGAAATTGGGAAATACCATTATCTGGGGACATAGGAAATTCCCTTAAGGGACTCCTAGCTCTGGTAGCATAGTGGTTACGAATCGGGCAGCGAACTGCAAGTCAGCAGTTCAAAACTACCAGCTGTTCCGCGGGAGAAAGATGCGGCTTTCTGCTCCGGTAAAGATTTACAGCCTCGGAAACCCTGTACGGGGTCGCTATGAGTCGGAACCGACTCCACGGCACGGCACATAACAACGTTGATATACTTCGGAAGGTGGTATTTCCATCTCTCTAACCCTTCTTGTGGAGTTCTGCTGTGGCGCTGTGGGTTAATGCGCCAGACTGCAAAACTGTTTGAACTGCAAGGTCGTCGGTTCAAGCTCACCAGCTGCTCCTTGAAAACGCTATACAGGGTCGCTATGGGTCGGAATCGACTGACGGAGCTCTCACAACAACAATCTAATATACAAATAAGCACTGGCTGTGCCATATAGTTGCACCTACCTGCTTAGCATAATCACATTAGAAACAGTTTAGACAAATGAATGCAGACATTTTGAAATCCTCTGTGCAGAAGTTTAGACTCTCAGAAGATGGATTCCCTGCTGAGAATTTTATAAAATCTTGGGTAACTGATGTTTTAGAGTCCTGGTGTTGCACTGCAGTGCCAACCACAAGGTCAGTGGTTCAAACCCACCATCTGCTCTTCACAAGCCCTATACAGGGTTGCTATGAGTCAGAACCTACTTGGCCTCACTTAACTACCACCAAAATTTCAATCTAATTCTTAACATCCTTGATAAATGAGTCTGGACCTTCCCCAACCCCCTAATCAGGATACTGGTTTGCAGTTTATGCTTTAAATGGAAAGTTGTTGTTGTTGTTGTGAAGTGCTAAGACTAATTTGGAATTTTAGTGATCACTTTGAGAAAATTAGTTTCCATTTTTGTCTATTTCCCCACTTTTAAAATTTGTTTAATGTTGTATATGGTTAAGAAAAGTAGTAAAGTGCTTAGTAAAGTGGAAGGTTAGCAAAAAAAAAAAAAAAAGAAGACCCCAGAGGAGATAGATTAGCACAGTGGTATCAACAATGGGCCCAACCATAGCAACTGTGAGGATGGCTCAGGATCGGGGCACTGCTTCATTCTGTTGGACATAGGGTGTCACTGTGAGTCAGAAACAACGAATGAATGACACCTAAATTTTCAATGGTCTGCTCTTTGCAGCCTTTTCTGGATTTTCCAGGTCTGTTGCCTAAGCTTTTAGTGGACCAGATAAAACCTGGAAAGCTGTGCTTTGTTTTGGTGTTTAATGGGGTAACTCCATATTTTCAAGGAGCTCTGGGTCACTGTAAATTTTTGCGCACATCGGTGAGGGGTGCTTACAGTTATTTGACCAAAATTCTGAGAAACTGAACTCACCGCTTCTGACTTTCTGTATGCCCGTTTTGGATGGAATCACCAGATTTTGCAAGAAATTTACAGAGGAAACAGACAGCCATTCACTGCTTGTTTTGAAAAAACGTATCATTCAGTAATAAAGAGGGGAATGAATGCCACCTCTAAAGATTGGGCTGCAGTGAATGTTGGCATGCAATTGTCAAGACTTCTTCAGGAAATCACAGGCCAATTTTAAGGAGTAAATTTTAAGTAGGGGAACCTAACTGAAACAGTTTGAAACTATGTAGTTACTATCACCCTCACCTGGAATACCATCAGGTAAAACACAGGCAGTGAGTTTATAAACCTGTTGTTTAAACTGATTTCAGAAACGGAGCAAGTGTGTGAGCTTCATCCAAGATGGCGTTTTTTTGGATAAAATCAGTGGTAGGTCATTTAGGAAAGTGTTTGGAGATTCCGTTTTGAGGGCTTCTGTTTTAATCTTGAGAGCCTTCAATCTGCGTTTCCTTTTCCTCTCAATTAGTGTATTCTGAGTCTCAGCTGAAAATAAGCTGGTTCTTGTGACTCTTAATTAGGCAGTATATTTGAAGATTACATTGTAGAAAAATTGTTTATTTTGATTTGGGTAACAAGGTCTTCAGCAAAAACATTTATGAAAATAAAATGTTTGCCTCCAGATGGTATTAAATTAGATAATATTCTTTCAAGGAACACTCTTGATTTGATGACGTGTGCGCTTATGGATTAAATTGTTTTGATGTTTCTTCTAGAGGAAAAAAGACTCCAAATTCAAATATATTTTATAGGAATCTCTATGTCTTAAACAGGACAGGATAAGACAAGGAGAGATCCTCTGGATGTTGTTGTTGATGATAAGTGCTGCTGATTTCATTCCAACCGATAGAGATCCTATATCTGGTTTCTGAGGAGCAGCTGGTGAGCTTGAACCACCGACCTTGAAGTTCAAACCGACTTTGCAGTCCAGCGCACTAACCTGCAGCGCCACACCAGGATCAGTTAGATGAGAGACACCATTATGACCTCATGCTGGTGATCTCCCTCTTCCAAATGGTTTGTCTTTGTCCTATTTAAGACTGAATAAAGGGGTTGCTCTAAATATTTATTTGAATTTGCTAACTCTTTCCATATATAATCTCAAAATTGAAGGGTGAATTAGAGTTAACCAACGAAAGATGGACAATGTTTCCTAAAATGTGGATGTGTACACTTGGGGTGGGAGCACAGTGGTGGTGGTTATGTGCCGTGGAGTCGGTTCCAACTCATAGCAACCCTGTACAGGGTATCCGAGGCTGTAAATCTTTACAGGAGCAGAAAGCCTCATCTTTTTCTCCGCGGGAGAAAGACAAGGCTTTCTGCTCCCATGAAGATTTAAAGCCTCGGAAACCGTATACAGGGTTACTATGAGTCAGAACCAACTCAAAGGCACATAACATTACCACCACTTGTGACAAAAGGAGTCTTGGTGGACCCACGCTAACCAAAATGTTACATGGGAACATAGCAGCTCCATAGGATAAGCAATGGACTGTGAACCATAAGGTCAGTGGTTTGAACATACCAGCGAGTGCCTCCTCTGGAGAAAGATGAAGCTCCAGAGAAGATTTAAAGCCTTGGAAACCCTATACTGCAGGGGGTAGGGATTTTTTTTTCTGCCAAAATTTATAACATCATTCTGGAGTCATACAAAATTACCAACTTGAAAATTAGTTTGTGACGTTTGGTCAAACATTTAACTCACCCCTACTGTGATGGCATGTGAACTGCAAGGTGACGGTTCAAGCTCACCAGCTGTTCCTTGGAAACCCTATAGAGTCAGTACAAGTCGGAACCAACACGATGGCACACAACAATGCGATGGCTGGAACTGTGGTTGCCTTGGCAGGGCCAGACCAAATGATTTCACAGGCCTCATGTGGCCTGCGGGCCGCACGTTCCCCACCCCTGCAATACAGGGTCTCGATGAGTCAGAACTGACTGGAAAGCACTAACCACCACCACCAAAAAGTTAAAGATGGGAACCCAGCCACCTGTGACTCCATGGGAGAAAGTCCTGGGAATCTGCTCCCATAAATATTATATCTTAGAAAACTTTATGGGGCAGTTCTACTTGGTCACATGGGGTTCCTGAGTCAAAATCGATTTCACTGCATCCAGCAACAGCATGCGCTTGGAATAAAGGAAAGGATCTAAGGCTATGTGAGCAGAGTATTACGTAAGGTTGAGAAAGCCCAGCTTCGAACCAAAGACAAAGTTTCAGTTTGATGCTAGTATGTATTTTATATTTTTCTAATGTATGTTTATCTCCTTTTTTCCAAGAGGAAAGGCTTTATTTTTCAGATCTCTTCAACAGGTAATCACATCTAGAGTTTAAAATCACTGCTTTTTGTTTTGAAATTTTTGACTTTTTTGTTTTACAATACTTTTCCATTTCTAGCAAGCAATGCTGGTAATGTAAATTTTTCTTATGAATTCTGGTTAAAATTGAGATGAAATTTAAAGAACAAAATAGAGTCCTGGTGTGGCGCTGTGGGTTAATGTGCCAGACTGCAAAGCCGTTTGAACTGCAAGGTCAGCGGTTCAAGCCCACCAACCACTCCTCGGAAACCCTATACAGGGTCGCTAAGGGTCAGAATGGACTTGAAGGCACCTAACAACAACAACAAATACAGAATAGTACCAGTGATACGCAAATCTGTCACTACTGATGACAATGTTAAGCATATTGTTAATGCAGACAAACATTTTGAGGGGGGAAGTTTTGGAGCTATTTGGAATCCTGGGTTATTATTTAGGCTGGAAGAAGCAGAAATGGGGGGCAAAAAAAAGATGACCCAGTGAAATGGTTGTTCCAGGCCACAGAAAGGGTGGAGAACAGAAAGAATGTTCCTTTAAGTTTTCAGCCCTCCCTCCCTCCTTTCCACACAAACAGATACACACCAGTCCAGTTAAGTTGCATTAGAACCACTCAACATTCCAGGTTGTTGCTTGTTAAGTGCCGTTGAGTAGAGTTCTAGCCCACAGCGACTCTGTATATGGTTTCCCAAGGAGTTTGAACCTCCGACCTTGAGGTTCATATAGACTGCAGTTCAGCACGTTAACTCACAGCGCCGTACCAAGACTCCCAAGTTTACAGGTAGTCCCTAAATCATTGCTTCTCCCTATCTGGGCATTGTTGAGCTGAGATGAAGAAAGTTAGGCTGTCATAAAATTCCATGATCAAATTCCACAAGGAACACATCTGTAGTAAGAGAGAGGAATCACTACCCCTCCTCAGCACTGCAACTCAAAGGTCAGCGGTTCCAGCCCACCAGCTGCTCCGTGAGAGAAAGATGAGGTTTCCGGCTCCCACAAAAGACTTAAAGGCTTGGAAATCCTATGTAGGTTCCCTAAGAGTCGAAATCTACTGCACGGTACTTAACAATAAATCAAGCTTCATTCTGGGCCCCAGTTGTTTCCCCAAATGGTCCCCATCCCAGGCTACAGTGCAAAAGAAACTGAGGCACAGGCAGTATAAGAGGCACGCACGAAGTCCTCCTCCAAACCTCGCTCTCCCCACAAAAAGTCCTTTCCTCTCCTCCATCTCCCCAGAGGCCAAGTTCCCCCGGGACTCACACCCCGCTCCTCCCGCCTCCGCCAGCTATTTGGCTGCGGAAGGGTACACGAACCCTCCTAGTCCCATCCGAGCCGCCGTAGCGCCCGCGCTGCGGGAATTCAGGAGCCCCGGTCACCAAGGCGACGGGCTCCGCTGCGGGCTGCGGGCGCCAGGCAACCCCCAGAGGCGCTGCGGGCTGGCGGCCAGAGCGCTGGAGCCGGCGGGACGGCAGGTGAGCAAGACCGAGGGGGCGAGCGCTGGCCAAACGCAGCTGCCGGCGTCCATGAGTCGCAGTGGGTGAGGGGTGAGCTGCAGAGGACCCCCATGGGGGGGAGGAGTGGCCGACCTTTGTCCCTTCGGCCTTGGGCGCCACTCCCTCATACCCTTTGACCCTCGACCCGCGCTGGGGAGGTGTGTTCTTTTGGCCGTTATTACATTTTGGGGTCATAATTTGGCCTGATCTGAAGGTTTCTTAAAAAAAATACAACCACCACAACCATCTTATTATTCGGGATCCGGGAATAAATAACTGAAAACCGTGCGGAAAATGTAATGTGTGCCACTCTTCTGAGGCCAATAAGAATTAACTTCTTTGGCATCAGTTTTTTCACCAAGCAAATATATATTTGAAAGCCTTGTAATAGGTGAGTCGTCTGTACTTGGAAGAGTTTTGTTTTTTTTTTAATTATTATTATTGCTATCACCATGGGGGAGGGTGCTCATCATTGATCATTTATCATGTGCCAGGGCCCCTGCTCATCTTCAGGGGTAAAGAAGTGAAGGAGACATTATGCTCCGGAGAACTCAGGGGTTTAGGAGGGAGCTTACCCAGGGTTCATTATGATGCAGGCAGGGTTTGGACGTACAGGGGCTATGAATGCTTGGATTACTGGGGGGTGAGACTGACAAGGATAGTCAAAGATAGATTCAAAAGAAGGCGACTGGTGACTTGCAAAGTCTGTGTTATCCAGAAGCCAGTGAAGTACTGTTCAGTGTTCTGGGCAGAAAGTGCAATCTGTGCACTGCCCTGGGGGAGAGTGTGCAGGCTTCTTGGGAATCTGCAAGGCTTTCCAGCCAGTGAGAAATGGATTCTGAAAGATAGAACTGGTCTGGCTAGATGATATTTGAGAGAGAAGCAGGTTGCCATCCTGAAAGACATTCCTTGTTTTTCTTTGTAAATTTGAGGAGTTGGACTTTATCTTGGGGGTGGTGGGAAGCCATCAAAGGCTTTAAGTTGGATCTGGCTGTCTGTTTTTGACCAGAGGTATGATTTCAGAAGGCTCGAGGCTTTTTGTTGTTCTCACTTGATCTGAGCACTCTCTTAATCTTTTCTTCATCACGCAGTCGTTCAATTTATGATCATCTTTTAAAAAGTGTTTATTGAGCACCTACTCGGTGCTGGGCATTGAGGGAAACCGGTCCCTGTCCTTACGAAGATTATAGACAAATGAGGAAAATAAGCATGAAACAAATATAAGTATGATGAGTGTACTGAAAAGAGGAACCTGTTAAAGTGAATCTTACCTAGTTTGGATGTTCAGGGTGTTCCCTATAAAATGTTCAGCAAGAGAAGTGGAGTAGGGTGAAGATAGTATTCCACTTGTGTTCAAAGGTACATGTATGGAGATGAAAGCAGACCAGTACAACTGGAACTTAAAGATCAATGTTGGAAGAGAGATAGAAAAAACTCAGATCATTGTGTGGCTACTGTGTTGTGTGCAGTTGGTAGAATCTTTCACTTAGACTATACCAGGAAGAAAAGGCCTGAGAAGTAGGAGGAAAACTAGTAGGGTGTAGTAATGAAGGCAAAAGGAAGAGGTCAGTTTAGCTGGATGTTGCTGAGATGTCAAATAAGATGAATTAAAAATTAAAATGTATCTGTTGGATAAATAAATGTAGAGGTCACCAGGGACCTCACAGCAGATTTGGTGAAATGGTGGGGGAGGAATCTATAATATCAGCAGCTTCAAAAGGTTCAATGTAATGGATCAGTGGGATGAGGAGAGAGTGGGATGTGAGAAAATAGAGACAAAGTGTAGGCAGCTCCAAGAAGTTGGGTTGTGAGGAAACAGAGAGAGAGAGAAGGCTGGAGAGCAATTAGGGAATAAGGTGACTTTTTTTTTTTTTTTTTAAAGCATGAAGAGATTTGAGCAAGTTTAAATGCTGATGCAAAGAGCCAGTAGAGAGAGAGAGAGACTCAGGAGATACAGAAGATGATGGGGAGTCTCAGCTCACAACTTCCCCGAGAAGGTGGGAGGGAATGAGCTCCCCAGCACAAGTGGAGTGCTTGGCATTTAATACGCGTTTGATAGTGTCTACTTTTTTGGAGAAGTAAAAGCAAGGTAACTGCAGAAAAGGAGTGGCACCAGTGTACTGTAGCAATAAGAAAGAGTAATAATGTAGCTATGGAGAGAAAGCTCCATATTCCACATCGGCAGATCCCATGGCCCTTGAAGTCGATACCGACTCACAGTGACTTTGTATAGAGTTTCTGAGGCTATAAATCTTGACAGAAACCGAAAGCCTCATCTTTCTCCCACAGTGAGGCTGGTGGGTTTGAACTGCTGACTTTGTGGTTAGCAGTTCAGGGCTTATTCTGTGAGCACCAACAGGGCTCCTTAGATCAGCAGGCCTTTTTGGTAAGTGCTGTCGAGTCTGTTCAACTCACAGCAACAACCCAGTATAAACTTTCCAAGGAGTGGCTGGTGAGTTTGAACCCCTGACCCTGTGGTGCAAACCCACCTTGTGATCCAGTTGTGTGTCCTACAGCACCACACCAGGACTCCATATCAGCAGATCGCAGACATTTATTAAGTTAATATTGTGTTAAGCTCTTTTCATACACTGATTTCTCAACTAAATCTTGGTTACAACACCTATGAGATGTTAAGTGCTGTCGAGTCGATTCTTATCCTAAGCGACCCTGTATAGGGTTTCCAATGAGCTTGAACCCCCTACCTTGCGATTCAAACAACTTTGCAGTCTAGTGCATTAACCCACAGTGCCATACCAGGACTACCCTCATTATTCCTAGTTAATAAATGAGAAAATTGAGGTGACATGTTTAACGAAGGTCACATCAGATCTGAGTCCAGGACTGCCTGAGTCTAGAGCTTTTACTCCGAACCAGCGCCTAGCTGATATGATTATACACCTCTGCTGTGACTATCTGCTCAGAGAATGTAAGAGAATTAACCTTTTAGAACTGGGTATAAGAATCATCATGTTTTTACACAAATAGAATGCACCACACACCCCCCCTTACACGTTACTTTTCTATGGGCTTTATGTGCCGTGTTCATGTGGTCACGTTGTGTGAGGGAAAAGTACAGTAATTGGATAAATAGCTACAAGGTAGATAAAAAGCAATAGTTTTATACAAGTAATGCTAATGAGCTAATGTAATAGTAGGAGAAAGGACAAATGAAAACTAAATTGCTAGGAATAAACTTAAAAATGTGTCCAGTCTGGTTGGTGTTCTTAGTTACTGTCAAGTCGATTCTGACTCATAGACACCCTGTATACAGTTTCCAAGGGAGCTCTGGTAGCGTAGTGGTTACGAATCGGGCTGCGAACTTTAAGGTCAGTGGTTCGAAACTACCAGCCGCTCCGCGGGAGAAAGATGAGGCTTTCTACTCCTGTAAGGATTTACACCCTCGGAAACCCTGTACAGGGTCGCTATGGGTCGACTCCGACTCGAAGGCACTTAACAACAACAACAACAACAACAATACAGTTTCCAAGGAGCAGTTGGGGGATTTGAACTACTGACCTTGCAGTTAACAGTTCAGTGTTTATCCTGCAATGCCACCCCAGGACTCTGGCCTAGCCCCAGAATGACAGCTGTGTGTAGCTGTGTTATTTGGGTTTGGGTAGGAGGTGGTTTTCCCATGGGAAAAATCAGGATATTGATAACAGAAAAAAAGGGCAAATAAAAAACAAAGGTCTGTCACAAGACATAGTAAGAAAATTTGCAAAGATGTTGATTATGATTTTATAATATTTAAAAACTGAAAGTAATCAAGCTAGTTAAATTACAGTACAGGGTACAGTCATAGGGTGAATATTGTCAACCATTGAAAAAGTATGAGATTGGAGCTATATAATATATATATTAGAAAGATGTTTAATTTACATCATTTGATTAGATCTGAAAAGCAGGTTACAGTACAGCATGCTTTTTAAGAGCATTCACAGAGTTTTATATATTTATAGAAAAAGTGTCCAGTAAGATAAGTTCTTTATGAATATGAAATCACAGGAAGACTTTTATACCTTTCCTTATTGCCTTCTTCTTCTTTTTTTTTTTTTTTTTATGAGCATGAATTGCTCTTATAATCAGTAAAAGCAATAACGATATATTCTGTTAGGGGAGCTGAGGGGAGTAAAGGTACAAAGAAATAAAGAAAGGAAGGAAGCTTGATGTAAGGCAGAGTAGTAGTGGACATGGATGAAGAGGCAGATTTGAAAGATTTAACTGATTTGACAGGATTTAAGGACTAGCAGGTAAGTCCTTCTTGGCCAATAGGCAAGAAGGGGCCTCAGGATTGGAGGGCCTTACACTCAGGGAGGAGGGAGGAAGTAAGGCTGGAGCCTTTGGTCAGGAGTTTGGATTTTTTCCCTGACAGTAGAGGGCAACCATTAAAAGGGAGAAAAATGACTTAATTGGATTTGCATTATAGAAAGATCTTCTTGGTTCCCTCCTTCGGAAAACTGAAGTCTTCTTTATTAAGTGCTTTACAGTTGGTTCTGACCCATAGCGATGCATTGTGTAGGGTTTCTGAGGAGCAGCAGGTGAGCTCGTACTAAGTAACTTTGCAATCCAGAGCATTAATCCACAGTGCCACACCAGGACTCGGACCTTGTGGATAGAAGGATGTGTTGTTAGGTGCCATCGAGTCAGTACCGACTCATAGCAACCCTATGCAAATAGAACGAAACACTGCCCGATCCTAAGCCAACCTCACAATTGTTGCCATGCTTGAGCCCATTGATGCTGCCACTTTGCTAATCCATCTTGCTAGGGGCCTTCCTCTTTTTCTCTGACCTTCCACTTTACCAAACATGACATCCTTCTCCAGAAACTGGTCCCTCCTAATATGTCCAAGTATGAGATAGAGCCTGTTAAATTTTCCTTTTTGTTAGTTCAACTTGAACCTTTGTAGAAGCTCCTTGTTAATGTCCTTTTATTTAAGATGCAGCATTAGTACTGAAAGATACATATCTACTTTCCTGAAAACACCTGGAATATTTTAAACAAAGTCTTATTTAGATTACATCGATTCAGAATTGTGTTCAGTTTTATCTCTACAACACAGTCTCCTGTAAATTTACTTTCTACCTTTTCTAGAGGAAGTATGAATAATTGGGAAAGTAACAAGAAATATAAACAACTAAAGTTGGAGAACTTGATTTTAATGCAAACATCCTTAGCACTTCTCTTGGGAGGAAATGGTCATATAAATAAGTAGTATCACATTAGGGAATTGTTGTATACCATCCCATTGGTTCTGATTCATAGTAACCCTGTATAGGGTTTGCAAGGAGTGGCTGGTGGGTTTGAACCACCGACCTTGCAGTTAGCAATCTAAAAGTTCTTAGGGTCTAGATGGATTCAGCCCTTACCCAGCTCCATTTGTACAATGCACTCGTCTGTCTCTGCTTCCAGAGCAGAGAAGTAACTGCTAGCCTAACAAGAGCTTTGCAGTTTGTAAGAACTATATGTTCAAAATATGCAAATCTATGGTCTCATTCCATTCCTCCTAACAATTCTATGAGGTAGGGATTACCATTCCCCTTTTTAGGTGATAAAAATGAGGATCAGAGGACTCAAGAGACAGTATCCAGTTCCCACATCTAATAAGGCCTGAAATGTTGGATCCAACTTTTCTTTTTCATTTATTTATTTTTCTTAAATGTTTTATTGTGAATTGTGTGATAGTTTACATGGGAGAACATTAATTTTACATTCATTCTATCGTATATTGTCTCATTGCCATGGTTACAATCCCCTCCATGCATCATCAACAAACCAAAGGGTATACCCTGCAGTCCTTTCCCCGTACCCCCCAGGTCTTCAGCACACAGTCGCTCTCCCTCTCTGGATCTAAAGTCTCCATCTGCTCCATCTCTCCACGTCATCATCTCTGCCTCCATTTCAGGCATCACTGCTTCTCTGGGTAGGGTCCCGCTCTCTGCTCTTCTCCCTTGATGGTTCTAGGGACCTCCGCTCCTAGACTGCAAAGTTAATCACTCCCCTCCTTATTATAAAACATCTACCTTTACATTTCTGACCCTCACAATCAGTCATGATAACAATTATTCACTATTGTATCACTAGAGACCCATCTGCATTTCATTGCATCAGCCCCGCCTAGTCAGATTGAATACTACTCACTGGAGATTCTACCTTCCTCCAGGCCCTCTGGATCTAGGTTCCCTCTTGAAAGCTTGTAAGCCAGTCACTTCTTGCCTTTGTAGCCCTCTGCCCTCATTTTGGGTAGCCAGTATCCAAGTTGTCCATCCCTAGCTTTTCTTTTTATATTTTACATTTTATTAGGGAAATTTTAAGACATATACAGTAAGTAGAAAGGGTAGAGGGGTTTTCGAAAAGTTCATGAAAAAATTCCAGTATCTTTTCATTCCATTTTTCCACGAACTTTTTTGAAGCCCCTTCTAAAATTCAAAATCCGAAAACCTCCCCACAAGGTAGAAAATAAGTTTATTATTGAGTGCTGCAGCTGCTATGTGTCATCAAGTCAATTCTGACTCATAATTTATGACACTGGATAAGGTTTCTGAGGCTATAAATCTTTATGGGATCAGCTGGTGGATTCGAGCTGCTACCTTGTGGTTAGCAGCCCAATGTGTAACTCATTAGTCTTCCAGGGTTCCTTTAGTATTGAATAACAGTTAATAATTTTGCAATCTCTATGGCAGGCAATCTGCTACCCAGATGGCAAAGACAGAAAGAAACCTGACCCTTTCTGTAAGCAAGTAGATGAAACTCATTTCATAGATGTTCTCAAAAATAATTCGTTCTCAAGCCAGGGGATTTAATGGGACCATTTCTCACACATAGTTCATCCTGAGTTAATCTAGCATTTGGGGTAACCATCGGTGTTTACTAATTACCTTTATCCAAAGGAAAAGCAAATGTGTCATACCTCTATGACAGGAAATAGTTTTGCAGCTTGGAGCAAGCATCATCCGACGGTGGGCCCCTCTCCTCCCTTGGAAACCAGTAGACAGGGAAGCTGCCATCCTGGTGATCACATTTCAAATATATGGCTTCCGGGTCCTGGAGGAAACATTCCTTTGTAGTAAAACTGACAAGATTATTTATCCTTTGAAAAGGATGTATATATATTTCAAAAGAGCTAGAGAAAGACTTCACAGTTACATGGGAAGAGTCTCTCTCTTTTCTACCAGAGAAAATGAATTTTTTCCTTCTGGGTTTGTACTTAGCCTTACAGTAGTATATTAGCTATATGCCCACCTCCCAACTCTAACAGTTATCAGTATATGATCAACCTTCCCACTTTATATTCTTCTAAAGCAAATCCTGTCATTTCACCGGGGTCCTGGTGTGGCACTGTGTGTTAATGCGCTGGATTGCAAGGTCAGTTTGAACCACAGGCTTGGCGGTTCAAGCTTACCGCCTGCTTCTCGGAAACCCTGTAGAGGGTCACTATGAGTTGGAACTGATTCAAAGGCACTTAACAACAGCATCATTTCATAGGAGGTGTTTTGCACTTCCTGTTGCCATGTATTGGGAGACATTAAGGTCTAGTGATCTCTGTGTCGTGAGAAGATTGACCGTTGGCATCAGTTAATGCTAGCCTGAAGTTTCCATCAGTCCACAGAATGGTTTTAGCAGCTCCTCATGCAGGAAAATCACTCAAGAGTATCTAACCACCACCACAACCATCCTGGCCAAATCTTGTATTTTATTTGCGGTAGCCAAATGAATCCAGGTTCTTTGATGTGAGGTCTGTTTATTCCCATTGTCTCCTGATTAAAGGCATGTTTTGGCACACTGTCATATACTCTGGCACTTAGAGAAAAATCCCTCAGCCTAGTACATTCCAATCTACCAGAACTCTGTGCTATACACTGATTATTCACAGCATCCCTCTCCTTCATGGGCATGTGTATTTGCAAACCACAGTGGAAGGGCTGCCTGTATTTGTTTTTCAATATATTTTAGTAGATTGAAAGATCATTTGGGAGACAGAGGTTCCAGCATTTCCCCCCCTAAATTGTAGAATAGAAAGAACGGAGTTGTTAAGTACCTTGGAGTCGGTTCCAACTCATAGTGACCCTGCACAGGGTTTCTGAGGCTGTAAATCTTTAGGGGAGCAGAAAACCTCATCTTTCTCCTGCGGAACAGCTGGTAGTTTCGAACTGCTGACCGTGAGGTTCGCAGCCCTATTCGTAACCACTACTCTGCCAGAGCTCCTTAGAAAGAACGGAGTAAGGAGGAATATTATTAGCCTGCAGCTCATGTGTGTAAGGATCAGGTTTATTTGATAAAACTTTTGTTTCTCCTATCTCTATATGTCTGAGCCAGGATGTAGTTCTTATTGGTGTCTTGATGAAAACAGTTGGAAGGATCATAATTGATAGTCACATATTCAGTTGACCACCATGAGTTAGCGCAAGTTTCTTAGTCAAAGATTCAATTATGTTCAGTATCAGCTACTTGTAAAATCATACAGTACCCTAACCTATTTTAGAATTCACTTTAATGGCTTTTTGGGTGATGGTGTCAGTTAAACAGAAAATTGCATTACCCTCAGTGACCTACCCCTTGAATATTAGGGTTGATAGAATGCAAGAAGAAATGTGAGCAGTTTGCTGTCTGGTATTTTCACAGACGCTGATTTTTATTTTAGTTCTGTTACCATTGAAGTAGAAAGGATGATTCCAGTCAACACTGGCATTGTTAGAAGGCATGCTTCGTCATTAGTATGAGTTGGTGGAGGAAGGCAGGAAGTCAGGACTGGGCTGCATTTCATGATGGAGAAATGGTTTCAACCCGTACGCTGATATTTGGAGCTGTCTGGGGGCAGGGAGAGCCAGACCTCCCATGGCAGGATGGTAGCAAAGGTAGCCCTAATATTGTTCCTAAGGAGCTCTGGTAGCCTTGTAGTTAAGAGTCGGACTGCTGACCTCAAGGTAAGCAGTTCAGAACTACCAGCAGTTCCACGGGAGAAAGTGAGATTTTTTTTGCTCCCGTAAAGATTTACAGCCTTGGAAACACTGCTGGGTTGCTGTGAATTGGAACCAACTCCAAGGCACACCACCACCACCACCAATACTGTTCCCACTCTATCACAATTGGCTTAGGGTGTGAGTGAGTGGAGGAGTATGTAAGTGCCACCAGCGAGGAGCACAGGCTTTAGACAACAGTATGCAGTTAACCTTTTACAGTTGTGGAAACAGGTTCAGAGAGTGTCAGTTGCTCAGAATCACATAACCAGTAAATGGGGAAGCCAAATTTCAAGGCTTTATAGTATTTTCATTAGTTCTGTAGTTTTGAGTAAATCCTTAATAATAGTGCATAGGTTGTCAGGACTGAGTACAGTTAAAGAATCTAACATGGTGCCTGACAGATGAGAAGTGCTTGGTAAATATTAGCTGCAATTATTTCTGATGTTTTACAATGTGTAACTAGTTAAGTCTCCTGCTTCATCCTGCTTCTTTTTCCAAGCTCTGTGCAGTTTCATTTTTCAGCTGCTGTCTTAGCTTTTACATGGACTGGTGGCACACCCTTCTTGTTAAAAACCAATGATTAGCAGTCTCTTTTTGTTTAAGGCAACTAACAGCTAGGAGTTGATGTTAGAGATTAGCACCAAGTTTCTGAGGCTCTCATAAATGGTAGGAGATTTTGGGAGAAAGGATACACAGGTGGATAATGGATACTTTATGACAAAGAAAGGGTACAAAATGTTTTGCACATAAAGCCTTCTTAATCTATGTTATAACAGTCTCTAAGGGTTCTAAGCTGCCTGGAGAATGATAGTATCATATGCATGGTGGTGGTGGTGGTGGTGGTTATGTGCATGGAGTCGGTTCTGATTCGTAGCGACCCTGAACAGGCTTTCCGAGGCTATGCCTGTGTTATTATTTATTTATTTTTCAGGTTTGTTGTTATTTGCCTATGTTATTATTATTATTTTTTTATGTTTTATTGTGAATTATGTGATATGGGAGAACATTAGTTTTACATTCATCCTGTGGTATATTGTTTCATTGCCATGGTTACAATCCCCTCCATGCATCATCACCCAACCAAAGGGTGTACCCTACAGGCCTGTCCCCTTCCCCCCATCATCAGCCCCTCTCCCTCTCTGGGTCTAAAGTCCCCAGCTGCTCCATCTCTCCACGCCATCGTCTCTGCTTCCATCTCTGGCATCACTGCTTCTCTGGGTAGGGTCCCGCTCTCTGCTCTTCTCCCTTGATGGTCCTAGGGACCTCCGCTCCTAGACTGCAAAGTCAATCACTCCCCTCCTTGCTACAAAACGTCTACCTTTACATTTCCAACCCTCACAGTCAGTCCTGATAACAATTATTCACTGTTGTATCACAAGAGAGAGACCTATCCACATTTCCTTTCATCAGCATCACTTAGACAGATTGAATACTATTCAGTGGAGATTCTACCTTCCTCCATGCCTTCTGGATCTAGAGTCCCTCTTGAAAGCTTGTAAGCCAGTCACTTCTTGCCTTTGTAGCCCCCAACTTTGGGTAGCCAATATCCAAGTTGCCCATCCCTGTCTACTCTGTGTATGGAGGGAGGTGGGAATGATCCTCGCTGTAAAGATTTGTTCCCTCTTTTGAGCTACTGCATCCATAGGTGTAGGTCAAGTTCATCAAATTGTATCAGATTACGCTTTTTTGTCCTCTTCTTCTAGTTGAGCTCTGATCATCCAGTCACTGAAGCCAGGTTAAGTGGGTATTATCTGCAAGTGTGGGTGTTCTTGTGCATATGCCCTCTCTTCTTAGCAGCTGGATGCTTCACTCTCCACTCTAGTCCTCTGTGGCAATGTCATTGACTCTGGGCCCAGGAGTCCCCAGGTCTTGCCACACTGCTGGCCAACCAGGTCTCCACCTGGGTTCACAGGAGTCTGTTAAACGTTTGTAGGGCTTAGCTTGAAGCTTCATTGCTGTTTTTTCCTCAATTCCCCATATTGGTGATGAACATGGTCACCAATTAGAAAGCGTATTCCTACTGAGTCTTAGTCTTGGAAGGGGGTTTGCTCTGAGGGGGCCCGACCACTTGCTTTGATGTTTCTTGGGCAAGCAAGTTGCTTGTTCTTGTAGTAATCAGTTGGTCTGCTTATATTGTTTTGTATTTTTCCTGTCGGTCTTTCTTTTAAGAAGTATCTTCTGTTCTTCTAGCTGCTCCAGGCTGGTCTGCCCGTCCTTTCAAGTGGAAATTTCCCACCTCTGAAGATTCTGGATGGAGTTCAGGATTCCACCTGTACTCTTACGTAATACAGAGGCTCCGTAGAAATCCTCCTTCGCTGGGCACATTATAGCCCCATTTTAGGTATTCCAATCAGTTATAGGCAGAAGACGGACTTACAAGCTTTCTATGGTGATGCTTTTCGCTATTCCTTTCTCTCCCCCTCCAGTGTCTATTTTATAATGGTATGCCAGGAAGCCAAGATTCAAAAGACAGTCAAGCCTCTTAACATTATTTCCCCCCTTTTACCCATTCAAACCATATCTCAATCCCTGTATACCAGAGCCCTGTTGTTCCAGAGTTGTGCATACATCATTCTTTACCTCTGTCCCACTTAGTCCATGCAAACCTGCCTAATTGTTCTCCCATCTGCTTAGTTCTTCCATTCCCCTCCCCCTTCTTGAATATTATCCCCCTCTCCAGCACCCAAACTATCCTGCCTATTCCTCCACCTTCTCCTCTCTCCCCTCACCCCACCCAACCCTGTAACCATCAAAGAATCCCTCTCCCCTCCCCTTTAGTATGGGTTCTTTTTCTTAATCTTTTACAGTAGTGGTCCTATGCAGTATTTCTCCTTTGTGACTGACTAATTTCACTCAACATGATGTCCTGAAGGTTCATCCATGTTATGTGGTGGTTTGCAGCTTCCTTGTTATTCTTCAAGGTAGCATAATATTCCATTGTGTGTATGGACCAATTTGTTTATCCATTCTTCAACTGATGGGCACTTTGGCTGTCTCCATCTTTTTGCTATTGTAAGTAGTGCTGCTATGAACATTGGTGTGCGTATATCTACTTGTGTTATGGCTCGTATTTCTTGTGGGTAAATACCAAGTAGAAGAATTGCTGGATCATAAGGTATTTCTATTTCTAACCTTCTGAGAAAGTGCCATATTGCTTTCCAGAGAGGTTGGACCATTTTGCGATCCCACCAGCAATGCAGGAGCATCCCTCTCTCTCCACATCCCCACCAGCATTTATTGTCCTCTACTTTTTTGATCTTTGCTGTTACTGCTGGTGTGAGATGATATCTCATTGTTGTTTTGATTTGCGTCTCTCTAATTTGCCTGTGTTATTTTAAAATTTGACTTTGAAGTTTTCATAAACAACTTAATGTGATAATATTTAGTTGTACTGATGTTAATCCAAAACTTGGGCCAATTACCAGACACTCCTAATGAAGAGAAAAGCCGTTATTATTAGGAAGTTCACTACCAGGACACCAGCGGCATCTAGGCTGGTTTTTAATGATGGCCAATGACTAGTTTTTATAAGCAGTATTTATATCCATTTTAAGAATGTTAATTAGTTCTATATGCGGGTGAGATATAATCATCTCATTTGGACAGTCCCAATAATTCACAAGGTGGTCACCATGTCCCAATCACATGATTAACTCTCCCACTCCGTGTTTGCCTAGATGGCTGCTCTTTATCAGAAAGTACACACACAGGAACCAATCTTCAGGTGGAATTAGGTGACCATTAACATTGTAACACCGGTTCAACCATGTATCCAAGAAGCAAGGGCAGGAAAGGTTGTTTGTGTTTGAAATGTTTAGGCAGTGCTTGACTGTATTATCTTAGTTTAAGCAGAACAGTTTAGTTCTCAAAATCCTACAGTCATGTTCTCAGGTAGCTTTGTTTATTTAGCGTAGTAGTTACGAGTTGGACTCCTAATCTCAAGGTCAGCAGTTTAAAACTACAACTGTTCTATAGGAGAAATATGAGGCTTTCTGCTCCCGGAAAGACAGCCTCAGAAAACTCTACACACGGTCACTATGAGGTGGAACCAACTCCAAGGCACATAACCTCCCACCACAGACGTATATAGGTCCAAATTGTCACATTAGCTAACATTTTATTGTCATTATTTGAAATAGAATTAGAGTTTCTATTGCCTCGAAAATATCTTTACCTTGGATCTGCACGACTGAAAGAAATTAAATATTTCAAAAACATTTTGTTGTGACTAAAAAAAGAATACTTGCTTCATATATGAAGACACAGTAGGAGATGAAGACATGTTAATTGATCATATTATTATGCTAGAGTCCAAGTGTGGCACTGTGGATTAATGCGCTGGACAGGCAAGGTCAGTGGAACTGCAAAGTCAGTGGTTCATGCTTACCGGCCGATCCTCAGAAACCCTCTCCAGGGTCACTCTGAGTCGGAACTGATTCCATGGCACACCCCCCCCCCCCCGATGGTACTTTTAACAATCTCACTGATATTCCAGTGTACTATTAAGATTTGTTGTTGTAAGTGTCCTTGAGTCTGTCCAGACTCAGTGACCCTCTATAGGGTTTCTTAGGCTAGACATCTTTGCAGGGGCAAAAAACCTCATCTTTCTCCCTTGGAGTGACTGGTGGACTTGAACCACTGACCTTGTGGTTCATAGTCCAGTCCTTATCTTATAGATCCATTGCACCCTTATTTAAATATGTGTACCAAAGTTTGGGAGTGCAGTGGCTCCCTACTATAAGCACTAGACTGTGAATGACAAGGCCCGCAGTTGTATAGGGTCGCTGGGAGTCACAACCAACTCAGTGGCACTTAACAACAACAACAACCAAAGCTTAGCATTTGACTACTTACCAATTCTATTTTACTACCAACAAAAATAAATGCTATATGAAGGATTTAAAATGGTTTATCTGATGCATAATACTTGTTTCCATGTAATTTTTAAGTTAAAACTAGAAGCTTTAGGTCTTTTCAATGTACATTATTTTTCTTATGGATAATCTATTAAAGCTGAAGGCATCATGATTGAAAGTAAGTGAAGCTTCATCAGAATTCTATTTCCAGGAGCTGTAGTAAGAAGCCTGACTTTCCTCTGCTGAGGTCAGTGTTCTCTGTTAGCCATTCCTCTGGCAGTGGATAGCGGGAAAACAAAGAGCTAGGCTTCAGGCAGATCATGGTAACCTTGGGCAAGGTGTCTGAATCTAGGTTCTGGAAAGTTGTAAATGTCTCATGCGTCATTTTGAGAGTTAACCATTATAAAACTTGGCTCCTTGAAGGGGCTTAATGTCAGTTCTTGTTTTGTTTCCCCCACCTCCTATTTCCTACCACACAAGCCTACCTACTCTGCTGACGCTTACCACCAAAAGGAAACTTAAAAAAAACAAAAACTTGGTGTCCAATCCTAATTGTCAGTGTCAGTTAAACAAATTAATTATATTTCTTATGTGCATAAGGTTTAATTTTCAGTTGTTACACTCTCTTGCGTGTTACGTTGTTGTTGTCAGGTGCCATAGAGTCGGAACTGACTCATAGTGACCCCATGCACAGCAGAACGAAACAATGTCTGATCCTGGGCCAACCTCACTACTGCTGCCACACTTGATGTGGTGCATATTAAGTGCGATGTCCATTCCTTCCAAACCAAAATATTGGGTTGTGTGTCTGATGAGTATAGTATACTTAGAGAAAATAGTGCAGTCTCAGGGAAACCACAGCTGTGCCTTTGAATGTCCCTAAAGAAGCAGCAGCATAGGAGTCCTGATGTGGCGCTGTGGGTTAATGCGCCAGATTGCAAAGCAATTTAAACTGCAAGGTCGGTGGTTCAAGCTCACCAGCTGCTCCTTGGAAACCCTGTACAGGGTTGCTATGGGTCGGAATCGACTCGATGGCGCTTAACAACAACAACAAAAGTAGCATAAAGTCATGGCTCAGAGTGGGGGGCACTGGAGCCCTTTGAACAGGAGTTGAAATCTTGACTCAGGCACTAGTTATGAGTGTACATAACCTTCCTTTCGAAGGAGCTCTGGTAGCATACTGGTTATGAATCAGGTTGTGAACCGCAAGGTCAGCAGTTCAAAACTACCAGCTGTTCCATGGGAGAAAGATGAGGCTTTCTGTTCCCGTGAAGATTTACAGCCTCAGAAACCCTGTACAGGGTCACTATGAGTTGGAACTGACTCCATGGGTATATGACCACCACCACCAACCTTCCTTTCTAAGTTTCAGAGTCACCTCATTTGTAAAATGGATATAGCAAGAACACTTTGTTTCTTATGTGAATTACTTGAAGTAAAGGGCTCAGTGCAAGGCAGTAAACTTGGCATATAAATACTAGCGGTTTGTGATTATCACAAGGCCTTTGAAACGTGTACTTATCTGACTTTTTTTTTTTTGCAGAAGTTAGTGTAAAAGTTCTTATGAAAGATCTCATTATTTGAGAACTTTATGTATAATAACTACTTTACTCTAACTTTAAATATTTCTGGAAAAAGCACAGAAATATGAGACTAAGTTAAAAAAAAAAAAAAAAGTAATGCTACTAGGGTTCCAGTTCATACTTGCACAGGTTTATGCCAAACAAAATGTGTTTAAACATGTTTCTGCAAATATTGGATGACTGCAGAAAGTTGTCTCCGTAACACGCTTGTCTTAGTTGTGTTAGGCTGTCTTCAAAAGAGAGGTCCAATCTTACCAGAGGTTTCTGAGGGGATCTGTTGGGCTGATTAAATTCAAGGCAGAGAAAATCAGCTCAGAAGGTTAAGACAGCTGCCTGTTGGGATTCCAAAGGGATCATTTTAATGGATTTTTCTCAAAGAACATAAGATGATCACAGGGGTTTATTAGGAAGACTTTTTTTTTTGATTGGTGTTGTTTTTTGACTTTTTATTGTGAATTCAGTAAAGGTTTCTAAAAAAGATCATTGGTCCCACATTCAACAAATCAAACACTTTGTGTTATTACAGTGATTTTAATCACTTCCATGTACTATCAGTGAACAGTATTTACGGCTATTCACTTTGACTCTTGTACTCCTCCATGTGTCTCCCATACCTTCATCTTTCCTGTGCCAGCCTCCCTCTTTGTTGTATATTCCTTTCCCTATCACCCAAGTTAATATGTGTCCACCCTCTAGTCAGTAAATAACTTTCCCTTACCCCCTACTCTTTTTTAACCATCATAGAATGTTTCTTTTATCAAGAAAACCTTTACTTAACTTTTTGCAACACTGGTCTCATATAATATTTGTCTTTTTGTGATTGGCTAATAACACTCAGCATAATGTCTTCCAGGTTCATCTATGTTCTGAGGTGTTTTGCAGATTCATCATTATTCTTCAGTGTTGCATAGTATTCCATTGTGTGTATGTACCAAAGTGTATTTAACCATTCTGTTAATGGGCATTTAGGCTGTTTCCATCTTTTTGCTATTGTGATTAATGCTGCCAGTGTGTCATGGCTCTCATTTCTTGAGAATATACACCAAGTAGAGGGATTGCTGGGTCATATGGTATTTCTGTTTCCAATTTTTTGAAGAAGCGCCATACTGTTTTTCACAGTGGTTGAATCATTTTACAGTCCCATCAGCTGTATAGGAGGGTCTGAGTTTCTCCACACCCTCACCGGCATTTCTTGTTTGTTTTTTTATTTTAAAAAAACTTTGTTATCAATACTGGGGTAAGATGATATCTCCTTTTTTTTTTTTTTTAAATGTTTTAGTGTGAATTATGTGATAGTTTACATGGGAGAACATTGGCTTTACATTCATTCTATCGTATATCATCTCATTGCCATGGTTACAATCCCCTCCATGCAATCCTTCCCC
>NW_006408541.1:19505101-19512839 GCF_000296735.1 Chrysochloris asiatica | reverse complement strand
ATTTTTTATGCTTTCTGAATGCCTCCAGGTAGATGTGATCAGGGAATGGACTTCCCTTTTCACTCTTCTTCCTGAGAAGTTTCAAAATACCACTGTTGGTTGTTGTGACGTAACTTAGGATTTAATTTTCAGCCTATTTCCTCTTTTGTCTGCTTGTCCTGCTCCACAATCCCCGTTCAGTCCTTTTTTCTAGTTGGAAACAGTACAGGGCTCGCTGTGGCCGTTTGGTTTTAATTGGAAACTGTCTCTTTAAATTTCGAGGAGATCTGTGCGCATGCACAGTAGAACCCTCTGAAGGTGGGGCTGAGGTGCCCACTAGCTCCGGCACCCCTATAGTGACCAGAATGGAGGTGCGCAGATAGCAAGGGACCAATGAACAGATACCAGAAGAAAAGAATGTCCACACCTTTATCTCAGTGGTTCTGCCAGGCGTCTGTGGCTGCTCTGATCCTTTCCCCACGTTGTCTCACCCAAGATGGCGGCTCCTGGAGCAGCCAAGCGTCCTGGACTAGAAAGCAATAGATTTCTTGCTTCTGCCACAAATTCCCCCAGCTGTGAATCTTCCAACCTTCTAAATATTCCTTTATATGTGATTCAGAGTTCTGGGATCAGCCCCTGAGCCTGCTTGGTTGGGTATTCTGTGTTGTTGTTGGCGGAGCTCCTTTACTGCACTTCCATCCAATCCGCCATCTTGTTTGTTCTCCATGGCTCATATTTCTTCTGGGTAAATACCAAGTAGAGAATTTGCTGGATCATAAGGTATTTCTATTTCCAACCTTCTGCAGAAGCGCCATATTACTTTCCAGAGCAGTTGGACCATTTTGCAATCCCACCAGCAATACAGGAGCATCCTAGTCTCTCCATGAGTGGTAATATTTGAGGTGAGAAAACTGAGGAGGAACCCTTGGGCCTAAAGAAGTATATATGAAATAGAAATCTTTAGGTGCCAGATGCTTCTTTCTCAGGTTCACAAAAGCAGTCCTCCACCAATGAACTCCATTCTCTCAGTGAGCTCCATGAAGGCTAACCAGTCTGATGCATATGTTGGCAACAGTCCCATGGACACCATGGCACTTGTAAAAAGTCAGTGCCAAACCCATGAGGTTCCCAATGAGATATACCAACCATGAAGAAACTTTTGTCTTGAACTTCCTAACATCTTGGAAGTGGTTGAAATGGCCATAGTGCCTAAATAGGTCTCCAGGCCATCATACTCACCATCATAGTAGGGAAGATGCAGATTGTATTGTCAGCCATGTACATGACGAAGAGGTTCATGGGAATCTGTTTAAAGAGACCCAAGGCAGTGTCCCAGCAGTGTTTCTCTTGCATGCTGGTAATCAGGCACTTGCTTGTCCAAGTAACTGACCGGGTACAGGGAGTCTCCATGGCCACTGCCCTGGTCACTTCGGCCCCTGCTTCTTCCTCTAGACCTGCTCAACTCAATGGCCCACTTGAAGCGATAGCCACTGTTAGCCACCAACTCCACTTGGACCATCATGGCAACCACCTCGACCCGAATCCGCCAAGTCTCTCCAGAGTGACTATCTGATCTTAGCTCTACCAGCGTCTCTTACTTCTTCATCCAATCTCTTATTGTTTTGATTTGCACCTCTCTAATGGTGTGGTGCTGTAAAACAAGCACTTGACCATAAGGTTGGTTTGAACTGAAAGGTCTGTGGTTCAAACTTGCCAGCCACTCCTTGGAAACTCTATACAGGGTTGCTGTGGGTCGGAACTGATTCCATGGCACTTAACAACAATAACAGACGACCAGTGATCTTGAGTATTTCTTAATATGTTTGTTGGCCACATGAATGTTGTCTTTTGTGACGTGTCTCCTTATTTTTAAATTAGGTTGTTTGTCGTCTTCTTGTTGAGATGAAGTGTTCTGTAAATTTTAGAGTAGTCCCTTGTCTGACTTGTCATTGCCTAAACTTTTTTTTACAGTCTGTGGGTTCTCTTTTTGTTCTTTTGGTGAAATCTTTTGATGCACATAAGTGTCTCTATTTAGGAGATCCCAGTCATCTATTTTGTCTTCTGTTCGTGTGTTTTCAGTTATGTTTGATAGTGTATTTATGCCAAGTATCAGAGCCCCTCCTACATTTGTCTCTATTTTTTCATTGATGATCTTTATAGTTCTAAGTTTTACATTTAGGCTTTTAATCCACGTTGAAGTCATTTTTGTATATGGTGTGAGATGTGGGTCTTGTTTCATTCTTCTGAAAATGGATTTCTAGCTTTGCCAGCACCACTTGTTAAAAGCTCCCTTACCCATTTAATGTTGACCCTTTGTCTGGTAGCGTAGTGGTTACGAATTGGGCTGCTAATCTCATGATTGGCAGTTCGAAACTACCAGCTGTTCCATGGGAGAAAGATGAGGCTTTCTGCTCCCATAAAGATTTACAGTCTTAGAAACTCTGTACAGGGTTGCTATGAGTCAGAACTGACTCCACGGCACTTAACAACAATAACGACTTTGTCAAAGTTCTGCTAACCATACGTAGATGGATTTACTTACGGATTTTCAATTTTTTTCCACTAATCTGTGTCTTTTCATTTTACCAGTATCAGGCTGTTTTGAATGCTGTGGTCTGTAATCATAGGTTTTGAGAGTGAGAGACCTCCTACTTTGTTCTTTTATAAATAATGCTTTGTTTATCCACGGTCTCTTTCCATATAAAGTTAGTGACAAGTTTTTCCATCTCTTTAAAGAATGATGTTGGGATCTGGATTGGGATTGTATTATATCTATAGATTGCTTTGGGTGGTATTAACATTTTCACAATGTTAAATCTTCCTATCCATGAGCATGGTATATTCTTCTATTTTTGTAAATCTCTATAGCTTTCTTGTAGTAGTGTTTTGTAGGTTTCTTTACAAAAGGTCTTTTGTTTCTTTGGTTAGATTTATTCCTAAATTATCTTTTTGGTGGCTAAATGGAAAAAAATTGGTATTGTTTTCCTTTTCAAAGTTCTCTTTATTAGTATAAAGGAATCCAATTGATTTTTTGGTGTTGATCTTGTACCCTCCCACTTACTGAATCTTTCAATGGGTTCCAATAATTTTCTTACCGCTTCTTTGGGATTTTCTTTGTGTATGATAATATCATCTGCAAATATGAGTTTTACTTGTCAATTTGGATACCTGTAATTTCCCTTTCTTGTCTTATAGCTCTGGTTAAGACTTCCAACACACTATTGAATAGGAGTGGTGATAAAGGGCATCCTTGTCTGGTCCCTGTTTTAGGTGGAATGCTTACAGTTTCAGTTTAGAGTGATGTTGGCTGTTAGTTTTGTATTGTTGTTGTTGTTCAGTGCCATTGAGTTGGTTCTGACTCATAACAGGGGAGTGGCCAATGAGCTTGAGCCACCGACCTTGCAGTTCAAACCATCCTTGCAGTCCAGCACTTTAACCCACAGCTCTTAATTATGTTGGGGGAATTTCCCTTCTGTTCCTATTTTGTTGGGTTTTGTCAAATGCTTTTTCTGCATCAGTTGAAATGATTGTGTGTTTTTTTCCCCTTTATTTATGTGATGGATTACATTGATTGTTTTTCTAATATTGAATTATCCCTGCATACCTGGTAGGAACCTCAGTTGGTCTTGATGTATTATTATTTGATATGTTGTTGGATTCTGTTGGCTAGTATTTTGTTGAGAATTTTTACATGTATATTCATGAGGGATATTGGTCTATTACAGTTTTCTTTTCTACTGATGTCTTCACATGGTTTTGGTATTAGGGTTATGCTTGCTTTATAGAGTTAACTCGGGAGTTTCCTTCCTTTTCTGTATTCTGGAATAGTTTGAGTAGAATTGGAGTCAGCTCCTCTCATGATGCTTGATAAAATTCACTAGTAAAGCCACTGGGACCTAGACATTTTTAGTTGGGAGTCTTTTAATGACTTGATCGATTTCTTCTTTTGTTTTAGGTCAATTCAAGTTTTCTAGTATGTTAGTTTAGGTAAATCATGTGTTTCTAGAAATGAGTCCATTTCTTCTAGATTTACAAATTTGTTGGAGTATAATTCTTTGTAGTATTGTGTTGTTATCCTTTCTAATTCTGTTGGTTCTGTTGTGATATCCATAGACTTTCTTACTCATGCTATTTGCATCTTCTTTTCTTTTGTTAAATTTGCCCAATGGGTTTGCCCATTTTTATTGATCCTTTCAAAAACCAACTTCTTGTCTTGTTGATTCTATTGTTTTGCTGTTTTCTATTTCATTTATTTGTGCTCCAGCTTTTATTAGTTCTTTTCTTGTGGTGGTTGTAGGCTTGCTTTACTGTTTTTTGCTAATTGCTGGGTATATTGGGCTAACTTGCTGATTTTGATTCTTCTTTTTAGATGTGTGCATTTCTTGCTATAAATTGCCTTCTGAGCACTGCTTTTGTTGTATCTCATTTTGTTTCAATTTTGTTGTGTTTTCATTCTCATTTAATTTGTTCTGTTACCCAGTAGCTTTTAAACAGGATGTTATTCAATTTCCTTATCTTTTATGTTTGTACTCGATCTTCCTATTGTTGATTTCTAATTTTACAGGTTATGATCTGAAAAGATGTTTTGTAATATTCAGATGCTTTTCAATTTATTGAGGTTAGATTTACAGCCTAACATATGGTCTGTTTTGGAGAATGTTCCATGTGCACTGGAAAAGAATGTGTACTGTGCTGTTGTTGGGTTGAGTGCTCTGTATGTGTCTGTGAAGTCAAGTTGGTTGATTGTGTTTAGTTTTTCTGTGTCTTTTTTGAGTTTCTTTCTAGTTGTTCTGTTCTTCATTGAAAGTTGTATTAAAATCTCCCAGTAATATAAGGACTTCTTGTGTGGTGCTGTAGGATCAGCACTGGACTGTGAACCACAGGTCAGTAGTTCATACCTACTAGGTGCTTCTTGGGAATGCTATACAGGGTCACTATGAGTTGGAATAGACTCAATGGCAATGAACAACAGTATTGTTGTATTGTTGTCTACTTCTTTCTTCAATTCTGTTAGAGTTTGATTTTGCATTTTGAGGCGCTTTCATTGGGAGCATAGATATTGTGTTTATGTCCTCTTGTTGAGCTAACCTTTTAACCAGACCCTTTATTCATAATGTATTGTCCTCCTTTGTCCCTTATGCATGCTGGTTTTTGCCTTAGTTTATATTTTATCAGATTTCAATCTTGTCACTTCTGCTTGTTTTTGATTGCTGTTAGTTTGATTTTTTTTTCTTCCTTTGATGTTTTGTGTATTTTTGCCTATTTGGTGTAAGATGTGTCTCTTGTAGTGCATATATTGAAGGATCACATTTTCTTATCCATTCTGCTACTCTCTGTCTCTTGACTGTTTCATTTAACCATTTACTTTCAGTGTAATTATTGATGAGTATGAATTGATTATGGTCCTTTTGCTATGTGTTTTTTTGTGGTGTTGCTCATTTCTTTGTTCCACATAGAACTCTGTACTGATTTCATTTTGTTTGTGGTTGTTCTTTTCATTTTCTTCATTGCTGTTTTTTAATGTTTACTAAATCCCTCTTTAAGGAGCTCTGGTAGCGTAGTGGTTGCGAATCGGGCTGTGAACCGCAAGGTCAGCAGTTCGAAACTACCAGCCGCTCCGCAGGAGAAAGATGAGGCTTTCTGCTCCCGTAAAGATTTACAGTCTCGGAAACCCTGTACAGGGTCGCTATGAGTCAGAATCGACTCCACGGCACGTAACAACAACAACAACAAATCCCTCTTTTATTTTGATGTGAAGGTGTATTAATTTTCTTTGAGGTTACTTTGTAATTTATTACTTTTCTCCCCTTTTAAAACAGTCTGTTTTATCTTAAAATTTACTTGACTTATGAAGGAGTTTTAAGAAAATGGAAAAACGCGTTGATGAGAAAAAGGCTAGAGTATATATTTTTTTCTGTCATGACAGTATACCTGCTCATCCTTTGGGGGAAGAAAGGAGTATCTTATGAAACTTTCATTGGGAAACCTTAACCCTGATCTTGCCCCTTTAGACTTTTTTTTCTGTGCCCCAAACTCGGCAAAGAACATTGAAAGGAACACAATTTGAGTCCCTCGATGCCAAAACTGTAGTTTTGCTGTGATGTAAATCTAAGAGTACATAATTCTTCTGAGAAGGTTTGTTGGTTGTTGTTGTTGTTAGGTGCCATTGAGTAGGCTCTGACTCATAGTGACCCTGTGCACAACAGAACCAGACACTGCCCCATCCTGCACCATCCTCAAAGTTGTTACATTTGAGTCCACTGCCACTGTGCCAGTTCATCTCATTGGGGGTCTTCCTCGTTTTCACTGAAACTTCACTTTGCCTTCTCTAGGGACCGATCCCTCCTGACAGCATACGAGTGCCGTAGTTTCCAGCATCACAGAAGCACACGAGCCATCAGAGTATGGCAAACTGACAGATGAGCGATGGCTAGGAAAGTTAGAGATGGAAACAGCACTTTCAGAAGTGTATAGACCTAGATGGAGGATATGTCAAGAAACAACGGCTTCATATCTTGCTATTTTTGTTTAAGAAAGGTGTCTGTATTTTTGAAGTTTTATTTTTTAACTTATCCTCGTATTTTGAAGAACCCATGCTCAACTTTGCATGCACATTGAGAAAACCCGACTTATTTTTTCTTCACAATGTTTGATTAAGTCAGTGTGGATATTTTTTGATCATAGAATTTGTGCTTCAGAGATAGGACAGGCTTCAAGGTTAATGTAATCCACTACCGCAGGCATTTTTCCCTAGGATTCGCTTGGCTATAGCCTCCTCAGAGTACTGGCTTTATCCAGACAAAATAGCTACAGTGGTTCTACACCCAGGTCCCTGTATGATGCTCATCAAAGGAATAAAAAGACAGTATCTTTCTGTTTTCCTAAGAGTAATAACTTTTCTTAGAATCCCCCAGAAAACGAACCCTAGACTCTCATTGACCTGAATTGGGTCATGTGTCTGTTTCTGAAAGCAATTCCTGCCACTGGGCAGTACCATGCCCTGATTGGCACAGGCCCAGTCCTTGAACAGCCCTTTTACAAGGGGAATGAGATGATCTTTAGACCAATCAGAATCAGAATTGTGGTTCTGTCAGGAAAGGCATTTTTTCAAGAGTGAAGGGAATGGATACTGAGTAAGTGTGTTGGCTACTGGTAACAGTCCTTTGTTGTTGTTGTTGTGAAGTGCCATAGAGTCTATTCTGACCCATAGCAACCCTGTATAGGGTTTCCGAGGAGCAGCTGGTGAGTTTGAACTGCCAACCTTGCAGTTCAAATGGCTTTGCCATCTGGCACATTAATCCACAGCATCACACCAGGACTCCTTTAAGACCAGTTATTTTTCTTTAAAAAAAAATTAAGTCCCAAGTAGGCAGTTTAATGCTGGACTGGCGTATCACCTGCCATTAGGAGTCAAGCTCTGTCTATCTCTGTCTCTGCTTCCCCATCCTAACGCATGGTTGTAGTCTCATAGTCTACACAAGAGTGTGTGGTCATGAGTGAACTTCTGGATCTAGCCAGAGTCCTTAGAGTCCTTACAGCAGGAAGACATAAGAAATGGGAGGGGCAAGTTTACCCTTTATGGAGGTTTAGGACTCAGCCTACAAGTTCAGTTTACATGTAAATGTCTACTCCTCCTGCTCCTCCTCCTGCTCTTCCTCCTGCTCCTCCTGCTCCTTCTCCTCCTGCTCCTCCTCCTGCTCCTTCTCCTCCTGCTCCTCCTCCTCCTGCTCCTCCTCCTCCTGCTCCTCCTGCTCCTCCT
>NW_006408541.1:19488620-19504320 GCF_000296735.1 Chrysochloris asiatica | reverse complement strand
TGTTGTTGTTGTTGTTAGGTGCTATTGAGTTTTGCTGACTGATAGAGACCCTGTATAGGGTTTCCAGGGAACATCTGTTAAATTTGAATTGCCAACCTTGTGGTTAGCAGTCCAGTGCTAATCCTATAGCACTACACTAGGAGTCCTCTGTGTGTGGTTGTTGGTTGTTGCTGTTTAGTGCTTTTGAGTCGGTTCTGACTCATAGTGAGCCTGTTCAGGGTTTTCAAAGAGCAACTAGTGAAGTGCAGGTTGGTCAGTGTTGCTGTTTCTGACAATATAGGGATTGTGTTGCTTAAGGAAGAAACGGAAAGTAGACATAGGCCAGACAAACTTGTAGGCCCTGCCAGCAGTGCCCACTATATGCTCCCTTTACAGGGAATGATCATTTTGATATGTTTGTTGTCTTTCCAGTCATGATTTCTTTAACCCCCCCCCCAAAATTTTAAGTATCATACTGTGCATAATGTTATAATTTATGTTTTCCACTTACCTGCATAAATGAATATCCTTACCCAGTCTCTACTTAGTGGATGTTGGAGTCTTGTTCCTCTCCATTCTTACTATAAAACTCAGTGTCTGATTCCCATGGTATTTTCAGTGAGTAGATTGCAGCACTGTCCATGTGTAGCTGTTTAAATTTAAATGAAATGAAAATTCAGTCCTCAGCTAGTAGATTGGTCTCCACTGGCTAAGCACATGTGGCCAGTGGACAGAACAGATACAGATAATAGTGCGTTTCCATCATTGCAGAGAATTCTATTTGAGAGCGCTACTCTAGAGCACCTGCAGCCAACAGCAGTCACCGTTTGGGTTTCGTGTAGTTAATTAAAGTCACCAGCGTGGACCCTGGGTTAAACATTGCCTGGGTTTGAAATTTCTGCAATGTACTATGACCAAAACCTTACTGTGTTAGGTGTTTATTTTACAAATAAGTAAACGGTGTTTTTTTATCCATGGAATAATGGTCACAGTGGTGCTGAGATTATGGAGATTAAAGGATTGAATATACGTAGAGTGCTTAGAACAGTGCCTGGCACATATTAAATACATTTTGTTTGTTATGATAATGAGGATGGGGATGCTCTCCAAGAGTCTTCCCAAGACTGTTTATGCCAATTTTACTTGTTATTGTAATTGTGAAATTAATTCAGCCTTATGTAAACAGATGAAAGAATAAAGGTTGATTTTTGTGAAAAGTTGAATGTGCTACAAACTAAAAACTGGGGATGAGCCATGCATCATGGTTGTGATTTGTGTACAGATCTTAATTGCTTGAACTTACAACTCGATGGCACTTACCAACAACAAAAACACCCTCAAAGTAAGGAGGCCTGGTGGCACAGTAGGTAAGTGTTTGGCTGCTAACCAGGAGGTTGCCAGTTCAAACTCATCAGCTGGTCCTCGGTGGACAAGACCTGGTGATGACAGCCTGGGAAACCCTCTGGGGCAGTCTGCTCGGTCACATTGCCTTAACAGCATATAGCAATAACAACAATTCTCAAAGAAAGGTCTTGGTTCTTCAGCAAGGGTTTGGAATGAACATACATTTGAAATGCTCATTACTTGCAGTTCAAACCACCCTAGTGGTCCGGTGCATTATCCCACAGCACCACACCAGGACTCCTTTAGTGTGTAATGCACCAAAAATTTGAGAGTTCAGTGTAATAGAATTGGTCCTGATGTCTTTCCCCAGCTCACATAGCACTTAGTTTGAACTTTTGTTTTCATAGTGTTTCTCATAATTTGCCGTGCTCCAGATTTAAAAAATATTTTTTGTATTCATTCTGTCTCTGTTACTGAAGTCTCCACTTGTTGAGGAGAAGAGTCCTCCAGTGGATCATTACAGATCCTAGCCAACAATGGGTATTCAGCTTCAGCGGGTGGAATGAATGAATGAGTCATCGCTACTTTCTTCTCTTATCATGTAACTTTCTGCAATAATACTTCCTTCAAATCCACATAATGGAGGCTTAGCATGGTAGTGTCTTCATTAGGTTAGATTCTGTGTTGCT
Organism: Chrysochloris asiatica; assembly: GCF_000296735.1. Taxonomy (NCBI): domain Eukaryota; kingdom Metazoa; phylum Chordata; class Mammalia; order Afrosoricida; family Chrysochloridae; genus Chrysochloris; species Chrysochloris asiatica. Next base: position 19,502,308 of record NW_006408541.1, on the reverse strand, counting down.
GTTACATTGCATAGAATCGGTTCCAACTCATAGTGACCCTGTATAGGGTTTCCAAGAAGCAGCCAGTAGGTTTGAACTGCCAATGTTGTGACTAGCAGTCTAGCTCAAGAATCCAGATTCCATGTTAGGGAAAAAAGAAAAATTAAATATTTATAAGGTTTCTAACATACAAGCAAAGGTAAAGGGAACAATCTGAAGAAACCCCCATTATATATCATCCAACGTCAACATTTACCAGCATTTTAGAACAAAGCTTGATTGGGGTTGAGACTAGAGAACATGAGCTCCCCAGCTTGGGATAGCACAATGGTAGGCTGTTCTCTCTAACTTTGTTTATGTTGGAAACTTTGTATAAATATTTAACGAATTTCTTTATTTGTCTCTAACGTGGAATCTAACCTAGTCAAGAGGCTACTAGACGGGTCCCCACTAATGGTAGCTTTGGAGGAAGTGCTACTGAAGATGGCTGTGTAAGAAAATAGGAAAGGATGGGAAAATGTACTGCATAAGGACTCTTTAAAGTGTTAAATAGCAAAGATGTCAGTTTGAGAATTAAGGTGCATCTGATATTTTCAATAACTTTATATGCATATGAAATTTGAACATTAAACCTCATTAAAGTGTTCAAGGAAAAAAAAATAAAGGAAAAGGAGCTGGTGGCGGAGGTAGACATACTGAGCAGATGCTCTGCAACAAAGACCTGGGAGAGCAAGTGAAATGGATCCAGATGGTGGTCCTGGGCCACTCAGCCTCAGAAGATGGGACTGAGAGGTCGCTGAGTGCTGACTGGACGAGGAAGGAAGATCAACAGGAGCAGGCGAGAAGAAAACAGCTGCTGTAGGGGCAGCATGCAGGATGTACTGCAGGTGGGAGACAAGGGGGTGCAGTCCTCCCTCGTTCTCTTACCCTCCTGGTAGCCAGGGTGTGGTCAGTCCTGTCAGCACCAACACAGCAGCCTGTGCAGCTTCTGCCTGGGGTCCTTCTGGGGCGTGTGAACCCACCCTGAACTACGCTACGCAAAGAGTGAATGGAGAACAGGGTTCAGACTTCCTTCCAGTCTCTACCACATCCACCAGGAGACAGGTGGTGAGTGCCTGAGAACACACCAACATGCAACCATCACATACACATAAATACAGCCACACAACAATGTCTCGGAGAAAACAGACAATTTCAGCTTACAGGAAGAAACAAAACAGAGTGACTCAAACAAGTGACCAAAATACAGAGACAGAAAATAGACTCCCAGAAATAGAATCAGAACGACTTGATAAGGAATTTAAAAGAATGCTATTTAGGTACTGGCATCCTGGTGTGGTGCTGTGGGTTAATGCGTCAGACTGCAAAGCGGTTTGAACTGCAAGATCAGTGGTTCCAGCTCACCAGCTGCTCCTCGGAAACCCTAAACAGGGACACTATATGTCTGAACCGACTCAATGGCACGTAACAACAACAACAGTGTAGGTACTTTCAGCAAATTGAGAGAAAGATCAATGAAAGCAAGGAAGAATTCAGGAAAATAATACAAGAACAAATGGACAAATTAATGAAAAATTTGAAGTCATGCAAGCACAGCAATTAGAAAGTCAGAAGATTAACTCTAAGACTTCAGAACTAGATAATACAAAGGAGTAGAATTGAATCATTGGAAGGCTGAACCATTGAGTTGGAACACAAATCTTTCAATACTCATCTTTGATAACAACAATCAGAAAAAAAGCATTGAAAAGATTCAGAGGAAGCCTAATATTTATGCGGGACACTCTCAAGAGGATTAGCATGTGTGTGATTGGAATTCCAGAACAGGAAGAGACAAATAAAACCATAGAGGAAGTTGTCCAAGATTTGCTGGAAGATAACTTTCCTAACATCATAAAAGATGAGCAGATTGCTATTCAAGAAGTTAACCAAACTAGATAGGACCCCAAAAGAAAATCATCAAACTTCAAAACCAAAGACAAGGAAAGAATCTTGAGAGCAGCTCAGGAAAAACAGTTAAGTTACCTACAAAGGAGAACCAATAAGACTCAGCTCTAATTTCTCAGCAGAAGCCCTGCACGCAGGAAGACAACAGGATGACATATGAATCTCGGCAAGAAAAATTGCCAACCTATAAGCAGTAAAATTGTCCATCAAATATGATGGCAAAATTAGGACATTTCCAAATAAACAGAAATTAAAAGAATTTGCAAAAAACAGACCAATCTTACAAAAACTCCTAAAAGGATTTCTTTGAACAGAGAACCAGTAACAGTAGACAACAGCCGGAGACTAACATACATGTCAATATCAGAACTCAATCCACATACAGAAGTATTCAAAGTAAAATAACTCTGGCAGACTGAAAATAGGGAGCCAGAGATACCAGTTTGCAACAACAACAAAACATAAAGTTAAAAAAGGAATAATGTAGTTACAGACCTTTCAAATGATGGGGAAATGGAGTCGATTTCAAGAAAAAAAAAAAAGTTAACCAAACTGTAACCCTAAAACAAGACCAAGCCTTACTCCTAGTCCAATTCCTACCCCTAACATTAGACTTAGTCCTAGCCTTAACTCTAACCCTAAATGAAGTCCTTCCTAGGCCTTGCCTTGACTTACTCATAGTCCTAACGCTAACTCCTACCCACATCCACCTACCCACCCACTCTCCAGAATAAAAAATAAACCGTTAAAAAATAAATAAAGGAGACTGATGGCCCAGTGACAGACTTGCCTTTCTATCTCAGGGTTTTTGTGAGCATTAACATAACTTTGGACTCCTGATGTGGTGCTGTAGAAGAAACACTGGACTGCTAACCACAAGGTCAGTGGCTCAAACCCACCACCTGCTCCTTGGAAACCCTAAATGGGTCCCTGTGTGTTGGGACTGACTCTGCATCATCTAACAACATTAACTGACTATGAGCGGTACCAACAGCAGTGCCTGATACATGGTGAATGCAACGTATATGGCACAGTTGCTATTGCCAGCAGGTTACTACAGCATAGCTAGAGGGGGACTGCATGGTCCCTGAGACTCTTACTAACTTGGGGACGTTGGACGCCAACCTTGCCAAGCCACAGTTTTTTCCATCTGAAACATGGGAATGATAATAACACCTTTCTCCCACTCTCCCCAAGTTAGAAGTTGATTTCTCATATAAGCCAAGCCCAGAAGGAAGCAGGTGATGATGATGGCATCTTATGTGAGTATTAGTCAAAACTAGTGCTACAAAATCTTAGGAACCTTTATTAAACAAAAATATCAAAATCAGAAGCATCTCCAAATGGGTCTCCACACTCCTGAAGGTGGCGTTTCCATGTTTCCCAGAAGAATCCTGTGCTCTTCCATTTATAATCTGTTTCAAAACGGCAGTTTAGGCATCCTTGATAAACTCAAATTATGTTCCTTCTTAATGATATTTGAGTTTTAGGAACAAAAAGAAGTTCGAAGGGGCAAGATCAGGGCTGTAGAGTGGATGGGTCAGGTTTCCTAAGGAAATTCTCACGGGACAGCCTTGCTACCTTCGAAGGATGAGGAGGTGCATTGTTGTGATGGCAAAAATGCCCTAGCACAACTTTCCAGGCCTTTTTCTCCGCTCCACCGTTTTATATTTTCTTAAAACTATTTTCTACTAAAGCCCCATGATTGTCCTGTGCCCTTTAAGACAATCTTCAAGTATTACTCTTTCAAAATTCCAAAAAAATAGTCGTCCATAACCTCATTCCGGAGCCCTGGTATGGCACTATAGAATAAGCACTACACTGCACACTGAAAAGTTTGTGGTTCAAACCCACCATTCGCTCCTTGGAAACCCTATACAGAGTCACTGTAAGTCACAACAGGCTTGACAGCTGATCCACTATGAGTCAGAACAGACTTGACAACAACAACATAACCTTATTTCTGAGCTTTGAATTGGCCCAGCAAATCCCCTTGGAAGCCACTGTTTTGATTAGACTTTGTTTTTGAAGGCACTCTGACAAGTGTATGACTGAGAGAACCTGTCTGCAGTCATCCATTGATGCCAGAGACATGTTTAAACATGTTTTGTTTCGGTTAAACCTGTGTGGCTCTGTGGTTAATGCGTAGGATAGCAAAGTCAGTTTGAACTGCGAGGTTGGCTGTTCAAGACCACCAGCTGCTCCCCAGAAACTCCATACAGGGTCGCTATGAACTATATGTATGAACAATGTATGAACTGTAATCCTAGTAGCAATATCTTTAGACTTACTCTCAGATACCACACAAAACAATAAAATAATCACAGTTTTCCAAAGTGGTGTTCTTGATCTGGAGGGACCAGGCTTCTGGAATTTTCTGGGCGTTCAGCTGATTTCTTGATGAACTCTTTTTCTGAGGTTTCATGCTGTTTGCCCCAGATCATTTGTCAGCCTAGCAAATAAACATTATAACAGCACAATAAGCTTCGTTTCCATTTGCAAAATGTTTGTTACTAAAGCATGAAATGGTTCCACTTTATTTAACTTGCCCATATAAGCACTGGAATGAAATACTTATCAACTAAGTTGATAAAAGGATAAAAATAGTTTTCCTAAGGAGCCACTGGCTAGGGATTCATGTAGAAAAAAATCTTGCAACAGAATCTTTTCACCGTCTTTGGCCTATAAACAGTATTTTCATTTGTCTAGATTTTTTTTAAAACACTTTGCTCAACTTCTAATTAAAGATAGCTTTTGTAATCTACAGACTAGGTATCCAGTTTTCCAGAGCCAGAATTTCTCTAGAAAATTAATTTTATTTTCTTCTGAATGAAGACTAAGTTTTAGATACTTTGCCTTTTCCTCAGTACTGCAAAGAATTCTAATTATGCAGAACACTCATCCAAACCACACACACATATCTATGTGAGATAAGAATGGGTAGATACTGTGGAAAGAGAAATGGCTTATCTCTAATGATTGTAATAAATTTCTACAGGGTTTGTTTGGACAGAATAATCAACTGTCACGTCCTCTGAGTATAGGAGTTTATATTATGTCAACCCAGGTCACAAAGTAAGTGCCCAAACTTACACACTCAGGACGTTTTCTTTTTTTAAAAAAACCAACTCCCACTTGCCAGTTAGGCTTTACTTTTTTAAAAGTTTGCTTTTGTTGTTCAGATATAAAAATCAGTCCTTCTTACTATTTGCAACTTATAAAATCTTATACTTTTATAAAATTCAAACAAAGTAAACCCTCTCCAGATCCCCAAGTAACAAAAACAAACAAATGGGAACACCAGTTTAATCTCAAATAAAACAAAACAAAAACAAATAAAACAATATCCTGATGCCACCATTTGGTCCCAATGACATGAATTCTTCGCTTTATTTTTCATAGATGTTCTATTTAAATGTTTTATTACACAACCTCTTAATTATTTTTTTTTTCTGGAATTGCAGTATGTTTGGTAATACTTCTATTCAAAGAACCTAACACATCCTCTCTAGTGATCATCCAGCCAATGTTGTGTTAGAAAATAGCTATTGCTAATTTAAACTTAATTTTAATTGGCACATTTCATTTGAAAATGTGGACAGGAAAAACTTTGGATTTGGATTTTGATAGTTTTGAAAACGCTTTGCTTTTCTCTGCTACATGTTTCTGTCTTTTTTGAGGGAAAAGACGTCAGAGCACAGTCTAGATATACTTATCTTCCTTGTTAATCATTGAAAAATGAGATTTAGAACTAATTTTAACTTTTGAAGGAATTTGGAGGTTTTACACAACAGTGTGTGCTTAATATCTATTTAAATGATTAAAATTGATCCTAAAGTTATAGTACATTAAAGAGTAAATACATATACACACATATATATGGCATCTACTATGTGGAGTCCTGGTGTGTTGCTGTAGGATTAGCACTGGACTGTTAACTGCAAGGTTGGTGCTTCAAATCCACCTGCTGCTCCATGGAAACCCTATACAGGGTCACTGTGAGTTAGAACCAACTCGACGGCACTTAACAACAACAACTATGTGCTTGAGGTCCTGGTGTGTTGCTGTAGGATGAGTATTTGATTGCTAACCACAAGGTCAGTGGTTCAAACCCACCAGCTACTCCTCAGAAATCCTGTACATGGTCACTATGAGTTGAAATCAACTTGATGATACGTAATAACAAAGATATGCTTAGCATTGTGTTGTGTTTTGCATATATTGTTGGTGATGGTTGTATACCATTGAGTTGATCTGACTAATAGTGCTCCTGTTTAGGGTTTCCAAGGCTGGAAATCTTTATGGAAGCAGAAAGCCTCATCTTTCTCCTGCAAAGTGGCTGGTAGATTTGAACTGTTGACCTGTGGTTAGCAGCCCTTGGTAATCCACTACACTACTAAAGCTCTTTCTACATATAATGTTGTTGTTGTTGTTGTTAAGTACTGTCAAGTTGGTTCTGACTCAGCGACCCTGTCTTAGGCTTTAAATCTTTATAGGAGCAGAAAGCCTCATGTTTCTCCTGAGGAACGATTGGTGGGCTTGAACCATGGACCTTGTGGTTTGCAGTTTAGTGCTTATCGTATGGAGCCACCACACTCCCCTTAAATATATTCGTTTGTTTAATTCTCAGAAAAGCACTGTTAGGTGATACGAATTAAATTCCTAGTAGCTTAAGCCAGAAATCTTGACTTCATCCTTGACCTCTCTCACTCTCCTGTCCATTTGGTTAACTGCTGTAGCGACAAAACACACCCTGTCTCCCGCAGCAGCCTGGGAGCAGCCATCCTCTCTTGCCTCCCACCCCAACAGCAACAGCCTCCTTGCTCATCATCTCCTTGGTTCCCTTCTTATCCTATTGCAATCTCTTCACATAGCTGTCAGGGTGATCTTTTTTTTTTTTTTTAAATTCATTTTGTGATAATAATAGCTTCACATGAGTAGTAAGGAGAATGCAGACAGTTCCTGTGCATCCTTTTCCCAGTTTCCTTCAGTTGTAACTTCTCACACAACTATAGTATAATATCACAATAGGATGTTGATATGAGACAGACCCCCAGTCTTTAGATTTCCCTGCAAGGTGACCTTTTGCAGACATAAATTTGATCGTCTCTGTCCTAGTTTAAAGCACTTCAGTGCCTTCCATGGCACATGGATTCCAATCAAAGCCTGTGGAACTCCCTCCTACCTGCCCCCATCCATGGGTTTTCCTTGCTCACCCTGCTGGTTCCTACCTCTCTCCTACCTGGGATGTTTGTCTCCCTGGCATTTCTCCTGCGGCTGAGTTCTCTTAGCTCAGGTGTCAGACATTTCCTCAGGGCATCATCCCTAACCCTCTAGTTTGTCCCTTTATGGTCTCTGTTTAATTTTCTTCCTAGACCTTGTTTGCTGTCTAATAAAAGTAAAGTTTTTTGTCTAGTAGAAAGTGAGCTAATGAAAGCAAGAAGGTAAGAGAATGAGACTATTTTATTCATTGCTTTATGTACAGGACATGGTACAGTCAGCACCCTGTAAATATTTCCTGAATGAGTTTTATGGATGAGGAAATCGAGTTCAAAGTGAGTCATTTAGCTAGTAAGTAATGAACCGTGACTGGGAGTCACAGGTCTTAAGTTTGGCCCTTTCCAAGAACAGATAGGACAGTAAGAGGGAGGGTGATACGTGAGAGCACAGAAATTGGCAGAATTTATCTGGTGGTATGATTTGAGACTAGAGAAATTGAACAGATAGGGCAGTGAGAAGAGGGAGGGTGGTGTGATTTAAGACTAGAGAAATTGAACAGATTAGACAGTGAGAGGCAGGGTGGTATGATTTGAGACTAAGCCGTATCAGGCTTTGTAGACCTTAGCATGGGTTTTATTCTACACACAGTGGGAGGTGTGGAGGGTTGCTAGCTAGGGAACACCAGGAACATCATGATCCAGGTTAGCTCACATTGGAATTCCACTCTGGTGTTTGGACCAAAGACTCAGTTTAGGAAGATGCTTCCCTTTTCCTTACTCTTGGAGACCATTTCAGGAAAAGACTCTGGTCCTATCACCATCAAAATACCATCACTAATTAATCACATTTGTTCTTTTAGCTCTTTTACTCCATCTTCCAGTTGCTTTAGCTTCTCGACATTCAAGAGCAAGTTTCATGGTCTCTTTGACTCCTTTTTAGTCTTCATTTTCTTTCCTGTCTTTTGTTTTGTTTTGTAAATCCCAGACATTTTTATTTTACACTAGTTGTGCCATGAATTCATAGGGAATAGGTTCTAAGAGCTCCGGCTCCTTTGCATTGGTTCTCACAAAGTGTGCCATTCTTGGGGGAGCAGGCTAGCACTTTAGTTGAACCCAGGTACCTTTCTATTTGACTTCCTTCTTTTTCTGATCATTTTTCTTCACTCACCACAGGAAGCTATCTCAGCTCACTGGGCACATTAATTCTCATGGCAAGAATCTTGCCCCTGTTTGTTCACAACAGTGCCAACAGCATGCTGGGTTTTAGACTCTTCCAGTTTTGCCTTGGTAGCATGTGTGGGGCGTCCCTTTTTGAACTGTTCCATTCCCTTAATGTCCACAATATAGCCTTTCTTATAGATTTGCATATATGTGGCCAAAGGAACAACACTGTGTTTTCTAAAAGGCCTGGAGAACATAGAGCAGGAGCCTCGTCTTTTTCCCTTTGTGTTTGTCCTTTTGGCAGATTACTGCAAGATAGCAGTTCCAGCCAAAAGGAAGCTCTTTCCAGTCTTTTTAATAACCTTTTGCTCTCTTCATGTATGACTGTTGTTGTCATTAAGTGCTGTCAAGTCGGTTCCAACCCATAGCGACCCTGTATAGGGTTTCCGAGGAGCCGTTGGTGAGCTTGAACCACCAACCTTGTGGTTCCAATCGGCTTTACTGTCCAGCGCATTAGCCCACAGCGCCACACCTGAACTCCTCATGTATAACATCCCTCAGTTCCTCTGATCTCCTGTCATCAGTGTTCAGTGCATCAAATTTATTCTTGAGATGGTCTCAAAATTCAGGTGAAATATATTCAGGATTGTACTTTGGCTCTTATGGATTTGTTTGACTCACATGGGTTTCAGTTTCAATTTGAATTTAACAGATGAACAATTGATGGTCTTTTTTCTTAAGTACTTGGCCCCTGACCTTGTTCTGACTGATGATACAGAGCTTCTTCATTGTCTCTTTCACAGTTGCTTTGATTCCTGTGTATTCAATCTGGCAAGGTCCATGGGTATTGTTGTTTATGGTGATAAGAAAAGATATGTTCAATAAATAGGTCATTGGTTATTTAAAATCATGTCATGTGACCTCCAGCATTATTTCTGTTACCGAGGCCATCCCTTCCAACTACTGATCCATTTTTCTTGTTCTCAACTTTCATATTCTAATCACGAGTAAATTATCTGTGCATCCTGAGCTCATATTTGATCAATTTCAGATTGCAGAAGTTGGCAAAAGTCTTCCATTTCTTCACTTTTGGTATTCATGGTTGGTATGCGATTTTGAATAATAGTGGGATTATTTGGTCTTCCTTGTAGGTGTATGGATATTACCCTATCACAGACAGTGTTCCACTTCAGAATAGATCTTGAAATGTTCTTTTTGACAGTGAATGCAACACAGTTTCTCTTTGTCATTCTGGTATAGTAGACTATTTGTCTGGTACAAAATGGCCAGTACCAGTCCATTTCAGCTCACTAATGCTTAGGATATCTGTCTTTAAGCATACCATCTCATTTTTGTATATTCCACATTCTAATTACCAGTGGATATTTCAAGCTGCTTTTTCTCATGATCTCAGAAACTTAACCCCACCTACATAATTAAGGTTGACTCTACTTTGAGGCAGCTTTTCCCCAGTCTTATCTTGAGTGCCTTCTAACCTGAGGGGCTCATCTTCTGGTATCATATCAGACAGTGTTCTCCTGCTATAAGGTTTTCATTGGCCACTTTTTCCAGAAGTCTCTCTTAGTCTGGAAGCTGTGCTGAAAGCTGCCCACCATGGGTAGCCCTGCTAGCATTTGAAATACTGACGGCCTAGCTTCCAGCATAACAGCCGCATGTAAGCCACCACAGTACGACAAACTGACAGATGGATTTATGTCTGTGTTTTTTTTTAATTTGAATTATTTTGCTGAACTATGTAAAAGCACATTACAGACATGCTGTTGTTGTTGTTAGGTGCCGTCAAGTCGGTACCAACTCACAGCGACTCTGTGTACAACAGGACGAAACAGCCCGGTCCTGGGCCAACCTCACCACTGTTGCCACACTTGAGCCCACTGATACTGCCACTTGGCCAATCCATCTCTTTGGGGATTTTCCTCTTTTTCTCTGACCTTCCACCTTACCAAACATGACATCCTTCTCCAGGGACTGGTTCCTCCTGACAGTATGTCCAAAGTATGAGAGATGAAGTTTGGTCATCCTGACCTCCAAGGAGCACTCTGGCTGCGCTTCTTCCAATACAGATCTGTTGGTTCTTTTGGCAGCCCATGGCACTTTCAGTACTCTCCTCCAACACCATAACTCAAAAGCATCAATTCTTCTATAGTCTTCCTTATGCATTGTCCAGCTTTCACATGCATATGAGGTTATTGAAAATACCATGGCTTAAGTCAGTTGCACATTAGTCCTCAAGCTGACATCTTTGCTCTTCAACATTTTAAAAAGGTCTTGTGCAGCAGATTTGCCTAATGGAATACATCGTTTGATTTCTTGACTGCTGCTTTCATGAGTGTTGATAGTTGATCCAAGAAGAATGAAGTCCTTGACAACTTCAATCTTTTCTCCATTAATCTTAATGTTATTTATTAGACCAGTGGTAAGGATTTTCGTTTTCTTTACATTGAGATGCAATCCATACCTTGAGATGCAATCCATACCAAAGGCTGTGCTGTTTGATCTTCTTCAGTAAACATTTTAAGTCCTCTTCACTTTCAGCAAGCAAAACATGACATGATTCACCCCTAAATACAAAACAAAGTGTCATCTTCCTTTGATTTATCTGGCAGGTACATTCTTGGGAAATATGGTGCCTTTAATATGATGCTGAAGAACTTTTTGTTTACATGTAAAATGGACTTAAGTTCTAAACTCAGGTAATTATGTATGTTTTTCACTTACATGAATATCTTGGTATTTGTATGACAGGAAAGATAAGGGACAATTTTTGTTTCTTTCCGGCTGTCCCACAATTTGCTGGGTGTTGAGCATCCTGGTCCCCACCCATTAAATGTCCATGTGTGAGGGGAGGCTCAAACGTTGTGACAACCAAAATGCCCTTTCCTCCTTCCCTATTTGCAGAAAGCCCTCTGATGGGCAGTACCTACTGAGAATCATTGAATCTGCTTTCCCAGCTTATTTCGTTGTTTTGCTAGAGAGACTCGAGTGTGTTCCCCCACTGTGCTAATTTCTGTCCTCACTGATCTCTTTACTTTTCACTGTTGCCTGTCAGAGTTTGTTGTCTGTCAAGCCTATCTCAAATGCCATATTGTTGATGAATCTTGGAGCCCTGCATCACCACGATAACATTTAACCCCATAGCACATTGTGTCTCATGACACTAGCCACAGACTGCCTTGTGTTATACTTGATTGCGTGTTTGCCAATCTCCCACGTAATCATTTTCAGGGCATCTCCTTTAGGGCAGGTCTTGTTCAAGATCCTATGAATAGAGGGCTGAATCTTTCCTAATAATCCTATTCTCTTCGTACCATACTGTCTTGTTCGTTGGAGTGACATCATATTCCCTTGTATCCCTTGGGTTTACCTGGTCCATTGCTTTGCCTGGTATTTTTAGAGTTCAGGGAACAGCATGAACTTCCAAGTCATATCTGAGTTCAAATTCTGGCACTGCAGCTACACTTAACCTCTGTGAGCGCTCAGTTATTTATCTATAAAAAGTGGTATTGGTGCCTATCTTATGGGGTTGTGGAAAGTGAAGTGCCTAGCACAGTTCTTGGTACATGGTAGGTGCTCAGTGTTGTTGTTGTTGTTAAGTGCCATCCATTCGGTTCCTACTCATAGTAAGCTTGAACCACTGGCCTACTGTTCAAACTGACTTTGCAGTCCAGTGCTTTAACCCACAGCACCACACCAGGACTCCAGGTGCTCATTAACTGGTAGCTAGTGTACAGTGTGGCCGTGTGGGTTAATGTGCTGGACTGCAAAGTCAGTTTGATGGCGAGTCAAGCTCTCCAGCTACTCCTTGGAAACCTTATACAGGGTCTCTATGGGTCGGAACTGACTTGATGGCACTTAAAACAACAATTGTACATGGGTCCTGGTATGGCATTGTAGGGTAAGCACTGGACTGCTAACCAACCACTGCTCCTTGGAAACCCTATACAGGGTCTCTATGGGTCGGAACTGAGGCAGCAGCACTTAACAACAACATAGTACAGTAAGGGAGTCCTGGTATCACAGTGGTTAAAGCACTGGGCTGTAACTAAAAGTTTGTGGTTCAATCCCATAAACCTTGGCAGGGGAAAGATGTGGCTTCCGTAAAGATTTACAACCTTGGAAACCTTTTGGGGTATTTCTACTCTGACCTATAGGGTTGCTTTTGAGTTGGAATCAACCCCACTGCAGGGATCTGGCTTTTGGGTAAAGCCTTCAGGCTGCTTGAGTGAATAGCGGGAGCATTTAGGATCTTAATTGTTTTAAAGGAAATGCTTACTTAGTCTTGGGATGTCTCCAAAGAGAAACAGGCCGTGGGGAAGGTCTGGCCCACCACTGATGAGCTGTTCCCTTTTTAGAGTCAATGATCCCAGTATCTGTTTTAGAACTGCTTATATAATGTATACCACCTGTTATTTGTGTATTTTTAGCAATGGGAGTCGGATAATCCTAATCCTGTCTGTAAAAGAGCAAACTATTTACCAGAAGTGGAGCTTTTTTCTTAACTCTGACTCACACTGACTCATCTTTCTCATTTTCCTTCCCACCACCTCATAGCAGCCTTGCAAGAGAGAGAATTTTCAGGGAATTCAGTCAAACTTCTTCTTCTTGATTTTCCAGAGTTGGACATATCAGGGAAAGCTGACATGTATGTTTCCTGGTGTGCCAGTGTGACCTACCACCACGTAGCCGAACATCTCACACAACACTGTGTCTATACTGACAAATCCTACCGCATATGTTTCAAACAAATACTCAGTTTTTTCTTTGAAAATTACCTGAAATTCTTTTGAACCTGAGAAAAATTTCCTCTTCTGAGTCAAAAAAACAAACAAAAAAGCCCCGAAAAATGTAACAGAATTAGAGGCAGAACTCTGATGTCTTAACTGTTGAATTTGAGATGACAAACACAGACTTCAGACATGTTTAAAAATAAAAAGAGCACAGTGGGCAAGGAAAATGTATACATGAGAATGATTAGTATTTCTCTGTCATCATTCGGCCTTCATGAAATCTGTATTTACCGATCATGTGCCACAACAGCGACTAGTATAGATGAGTGATCTCAGCTGTCATGGATCTGATCTGATAACCTAGTGTGAGTAATAATGGCCACAGTGAGGCAAACAGATGATCCAAGTATGAAGGGAAGAAGGAAGGCTTTCTGGAGGAAAAAACACACAGGCTGAGATGAGGCATTAACTAGGAGATGGGGAAGGGGCCCTAGAATATTCCAGGCAACAAGAGTCACTTGTACGAAGGCCTGAGTAGGGATAGAGCTTACTTTTGGAGGAACCAGAAATTCCAGTGTTATTAGAAGACAAATTGGAAGAGACTGGCTCAAGATTAATTTGTAGAAGCTGACAG
>NW_006408541.1:19484628-19488301 GCF_000296735.1 Chrysochloris asiatica | reverse complement strand
TTTTTTTTTCTTTCTTTCTTTGAGCTGAGGTAGATTTTTTTCATACAGTGAAATGAACCGATCTTGGTTTGACCCACATAACCACCAGCAAATAAGGACTTTTAATTTGATGCTAAGAGCGATGGTGTAGTGTAGTGAATTCTCTCGTGTCTCTTCTAGCTAACTACGTTTCTGCTCTTCTGGGTCTGGGTAGGAGAAGGTGGGAGAAGATACTGATAGGATGACACGATTCATCTGTGAATGTTTGCAGAGCTAATTGTAATTTTAAAAACTTGAGACTGTAGCATGGGTTAAAATGAGAGCCTTCTCAGAAGCAGTAAAGAAAGAGGCAGGAGTGGAGTGTGTGTTTTGGACCCTGAGGTCCTTGTGACTTGAACCTCCTCAACCCAGGGTCAGAAAGCTGTGTCACTGGAGGAGTGGCAGAGGAGTAAACAGAACCAAGAACCAGAGCACGAGACAGGGCAGTGCGTTTCCCAGACCATGGAGCAAGCTGAGTGGCTTTGGACAGGAAGCTTGTTTGTAGAGTGGGGTTCCTTCAGGCACTTAAGTGGGGTAGCCAGGTTTTCTGACCCAAAGAGCTAGAGCCGAGTGCCTTCAGGCTGAGGCTTATGGTCGGTGGTGTGTCCTGTTGGCATCTATTAGCAGCTGTTTGGGACAACTGTGCCCCGAATGCTCAGTATTTGATCCCTGAGCATTGTAACCTGTTAACTTACAAATAAAGCCCATAACTGAATATTGTTTCTGAGTTCTTTGTGGTCATTGCAGTGGATTATGGAAACCATATCCCTGTAGGAGGAATAGTTAATGCCTTTTTTTTTGGTCATTTTTTACAGCTGGATAGTGATGGAATTTGAGCAGGCCTCAGACTTTAGTCAAATGACAAGAACCTCAGAGGGACTCCAGGGGCAGGGCTGGAGTAGGTTGTGGTTTGCAAGTGGTGATGGACTTGTCTTGGTTTTCCTGAAAGGACAAATCTTGTCCGGAGGGTCTACGCAAAGCATAGAAGACAGTGAGTTTGTGTTTTTAAGGTCAACCTGGAAAGACTCCAAATGGCCCGCAGTTTGAAGAAAGTCACAGGAAAGTATGTGGGGCACAGAGATGAGGTCTCACGACTTGACAGAACCCAGGAAACCATCACCTTATGGATTTATTTTTGTGACTTACAGTACATGTGGCGCTGTAGGATAAGCACTAGACCGCAAAGTCGGTTTGAACCACGAGGTTGGTGGTTCGAACTCACCAGCTGTTCCTCAGACACCCAGCACAGAGAGAGTCTCTATGAGTCAGAACCGACTCGACAGCAGTTAACAGCAACACCAACAACACAGTACATGTGACAACCTTGTCTTAAGAGTTGTTGTTATTATTAAGTATTGTAGAGTTGGTTTTGACTCATAGCAACCCTGTATAGGGTTTCCAAGACTGCAGGAGCAGAAAGCCTCATGTTTCTCCCAAGAAGTGGCTGGTGGGCTCAAACTATAGACCTTGTGGTCAATAGTTCCTACAGAGCTCCCCTGCTCTCCTGTCTAAGCGTAGGGTATTCAAAATACTGGTAAAATGTTGGTGATTTTTTTAGACATTTACTGACGCTAAATATCCTTTAAGTGTTCTGACTATTCTGGAATTTTGTCATGGTGCCAGAAATCTTGTTCTATTTTTGTTGCTGTTATTCTTAAAAGATATGCGTAGAATTATCTACAGGATTTCTGATTGGGAAGTGCTTTTAAATTTCTATTAAAAATAAGCAAATAAAAAGGTATTGAGTCTAGGTCTAATCTCCGTGTGTTTTTTCCCCCCTTTATTTTTTCTATCATAAAAGTATAAGGAATTGTGTTTAAAAACACTTTATTGCCAGAACTCTCAAGTATATTTATCAGAAGTTTGTGTCTGAACCGATTTGTTTGTTTCTCCATGGTTTGTCGAGCTCACTATATAAGTTTTTATCATTTTTTTATAGATGGGTCGTGAACCATTTTGAGCAGGCCTCACATTTGATGCAAATGGCTAAATGTTTTTGTGCACATGGACCTTAAATGAAACCCTTCCAAGTATCTAAACTCCCTTGTGTTTTTCTGTGTCTAAATTCAGAGCTACCATCCTGTTGGTTTTGGGGAATTACCGAATAGTCTAGGCCCACATGGTTTGAGCACACCCACAGTACTCTACAGATACTTACGGATTTAATATGAAAAGCATTCCGCTCATACTCTGAAAATATTTCTTTCATCTCAGTACTCCCACCCATTTGTGTGTATATTTTGTTTATTGTTCTTTATAACTGTTTTGTTTTGTTTTTATGAAGTCATAGAGCTCAAAGAGTCTGGTGAAATATTAGAGATCTCATCCATGTTAAAGTAATTGGTGATTGATTACTGTTGACAACTACATAATTCATTGTCTAAAAGTATCTTTTAATTTTCTTTCCTCATTTAGCTGAATCCAAGCTTGGCGTATGTATACATGCAGGTCGACATTTGTTGTTGTTAGGTGTAGAGCAACCCTGTGTACACAGAAGGAAACACTACCTTGCACTATGCCATCCTGCAGTCCATTGTTGCAGCCGCTGTGTGTCATTTCATCTCATTGAGGATTTTCCTCTTTTTTGCTGACCTTATATTTTACTGAGCATGATGTCCTTCTCCAGGAACTGGTCCCTCCTGGTAACATGTCGAAAGTACGTCTTTCAACATCCTTATGTCTCAGGAACATTCTGTCTCTACTTCTTCCAAAACAGATTTGTTTGCTCTTATGGCAGTTCATGACACATACAATATTCTTCACCAACACTGTAATTCAAATGCATGGATTCTTCTTTGCTCTTCCTTACTCATTGTTCAGCTTTTGCATATGAAGCGATTGAAAATACAATGGCCTGGGTCAGGTGCAGCTTAGTCCTCTAAGTGACCTCTTTGCTCTTTAAAGAGGGTTTTTTTTTTTTTTGCTGCAGATTTACCCAGTGCAGTACATCATTTGATTTCTTGACTGCTTCTTCCATGAATGTTAATTGGGGATCCAAATAAAAGTCCTTGACAACTTTAATTTTTCTCCATTTATTATGATGTTGTTTATTGATTGTGAGGATTTTTGCTTTCTTTTTGTTGGGGTGTAATCCATATGGGGAGCCCTGGTGTGGTGCTGTGGGTTAATAATGCACTGGACTGCAAGGTCAGTTTGAACAGGAAGGTCAGCAGTTCAAGCTCACCAACCACTCCTTGGAAACCCTGTACAGGATCACTATGAGTCAGAACTGACTTGACGGCACTTAGCAACAACCACAATCCATATTGAAGACTGCATGATTAATTTATTTTATAAAGATCAGCATGAAGTTGGTTTCCATAAGGTGGAGGTTAAAGATATCTCAAATGTCCAATTTTTCCAATAAACTAAACCACTCCATAATCCCTGATATCACTCACCACTCCTACCATCCCTCACGTCCCAGGATTCTCCAGCATCTCACAGAATTCACAAGGGAATGACTCACGTAATTGTGGAGGCTGGCAAGTCCCAAATCCATAGTTCAGAGGTCAAGTTAGAGGATTTTCTTCATGAACAGTCTGAGGAGCCGAGGTTCCCAAACCAGCGGGTCAAGATAGGCTGCTGATGCACAAAGCTGCAGGAGCTAGTCATTCCGGTCAGGTGATAGGCCACAAATCCCATGATCTGGCGG
>NW_006408541.1:19481918-19484127 GCF_000296735.1 Chrysochloris asiatica | reverse complement strand
AGCCTTGGAAACCCTGTACAGGGTCGCTGTGAGTCGGAACTGACTCCATGACACATAACAACAACAAATTGTTATCAAGACTAATTGCGACTGTCACAATTGTAAAGGTAGAAATTTTGTAACAAAAATGGGGGAGTAGTTAATTTTACAGTCCAGAAACAGAAGAGGACCCTTAGGACCATCAAGGGTGAAGAGCACAAGTGGAATGTGAGACTTTATCTGGAGAAGCAGATACCTGAGATGGAGGCAGAGATGGGGATATGGAGACAGGAAGCAGCTGAGGACTCTAGATTCATGGGAAGAGAGGGACTAAGAGCTGGAAGCCAGGAGGCAGACTTGCAGAATGTGCCCTTTGGTGGTGTAAATTATTATATATGCGTGAGTGTTTATAAAAAACTAAAATGAATAGTGAGAAATACTGTTAACTGATGGTGGGGATTGTAACCATTGTAATGAAACAAAGTATATGATTTGTTGAATGTAAAACTGATGATCTGCCCCGTAAACTTTCACTCAATTAACAATAAAAACTTAAAAAAAAAAAGTTAAAGCATACTTGAAGCAGAACCAAATAGACGTAACAGAAAAATATAATAACCCAAAACAAGAACTCATAGGGTTTAAAAACATAACCCAGGTGAAGAGAGAGAATTAGTGACTTGGGTTGAAGCACTGAGAGACAAAAATATGTGAAATACAGAAGAGATGGTAAGAGAACTAAGAGGTTACAATGAGAAGCCTAGTGGCTCCATATGATAAGAACTGCACTGCGAATCACAAGGTTCGTGGTTTGAGCCCGCCAGCTGCTCCATAGGAGAAAAACAAGGTTTTCTTCCTTAAAGATTTAAAAGCCTTGGAACCCCTATACAGGATCTCTGTGAGTCAGAGTCAACTCAGAGGCACTTAACAACAACAACAATATACATTTAATTGGAATCTCAGAAAGAGAGAGTCAAGAGTGGTACAGAGACAACAGACAATTGGAGGTATAAATAGCTGAGAATTTTCCAGAACTATTAAAATACATGAATTCACAGATTCAAAAATACATAGCCTTAAATGCATATATTAGAATTTTTTAAAGGGTAAAAACCAAGTAGGCATTCATCTTAAGAAGTCAGGAAAAGAACAATAAAAAAAAATGCCAAGGGAAAAAAATAGCCAGAAAAGTAGAAATTAATGAAATAAAAACCAAATACATGATACAGAATATCAAGAAAACCAAAAGTTGGCTCTTGGAAAAGATTAATAAAAATTGTATATTGTGATGAGATTGATTAAGAAAAGAAAGAGAGGTGGGAGGGAGGGAAAGAAGGAAAGGAAAATAAAGGGGGAAATAGATAACTAGGATCAAGAAATGAAGAGGAGGAGATTGTATAGGTATTAACAAGATGCTGAGATCTATAGAACAACCGCATGCCAAAAATTTGAAAATTTAGGTTTATTTTTAAAAGAATTTTTTTAAAAAATCAGATAAAAATATATATAAAAACATAGATTCTACTTGGCATGATGATGATGAAGAAAAGTTTTAGAAATCTGTAGTATGATAATTGAACATGGTGAATGAAATTAATGTCACTGAATTGTAGGCTTAAAACGGTTAAGATGGCGAATTTTGTAGCGTCACAACATTTTTTTTTTTTAGAAAATTAACACAAGGAAGAAAACGTAAATAGTCATGGAAGTATTCATTTTAAAATTGGAAGCAACAGTTAGCTTCCCACCGGAAAACAATAAGCCAGATAGCTTTTACTAGGATGTTATAGCAAGAATTTCCACAAAGAAAGACTAAATTCTTCTTGAGAATAGAAAGGTTAGCAAAACAAAACAAAAACCTGGTGATGGAAGAGGTGGGAGAAGAAAGGAAAATTCACAGGTCATTTTACTCATGAATATGTAAAGTCCTAGACTAAATGCTGTTCAGTCTATTCTAACTCATAGAGACCCTGTATGGTTTCCAAGGAGCGGCTGTTGAACTTGAACCACTGACCATGTGGTTCAAGCCCAACTGGACTGAAGTCCAGTGCATTGACCCACAGTGCCACACCAGGACTCTGGTATTCTGCTTACTGTTGCTGTATAACAATCTAACCAAAATGTTGCTGGTTAGCCATTTTTATGATTCCAAGGATTCTGTGGGTCTGGAATTATGATAGGCCACAATGGTGGTGGCCTGTTTATACAGGTTCCATGTTGTCTGGGCCCC
>NW_006408541.1:19478048-19481099 GCF_000296735.1 Chrysochloris asiatica | reverse complement strand
AAAGATCTGTGTAGCTACATGATATGAAATACATAAATTTAACATTTGATTTTTACTTTGCTGATTCTGATTTTTACCATGCTGAGTATTTTTTATCTACAAAGTCAAATTTATCAGTATTTTCTTTTATGGCTTATAGATTTTGTGTCATACTTCCAAAGGCCTTCCTTATTGTGAAAAGCTGTGTCCTGTGGTTTTCTAGCACTTTTATAGTTTCATAGTTTTGCATTTAAATTTGTAGATCCACCTGGCATGAGATGTAAGTGTCTAAGAGATTCATTCTGACTGTGAGGCTGTGGTAAGAGTCTTGATCATCTTTTAGGGTGTGGAATTGTGAGCAGTTGCTCCCTTTTGACTCTCCCTAGAGGGCACTGGAATGAGCATCCCACTTCCCCACAGCAAGTAGAAAAAATCGTTTTGTGCTGTGTCCTTCTTCAGGATTCCTTGTCATTTCTCAACATCTATTTCTGCAGGATCACTGGACTCTTGACACGTTCCGATCTTTATCTCATTTTGTTCATTTTAAAGTGGCTGCTTTCTGATGTCATGAAAGAACACAGCCTCACTCTATTCATAAGCTGTCTGTAAATTGTAGGGTAGGAGTTGTAGTGAATTCTGACCATAGAAAGCATTTTTATTATCATCTGCTTTGAAAGGCTCTCCTCTCTGATTTTGTTTGCCCAATCACAAGTCCAAACCATGCAGTGGTCTTTCCTTCTGTTGATTACGTCATAAGGCAGCCTGTCAACAAAGAAGGAAACATACGTTCCTTATCATTATTTCATAGTTCTGTTATTATTCCGAGGAACCCTGGTGGCACAGTGGGTTAAGAGTTGGACTGCTAACTGATAGGTCAGTGGTTTGAAGCCACCAACGACTCCAACGGAGAAAGTTGAAGCAGCCTGTAAGGACTTACAGCCTTGGGAACTCTATGGGGGCATTTCTACTATGAGGGTCGCTGTGAGTTGGAATCTGCTTGACGGCAGTAGGTGGGTCATTGTTCCAGACGTAAATGTAAAAACCTCTAAGACATGTAAGACTTAGTGTACGATAGACATTTGAACAGCCAGTAAGACTCATCGATGAAAAGAAAGAGTTAGCCATCATGTCTCTTCGTTTGGACTTGTGGACCTTGGTATGAATAATCAAAAGATCCAAGCTCCCTTCACAGTTCACTTCTGCCTCTAAGATCAGCACGTTGGCCACATCAGAGTCCTACTTGCTTGAGAATCCAGGTTTGTAAGTTTTTATAGTACTGGAAGAGAAGAGTGAGGGCCATTAGAATGGTTGCTGAATGAACCTTTCTACGGATTCTGCCACAGGGCACAAATAATGAAATGATCCTTGAGTCTGGAGCAATCAGTAGGTGATTTATGAACTACACATTAAAAGATTGAGAAAGGGTTTTCCAGGTGCATAAAACCAAGACTCTTCCATGCAGACGGAGTCCTGGTGTGGTACTGTAGGGTAAGTTCTTGACCGCAGGGTCGGTTTGAACCGCAAGGTCAGCAGTTCAAACCTACCAGCTGCTGTTCAGAAACCCTATACAGGGTCAATATGGGTCGGAACCGACTCAACGACACTTAACAAAAACAACATTTAATTCAGAGAAAACAGTGTGTGCAAAGTCATGGAAACATGAGTATGTTTCTGATGTTCAGGGCCTAACTAGTGACTATTCCAGAATAGTTAAGCCTGGCACATTGAGGCCAGAATAAGTAGAATAAGACAAGTGATGAATTGAGACCAGATTGTGAAGTATCTTGGATACTACAGTAAGGATTTGTTCATTAGCATATGTTGTTGTTAGGGGATGTCAAGTCGGTTCCAATGCCTAGCGACTGTATAGTTTCTGAGGAGTGGCTGGTGAATTTGAACCACCAGCCTTGCAGCTAGCAGTCCAGTGCTTATCTTACAACCCCACACTAGGAGTCCACAGTTTTTAAGAAGTGGAGTGATACAAACATTTAAATAAATGTAATGTCTATGAATAGTGCCTTTTTTTCCTCTTACTGAGACCACTAAAGAATTTGACGTAAATATATACAGCGTCTTTTTATCTCTTGGTCAACAGGCTTTGTCCTCCACAAGGTAGGAGCTTGGGGGGCGGGGATCCCTGTTATTTTTGTAAAGTCTGCTCTGCTGCAGGCTTGGAATTCTTTCCTGGGTGAAGATTTTTCATTTGTGGACACAGCAGCTCTTTGATAAAAGATCTCTGTTTGTTGTGAATTATGGCATTGGTACACTTGAGTTGGAAGTTACCTGTAGTTCTTCTGTGTGGGGGAGCCTTGTTCTTGATCTTCTCTTCCATGATACTAAAATCCATTGGTGTATAAACATTGAAATAGCAGGGGCAACACAGTCAGCATTAAAAAGGAGACAGAGCATTTGTCTCCTCTAAATGACTTGAAGAAAGACTCTACTCTTGGAGGCTTCAGGATACCTTCACCTTATGGAATCCTGGCCCTGGAAGTGGAAGTCTTTCTCTGAAAGCTTCAATCTCTATGCGGCCTCCGTCTCACTCTTCAACAAAAGCCTTCTTTTTCTTCTATTTTATTTTCCTTGGTTTTGTTTTCCTCCTTTCTTGCTCCTTTTCCATTTTCTTTATCATTGTGTTTGTGGCCATTCCTGTTCTCAGAAGCCTGAACAGAGCTCCCAGCATCCCAGGCAGCTACAAAGGCTTCTCCACCGATTCCTCAGAGAGAGTGTGCCTGCCTGTGCATCTCAGGAATCCAACTTTTGCGATTATAGAGATCTGTAATAAAGAAAGATGCATATGCCTGTCTTGAGTGTTCTAGTTTGATTACATTACATGCTACAGTTCAAAAACTAGTATTACATAGAAAACCCGAAAGACTCGTTAAAAAAGCTAGTAGACCTCATTGGAAGATCAAGCAAAGTGGCAGGATATAAGATCAACATACAAAAATCAGTTGGATTCCACTGAACCAAAACCAACAGCACTGTAAAGGACATTAGGAAAGCAATACCATTTACAATAGCTGCCCAAAGGATTCAATATCTAGGAATAAATGTAACCAGAGAAACAAA
>NW_006408541.1:19469655-19471738 GCF_000296735.1 Chrysochloris asiatica | reverse complement strand
TCACCAGCTATTTTCTCGATTTTATAAGGTGGGATTGCCTAAAACTGATTTTAGGGACCTTTCTGCTTGTCTTCTTAAAATGGGAAAAAGCTCACAATTTTTGGTTAAATCCGGATTCAGTGTTTTCTAATGCATGTGACAGTGTAAATATTATATCCTACTGAGCCAAGCAGCATTCTCATAATTTTTCTTTTCTATCTTTCAATCTCTTTGAAGGGAACTGTTTTACTTGTTGTTGTTAAGTGCTGTCGAGTCAATTCTGACCCATAGCACTGTTCCGCGGGAGAAAGATGAGGCTTTTTGTTCCCGTAAAGATTTCCAGCCTCGGAAACCCTGTACAGGGTTGCTATGAGTCGGAACTGACTCCACGGCACATAGCAACAACAACCTCTTTACTTGGAGTCCTGGTGTGGTGCTGTGGGCTAATGCGACAGATTGCCAAGTTGTTTGAACTGCGAGGTCAGTGATTCCAGCTCACCAGGTGCTCTTTGGAAACCACATACAGGGTCTCTATGGGTCAGAGTCAACTCCAGGGCACTCAACAACAAATAAAGCCCCTTACTCAAGAACCCTTTCTCCTCTCTTCCTGGGCTGTTTCTCTATGTCTATTTCTGTGTGTGTTCTGTGGTAAGTCTGATGTCTCTATGATTTTAGCCAGTATACATGTGATTAACAACCAATTACCTCCTTTTGGAATTCAGCAGTGCCTAGCTCAGAGGAGATACCAGCATTGCTTTTGCTGTTAAAAAAACACACCACCACCAAAAACACGGCAACTTTTGAGGTAGGCTGCTTTTTCCAAATGAATTTGTTGGCAAGGGTGTAATACCTTCTGTGAGTTAAAACCGTGCAGAAGGCCCTCTCCTGCAGCACATGCAGTGGGGGAGCGGAGTGGGGAGGGACACTTCTTTGCCCCAGATTGGTGAGTAATAAGACCTCTTTTATTGGTTTGGAATGTGTATATGATTGCATATTGTTTGTGGAGCTATTCTGTACAACGTTTTATCATCCTACGTCCTCTGGTTCCTTAACAGACGTTTTCTTTCTAAGTCTTGAGTGTCTCAGTATCATTGCAGTGATCCATGTTCAGTTACAGCTCTGGTGTGGGTAGTGTTTTGTTCATTTACTGTACAGTTGCATACTTTTATAGAGCTCACATGTATTAGAGTTTAATCTCTGTGATTCAAGTCTTGACAAAAATGATAGAATGCATTTCAAACTCATCCATCAATGGATTAAAAGTCGCATGCTCTTAAAATGTGATTTCTTTTTATCCTCTTTTTAAACTCAGCGGCTTAAAAGAGCCCAAAGACAGCATGCTTTAGTGAGGGGGTCTAGGGGTGCATGGGGAAGGAATGTGTTTGGTGAAATTATCCAGAAGCAAAGCACCGCTCACTTGAAGCTCAGAGATTTATCATCCAAATATGTGCAGATTGCTGGTGCTATAAATAGTTTGAACTCAAGTAAACAGCCTCTTTCCCCTGGCTTCTGCTTGGCCGTTTTTCAGATGCCAGAACAGGCTAGGGAGCCATGTCCTTGTGCTGAGCTCTGGGGTCCCCACTCTATGAAGCAGGACAGTTAGCTCCTCAGGGCTTGAGATGACCTGGGTCAGACGTTCCTTTGCCAGCTGCTTTTGGTTCCTATCCCTACCCAGCCTATTCTACAGCTTTACAAACTTGCCTCAGAATAGCATCAACCTAGGGAAGATTCCTGGCACAACTCTGAAAAGCCCCGAGGCCACAGTGCTGGATGCTGGAGTAGCGTTAGGAGGCACAGATGTTCTCTCTTCAGGGCTTTCTTTCTTTGTTTGGGGGCCCAGAAGAGTGGTGCCGGTTGTGGGAGCTGTTGCAAGCTGCCTGAGCCAGCAGCTGCTGTGTTGTGTGTGTACCATGCGGGCGGGCAGGCTGCTGACATTTCAGGAGCTCCTTTGAGGACTCAAGCAAAATGCTGACATTAGAGCAACTGAGGACATTCCATGGTTTATTACTCTATTTCCTCTGGGAAAGGCGATTTTTTTTTTTTTTTTTTAATAGGTTTTTATCTTCTTTGAGGAGCTCCTTTGAGGACTCAAGCAAAATGCTGA
>NW_006408541.1:19469046-19469555 GCF_000296735.1 Chrysochloris asiatica | reverse complement strand
TTTCCTCTGGGAAAGGCGATTTTTTTTTTTTTTTTTTTTAATTCTTAACTTCCGCTGCATTAACTTACAGTGATTCTTATTTCAAATGCCCATGAGAAAGTTATGAAGAAGCTGGCATCTTGGAACTGAGGGGAAGCAGATAAGGGACAGTAGAAAGAGTGCTAGATTAAGGAGCAGGAGACTTGGTTCTTGGCAAGTTCCTTAACTTTTTTGGCTTTAGTGTCTTCATCTGTCAAGTGAGAATACTCCCCTCCTATTTCATGGGGTTAATGAGGAAATAGATGTCAGAGTACTTTCTGGACTATACTGAATTAGTGGGATATAAAGAAGAGGTGGAGTCATGCGAAAAGCTCAGCCATTGGATCTGGGCCTTCCACTTTGTGTTTCTAAGCCTCAGTGTTTTCATCTGTAAAATGGGACTATGAATACCTGCTTTGCAGGAGTGTTAAAAGGATTCAATATAACATGGTATTTTTAATTAGAAGCTGTAGTTAGAAATAACATGACAA
>NW_006408541.1:19446249-19468495 GCF_000296735.1 Chrysochloris asiatica | reverse complement strand
AGCGGTAGTGAGGTTGGCCCAGGATCGGACATTGTTTCGTTCTGCTGTGCATGGGGTCACTATGAGTCGGTTCCGACTCGATGGCACCTGACAACAACAGTTGATTGTAATAATAATACCTTCCATGTGAAGGTATTCACATGGGTGATTTCAGATACCTGTTGTCTTAGTTCCCTATTCGTGCTAAAACAGAAGTGTTTATTCTCTCACAGTTTAGGAGGATAGAAGCTAGAATTCAGAGACTTCTGGTGTAGCACTGTGGGTTAATACGCTGAACTGCAAAGTTGATTGAACAACAAGTTCAGTGGTTGAAGCTCATCAGCTGCTCCTCAGATAACCCTATACAGGGTCTTTATGGGTTGGAACCAGCTCAACAGCACTTAACAACAACAATTATTTTAGGGGGACTTTCTCTCTCTGTTTGCTCACAATTTAGGGCAGGGGTGGGAAATATCCGACCCATGGGCCATATAAATCCTGCAGAATCAATTGGTCTGGCCCTGCCAAGGCAACCGCAGTTCCAGCCATCACATTGGTAGTTGTGATGGTTATGTGCCGTGGTGTCGGTTCCAGCTCACAGTGACCCTGTATAGGGTTTTCAAGACTGAATCTTTATGGGAGCAGAAAGCCTCATCTTTCTCACTAGGAACCCCCCTTGTAATTTTGAACTGCTGACTGTGAGAGTAATAACTACCATGCTTCCAGAACTCCTTAGCCATCTGGTAAGGATGAGGTGACTTAATTAAATGTTTGGATAAGTACAGCAATCTAATTTTTAAGTTGATAATTTTGTATGGCCTGTGAATGATGTTACAAATTTTGGCAGAAAAAAAGGTTCCCCACTTGGGTTTAGGAAGAAGGTCCCTGCCCCTTTCGTTATCTGTGGGCCTGGCGTTCCTTGGAGCTCTCTGTGCAGAGTGACATCAGTCTTCCCCTGGGTCTAGGAGGTTCCCAGTGCAGGGACCTAGGTCCAAAGGATGGAGTACTGTACTTCTGGCTCTACTTTTTTGGCGATAGTGGGTCCCTCTCATCTCTGTTTACTTGTTTTATCCCTTTAATATCTGAAAAGAAATTGACTCAAGATATGAGGCTGCTTCAAAAAGTTCATGGAAAAATTCTGTTATCTTTTTATTTTTCACCCTGATTTATTTTTTTTTTTTTTTATTTTAATTGCATTTTTCCAAGAATTTTATGAAGTCCTCTCTGACAATGTAGTGTATTCCTATAGATTGCATTCCGCCTCATTAACACAACTGCCTTATTAACATCTCAGGGGTGAGGCTTTATAGCACAATGAGTAGTTACATCAGATTGCAAATGGAGGGGAGTCACAGAGTACTGAGAATCATGATACAGTCAGGTTGACACACACACATGTAGTTTTTGTTGTTGGTGGTGGTGGTGCAATTTAATCCATAACACTTGGGGAAACATTCCGTTTGTAGTTGTCGAGATTAACAGAAGATCCTTCAGATAGCAGATGGTCGTGTGCACTGAAGCTGGTTCCAGCTCATAGTAATTGGGTTTCTGAGGCTGTAAATCTTTACGGGAGCTGAAAGCTTCATCTTTCTCTCACGGAACGGCTGGTAGCTTCGAACTGCTGACCTTTAGGTTAGCAGTCCAACTTGTAACCACTACGCTGCCAGAGCTCCTTCTAGTAGCAGATGGATAGCAACAGTGAATTAAAAATATCCAGCATTTAAAATCAAATTTAGGACATAAGCATGAGTTTTAAAACAAACTGACAAGGACATAAAGGCCTATCCTATCCCTCACCTTGAGGCAAGCAGTTCATGTTTCTATTTCTCACTCTCTGGCGATCCCCTCCATATCTCTTGACCAATATTATCTATTTCTTTTTTTTTTTGTTTAAAATGAGTTTTATTTTTGTCAAAATAGCACTTGTACATCACTTTATTTTTATTTTGTAAGGTCAAATGTTGTTAAAACCTAACAATAAAAAACAGTCATCCCCTGCCCTCACCCTCCTATCCTGCTCTCAAAAGCATACACCTTTGATCATGTTAGCTGTCTCCATATATATAAATGCTATGCTTATCCAGCATATTTCAGACACAGTTCTCTTATAATTCCCTGGGAGCATAGTGGGTTACACATTGGGCTGCTAGCCCAAGATCAGAAGTTCAAGTCCACCAACTGTTCTGCAGGAGAAAGATGAGGCTTTCTGCTCCTGTAAAGATTTACAGCCTCGGAAACCCTATACAGGGTCACCATGAGTTAGAACTGACTCAAGACCACATAGCAGTAGCAGCCGAAGCAGAATATGAAGTCTGAGATTATTTTACAATTATACCAACATTCATGGAGGCTGACTTTCATAGGCATGAGGGTGTAATATGCCCACATGAAATTTCTTCATAGTTGCCAAATTGTTTTATATTTTAGCTATGAAAGTCAGTCACCAGGGCAAACTTGTTCTTAACATGGAGCCATTTTAAAAAAGGTCCATTCAATCCAAGAGTCTCATATATTTCTGGGTCTACTCATTTGCAGATGGGAGGAGAAACTGAAACTAGATGCTTCATATCATACGTTCACTTGTGATACCAATCTTTATATACTGTCCAATTTCTTTAAGATCAAAGCAGTGACTCCCTGCAGGTCCATGTGGATAAGAAAGTTCCGACTGAAGGAGATCATGTCCCTTTTACATCTTCCATTTCTTTTCCTCTGGGTCCAGCTTTGCGGGGAGGTCTGCAATCTGGAACATTGTGGCTCTGCCTCACTGGCTTCCAGCCGTGGCCCTCTGCTCTCCTCAGTGGTCAGCTGGCACCCACATCTCAGCCCAATCTTTTCAAAGTTCTTATTGTGGAAAATTTCAAGTGTATATGTAGCTAGAGGAGTCCTGGTGTGGCGCTGTGGGTTAATATGCCAGACTGCCAAGCCATTTGAACTACAAGGTCACCAGCTGCTCCTCGGAAACTCTATACAGCGTTGCTATGGGTCAGAACTGACTCGATGGTACTTAACAACAACAATGTAGTTAGATAGAATAGTATCATGAATCCTTATGTACCATCCTTTCACTAGCTTCAAGAATCATCAACCCTTGGACTATCATTGCACATAAAATAATTAGCAGAGCTCTCCAGTTATCACACCAATTTTTTTAACCTTTTATTGTAAATTGAGTGAAGGTTTACAGAACAGATCATTAGTTTTAAGTTTAAAAAAATCACATACTTTGCTTCATTACAATGATTGCAATCCTCTCCATGTAACAACAGTTAACAGTATTTAGTATTTACCTCTATTCACTTTAACAATTGCATTCCTCCCTGGGTCTCCCTATACCTTCATTTTTCCTTAGCTAACTTCCCTCTTGTATATTTCTTGCCCTGTCACCCTTGTTAACATGTCATGTATCTACCTTCTAGCCTGTGAATGATTTTCACTCCCCGTCCCCCTATAACCCCTTATTACCCCCTTTAATCCCCTATAACCATCATAGATTGTTGTTAAGTGCTGTCGAGTGGATTCTGACTCATAGCGACCCTGTATAGGGTTTCCGAGGAGCATCTAGTGGGTTTGAATTGCCAGCCTTGTGGTTCGCAGTCTAATACTGATCCTTCAGCGCCATGCCAGAATTTCTGTTTCTTTATCAAGAAAACCTTTTCTTAACTGCTCCCAACATTGTTGTTGGTGTTAAGTGCCATTGAGTTGGTTCCAACCCATAGTGACCCTGTGTAGAGTTTCCTAGGAGTGGCTGGTGAGTTTGAACCACCAACCTTGCTGTTCAAACGGCCTTTACAGTAGCATTAACCCACAGCGCCACACCAGGACTCCTACTGGGTTCATACAATATTTGTCCTTTTGTGATTGACTAGTTTCACTCAGCATAATGTTCTCCAGGTTCATTCATGTTGTGAGGGGTCTCGCAGATTCATTGTTATTCTTCAGCATTCCATAGTATTCCATTGTGGCTATGTGCCAAAGTTTACTGAACCATTCTTCTGTTGATGGGCATTTAGGCTGTCTGTGTCTGTCTCCATCTTTTTTGATGTGTCTCTTGTAGACAGCATATTGAAGGATCTTGTTTTCTTACCTATTCTGTCCTCTATATCTCTTGACTGGTGTATTAATCCATTTACCTTGAGTGTAATTATTGATAGGTATGAATTGATTGCTGTCACTTACCTGTGTGTTTTTTTTTGTGTGTGTGTTGCTGCTTCACCAGTATTTTTGTAAGCATATGGGCCAAATCCCCGACAAGGACCATACAGTGCTTTTGCACTCTTTCATCCTTCATCAGTTTTAGATATCACCTCTTAACTTCCTTGGATGGCATGTGAGCCTTTAGCTTTTTTATAAAGCCCCACAGACCTATTTATACCCATCTGCTTCCCTTTTTCTCTTAATATCACTATTTTGGGTTAAATGAAGATCCAGTGTATTCTAATATTATGACAATGTAAATATTGTTTCCTGTGGAGCCAAGTAACATTCTAATTATTTTCCCTTCCGGTCTGACTCTGTTTCCTTGGACTTAATAATAGCTTATTCTTGAATATGTTTAATTTTCCTTGTTCCTATTGCTAAGTTTTTCCATGCTTCCCGTAGACTTTCAATACAGCTTATGGAAAATCCTCTCAGGGAGCCGTTCCGTCAGTTGGGTTTTCCTGGTGAGTTCGTTCACCCTCCTGCTCCATTCAGACCTGTGCTCTCTAGGCTTTCAGTTCAGATGAGGATCTGGACCTGCCTTCATCATCACCCTTGGCATTCTTTTCTTAGATAGATAGATAGATAGATAGATAGATAGATAGATAGATTAGATAGATAGATAGATCCCTGCTGCAAACCACCTCTTTAAAGTGTTAAAGAGCCAAGATGTCACTTTGTAGACTAAGGTGCATTGACCCACCTCACGGTGTTTTCAGTTGTGTCATGTGCATGTGGAAGCTGGGCAGTGAATAAGGAAGACGAAAGAAGAATTAATGCATTTGAGTTATAGTGTTGGCAAAAAATATTGAAAGTACTATGGACTGCCAGAAGAGTGCACTCATCTGTGTTGGCAGAAGTTCAGCTCGAATGTTCCTTAAAAGCCTAAAAGCAGGATGGTAAGAGTTCATCTCATAGACTTTGGATATGTTGTCAGGAGGGAACAGTCCCTGGAGAAAGGACATCATGCTTCATAAAAAGAGGAAGACCCTTAATAAGAAGGATTGACACAGTGGCTGCGACAGTGGGCTCAGGCATCACAATTGTGAGGATGGCGTGTTTGTTGTTGTTAAGTGCCGTGTAGTCAATTCTGATTAATAGTGGTCTCCAAGGAGCGGCTGGTGGGTTTGAATCACCAACCTTGTGGTTAGTAGTCTAGGGTTGAACCTGCTTTGTCCGCTTGTCCACACAGGGTAGCTAGGAGCCTGAACCAACTCAACACCACCTAACAACAAGATTGTTTTACCTCAGGCCTGGACTACCCAGGATTTATAGGTATTTATTTAGGTAATATTTATTGTTTTTCCTATTTTGTGTTGGGGCTGTTCTAGGTACTTGAGATAGATCTATCAGTGAAGATACGCTATTGACACATGGAGCTGACTAGGAACACACAGAACACGTATGTTCAGGGTTCTAACAAGAATACAGCTCTCAGAGCACTCCCTAAGGAAGCAGCATGAAACTGAGGAGTCCACCAGATAAGAGGGAGGGGCCTCGTGTATTTGTATTAGACAGTGCATTGGCAAACAAGAGAGCTATGTGGAGTCCAGTGCTATAGGATAAGCACTGGACCACAAGGTCGGTTGAACTGTAAGGTTGGCTGTTCAAACCCTATGCAGGGTTACTATGGGTCAGAACTGACTCAATGACACTTAATAACAACCACCAATCAATAGAAGGTTTGCCTCCTGTTAGAATTTCAGCTCCCTGCCTTCTGTGGGCCTAGCATTCCAGCTCTCAAAACTGGGGAGACCAGATGCCCCTTTCAACTCTGACTATCACTGAGTCTGAAATTGTTTCAATTGCATACATGTGGAGGTCTTTCTATTCCATAAGGGCCTCAGCATGAACCTTAGCCCTAGCTGCTGGGAAGCCATTCTCAAGAAGGCTGGAAAAGGCAGGGAGGGGCCATGTGGTATCCTGTAAACCTATCTATTTTATAAGTGCTTTGTCACTAAGTGAATTCTCACTTCCTTTCTTCGGCCAGCTCTCCATCCAGCACACTGCAGCATCAACAGTCCAAGGGGGGCTGGGAAGTGGAGCCTCAGAATATTAGACAACTTCGGAAAAGTAGCGAGTGTACTCTGAAACCCAGAACATAAGTAGAACATTTCTTGATCATCTTTTCTGGAATTGACTCTTCCCTCCCTGCCCCTTGCATTAGTTTTGAGTGTCATTGTGGTTCATAACACCAGAAGCTTAACTGGGGTTGTTCCGGAGTAGTAGATGTTTTCCCTTGTTTTTTTCTATTTGTTACAATAAGTAACTATGATTATAATTGGTCAGAAAACAAAATCTACTTTTATTGATCAATCTCAGTTGATATGCTTCTCAGTAAATTAAGTCTAGGAAAATTTTAGGCTGTGTAACCGTCTAGCTGTGTAACCCAATGAATAAATGAATCTGGGATGGCATGGCAACCGAAACCCCACCTTTGATAAGATAAAGATGGAATTGCATCTTACAACAGCTGGTTAGACGAGGAGGTGGGGTAGTGATGGCCAGAATACCCTCCTTTCAACAGATAACTGTCGGTTACTAACTGATTGACTTGGGTCCAAAATTGCCTCAGGTGTCAGGTGTGGATACTAATGATCTGTGAGAATTAAAACAGCATTTTTTAAAAGGGAGCTTCTGTTGTTTATGGATGTCCTTACTTTACTAAGTGTCTCATAATAGTGGCATACCTTGGACATGTTGTGAGTTCAGCTCCAGACTACTGCAATAAAGCGAGTGCTAGTTTCCTAGTGCACATAAAAGTGATGTTTACACGAAAGTATAAGCTATTAAGGGTGTTGTTGTTAGGTCCCATCAAGTCGGTTTCGACTCACAGTGACCCTGTATAGGGCTTCCTAGGAGCAGCTGGTGGGTTTGAACCTCTGACCTGACGGTTAACAATTTAGTGCCTATCCTACAATATAATGCAGTAGCATTAGGAAACAGTCTGAAATCGTGTGAGAATGACCAAAGTGTGACACAAAGACACGAAGTGAGTGCATGTTGTCAGAAAAAATGGTGCCTTCAATGTGTTGAAGCACAGTATGCCTGTATTTGCAAAATGCTGGTAAATTAGACACAGAGCTTTTCCTTAAGAATCTAGCAGAGGAATAAGAACTGCCCATGGAGTCCTGGTGTGGGTGCTGCAAGATAATGCACTGAACTGTAAGGTCAGTTTGAACCGCAGGGTTGGCAGTTCAGACCTACCAGCCACTCCTCAGAAACCCTATATAGGACCACTATGAGTCGGAACTGACTTAACCACAATAATAAAGACGTATCTCTTCCTTAAGGAAAAAACCAGGTAAAGTACTAAGGGAATTCTGAGGGAGAGACCCCTTCTGGACTGGGTTGGGGTTAAAGTCAGCAAAGTGGCCATCTGAGCCGTCAGACCAGCTCTGCGCATATCAACAGTGAACACTTTGTCTTCAGGGTATGCTGAAACTGTTGGCTGCAGATAAACACAAGTCTTGCAGGAAAACTCTTTAAAAGGCAGTAGAACAAGGGCATTAACAATCCAAGCTGGGCCCCAGAAAGCCCTGGGTTAGAGTTCAGGCTTTGCACTTGCTCCCTGAGAATGTTTCCATGCCTCAGTTTCCACAGCCATAATGAGGAAATGAATATTCCTGCCGAGCCTGGTTGTTGTGAGGATACGATGAAGTGGTGCTTATGGAGTGCTGAGCACATGTAGCAGTCCAGAAAATGTGTCTGCCGTTGTCAGATCTGATCAGACAAAACGAGGGCGACGGTGGATGTCACAGCTCTCTCTTCGTTACAGATGTAGAACCGTGCAATCTGCAAGGAAGAGTACAGAGTACATGTTGCTGGAGAAATTGACACGACTGTTTTTATGAATGGGCTCCTCATGATTATTTTTGTTCATATGAGAGACCACGTGACTCAGAGCACTGAGGGCGAAGTCAGTAAACTGACCTTTCAGGAGTCCAGCTTCATTTCGTGATATTTACTGGAGGTTCTGGAAGACCAAACAATGGTCCTCCAGACCCTATAAGCTGAGCGCTGCTGCTGAAAACTCAGGCCACAGCTGTGGGTGGGCTTTTGCTCCTTCCTCATCATGACGTCTTGGAGAAACGCAGGAGGCTTCTCACCTCCCCCATTCTGGACCGTGTTCACTCAACACAGCTTCTTTGGGGGAGAGGATGGTGAAACTGAGTCAAAATTAGAAATTAATATCCTTACTAGACATTTCAACTTATTTTGGCAAGTATTTATTGAACTTGGAAGTATGTGCCAGGTACTTATCTACACAAGAGCCTTGTAGAGTAGATTATTCTTATTTTACATTGGGAAACTGAGGAAAGGCAAGGTTACACACGGCCTACGTCACACACAGCTAGAAGAACCAGCGACAGGAAGGAAACCCAGGTTCTTCCAGCTGTTAAATTCCGCTTTACATGGGTCACCAACCTGGTGGTCTTTTCATTCCACTACAATTCTACACCACTTGTGGAAAACCCTTCAGATTGGCAAACTCCTAGCATGGTCTGTTTACTTGGGCCTTTCCTGATTAGCATCAGTGTTTTCTGAGAACGAATTAAAATTCTTGTAAAGTCACAAACTACCACAGACTTACCTCCATGTATAAATAACTGCTTCTTTCTCAATACAGCTTCGATCCCAACTTCCATCCAAGTTGCTTTAAGGCAGGATCAGATCTCCCCCATGTTTGGGAGGGGCAGCTGAAGCCCAGGCATTCTTCAGGCCACATAGTATTTTGGCAACAAAGGCCCTGTGGTCTGGGGCATCTCCTGTAGGCAAAAGCCTTGCTGGTGTGTCTGAGTCTAGGCCACAGATTACCGGTCGGCCTGGCTGAGCCCAGGAAAACTGCCCCTATCCCTTCCTGGGCTTACTTTTGTTTTAATAATAAGCTTAGTTTATTATTAAAACTTAGGTTTTTCTAAGTGGAGCCAAACCCAGTTAGAAATAACGGCACTGCCATTGAATTGATTCCGACTTATAGTGACCCTATGTAGGACTTACGAGGCTGTAAATCTTTACAGGAACAGAAAGCCGCCTTTTCCTCCTGAGGAGCAGCTGGTGGATTCGAACTGTTGACTTTGTGGTTAGCAGCCCAGACTCAGTAGAGTCAGCATTTTAAGTAGTAGCATTGGGATGTGTGTGGGATGTGTGCTGAGCTAGGTGGGAATTAAGATATGAGGTTTCTAATTCTGGCTCTTTCATTTTGAGCTGTGTGACCTTGGGCATGTCATTTCTCATTGTATCATTTTTGTATGGGGGAAGGGAGAGATTAGTAATTGGGCCCCTGGTGTGGCGCTGTAGGATAAACACAAGGTCTACAGTTCAAACCCCAGCAGCCACTCCTTGGAAACCTTATATTGGGTCACTATGACTGAACTCTGGTAGCATAGTGGTTATGAATCAGGCTGCGAGCCACAAGGTCAGCAGTTCAAAACTACCAGCTGTTTCGTGGGAGAAAGATGAGGCGTTCTGCTCCTGTAAAGATTTACAGCCTCGGAAACCCTGTACAAGGTCACTATGGGTCAGAATCAACTTAACAACAAGGGGTTTGGTTTTTGTTTTTTTATATCCGATTTTACAGTGGGCAAAAAAATAAAACTGAACATCAGAGAAGTCAAGTCACACAAAATTCAGATCCTCATCTCTGGCTCCTGAATTGTTGGGCATAATGGCTGTATGCGTCATATTGCTCCCCATTGTACACCAGAGTAGAGAGGGGTCTGTCTTCATCATCGAGCTTGTTACAAATGCAAGAGATTATTTTCCTCTCTCGAAACCACTGCTGTTCCCTGTTAGTCCCAAAGGACAGTTACATCCTCTTGCTCGTTTATCTTATCTAGTAGTTTATGTCCCCCAGGACTTGTTCCATGAATTCTTTTGGGTTTTCTTCCAAAGAAACAGTCGAGTTTCACCCTACGGGAGTTGAAAACCCAGCTGAGCCTGGCCATGCTCAAGTTCTCCCCTCTCTTAAGTATGTATGTAGTTATTCAGCTTATAGTCCGATGCCTTATGTTGCATGTGTTGAGAAATTCCTGTCACTGATTTTCCAATAATGGAATTTCAGAAGTAGAAGACACTAGTTGTTGTTAAGTGCTGATGAGTTGATTCCAACTCATAGCGACTCTGTGTAGTGTTTCCAAGGAGCGGCTTGTGGTTTTGAACCGCTGACCTTGCGGTTAGTAGTCCAGGGCTTATCCTACAGCACCACACCAGGACACCAGAGCCATCCTTTGATTGGTGGAGAAACTGAGGTCCTGAGAGGGAGGTGGCCTGCTTGAAGTCGTTCATCCAGTTAGAAGAGAAACAACAATGAAACCCAGTTGCCCTAGCAACAGGCTATGTCTTTCAGAACTTTTCTCATGACACATGTCATTTATCCTAAGCCGAAAGCAGACTTCCACCGTACTGTCAAGCAGGCACCCAGGAACTTTATGGAGAAATTAACCAACTTGGAAAATTGAGCAGGAAGAAAGATACACTCTAACTCATACGTCACATAATCAAAGAAATCAATTCAACCACAGCAAGGCAGTGACTAAGAGGCAAAGGGATTTACTGTGGGCAGTGACTAACCAGCAAAGGGAACCCTGGCCAAGTGAGTAGATAGGAAGCCTTTTGTCACCGAGGCTGCAGTGTTGAAAATTGAAGGAAGGATGTTAGACAAATGTGAGCAGCCTGCAATGCAGTTGCCACCCCCACCCCCACCCCTGTCTCATTATCCAAAGGAAATGGATCTCTCCCATGGACCCAGAGGTGGAAACCGAGCAAGAGAGTTGAGTGGTTGTTGACATCATCAGGCTGAGCATTGGATTACAACAAGTGGGGACTGACTTGGCCTGAGACGTGGGAAACACCCACTAAAACCTCGAAGTGCATTTCATTTAAGAGACACGGGAGGGAAAGAGACAGAGACGGAGAACAAGAATCGTGCCTGCCCTCCCGCCGACCTAGTCTGCCAACCTTGCTCACTTGGAAATGGGGATGTTTTGAATCCTGGTTTCTTTCTGATCTAGGACCGTGACTTTGTGGAAACTCTGCTCTTGTAAGTAGAACCCACTGTCTCATCCAGTCCCACCCCCAGGGAGAGAGAAGCAGAGCTTGGAGACAGAGCTCTCTGGAGAGCTTGCTTTCCAGCCTGTTAGTTATAAACTGCCTATTTTTGTATTATGATATATGTGAGCTTGCTCTAAAAATCAGGGCTTTGTCTGAAACTGCCTAGGGCTAGACTCTGAGCAGCCAGTCTCTTAGATGGGCTCTATTCAAATACTGCTTTACTTTTGCCCAGAGAACTGTGGCAAGACATTTAAAGTTTCAAAAGCAGCTCCTTCTCCCGAATTTAGAAATAAATCCTTCCTTCAACATTGGTAGGGTTCCCCACCCCTTTTTCTGATTACAAAGATGATACAAAAAATTTTTGCCATTCCATAAGTAAATGTTTCTCAAAGTGAAAATTCTCCGTTATCTTTCCCACCTTACATATATACGATATTTCACATATCTCAAGCGTAAGGTGCAGATATGGGTAGATTTCACATGGCTTTTCTCCTCACACAGAGCCCAGGACTGCACTCCTCCTGTGGAAAACCGCTAGATGGAAAGAGACAGTAGGAATCTGTAACTTTGTCTTTGTGTTCTTTTTATCGCTTTCTTTTGTCTAGAAAATAGACAGAACATATGTGCATAAACCACTTGGGCATTTTATATGTTGATATCCATTTTCAGGATTTTAAACCCAGCCAACCACGCTGTGCCTAGAGGAAGGGAGGCAGACCCTTGTTGCCCCCAGACCCCTTACTGATAGGTGCCTGGGCTGAGGGTCCTCAGGAGGTGTAGGATGCATGGCTTAGGTGGGCTACGACCCATTTCACTTGTGAGCAAGTCAACAGCATTTGAAAAGTTTCAGCTAAAGAATAAGGAAGCCTTAAGCTTGTAACAAAAAAGTCACCGTAGTTTAGGACAAGTGCTGACCCTGTGTAACCCTGAGCAAGTGTTTCACACTCTGTAGGCCTCAGTTTCCTCATTTGTATCTAAATAAGAGGATAAATGAGATGGGTTTCTGTATTTCCAGATTCCTCTTGGAATGACCCATCATTATTTCTTTCCTCTTTGTGGAGGACCAAAGGCTGTTCTTACAACTGAAGAACAAAGTGCCTTTGGTTTTCAGTACCCCGGGGAAGCTAAAAGCTGGTGCCAAGAGAACAATTAGAAAAGGATAAAAACAGTCAACATTAACTTACTTCTGAGGTTTTATAGTTTCTGTCAGGCTTAGTATTTCTGATAAAAGGGGGAAAAAAAGCAGAGTCAAGAGAGAAAGAGAAAGAGAGAGTTGCACTGGGGGAATTGTTAAATATCATGGAGTCAGTTCCAACACATAGTGCTGGACCTTGTTATGCTCAACTTTACATACATCCACCACACCCCCCTGGCATCAAGTCGACTCTGACTCATAGCCACCCTGCAGAGGGTTTCCAGGGCTGTAAATCTTTATGGGAACAGAAAGCCTCATCTTGCTCCTATGGCTGGTGGGTTTGAACTGCCAACCTTGCAGTGAACAGCCCAGTGCTTATCCTGTAGCCACCAGCACGCCTTATGTAACACGAGGAGGTCAGTGCCATAATATGGAGTCCTGGTGTGGTGCTGAAGGATAGGCACTGGACTGCTAACCACAAGGTGGGCGGTTCAAACCCACCACCCGCTCCTTGGAAATCCCATACAGGTTGCTAGTCAGAACTAACTTGACAGCATTTAACAACAACCCATTGACTGCGGGTAAATCTCTGCTATGGTGGTGGTGGTGGTGTACTGCGGAGTTGGTTCTGACTCATGGCGATCCTGCAGAGGGGTTCCAAGGTTGTAAATCTTTACAGGAGCAGAAAGCCTCATCTTTCTCCAGTGGAATGGCTGGTAGTTTTGAACTGCTGGCCTTGAGGTTAGGAACCCGACTCGTATCCACTATGCTACCAGAGTTCCTGTATGTTCCCATCTCTGCTATGTTGTTGTGACATGCCATCGAGGCAATTCCAACCCATAGCAACCCTGTATAGGGTTTCCAAGGAGCAGCTGGTGAGCTTGAACCACCGACCTTGCAGTTCAAACGACTTTGCAGTCTGATGCATTAGCCCACAGCGCCACCCCAGGACTCCGTCTCTGCTGTATGTCCCCATATTATCTTAAACTCTTTGGTATTGTTTACATGAACAGTAGTTCCAGATTACGGGCACAACTGCACTGTCTGGACCAGGCGCCCGCTCAGTCACTAAACCCCATTGCCTAGTGGAAGGCCTGCCACAAGGCCTTACACTATGTTATGTTGTATCTTAAAGCCCTCTACACTAGTTCCTACCTTGGCTAAAGAAAAGGAGAAAGCAAGGGGGATCCCTTTTATTTACCATCCTTAAATGAAACATGATGACCTCCACAGCTACATGGAAAGGAAAGCCACAGCCAAAAAGCCACAGCCAAAATACCAAGAAGAGCGAAAGAAATCGTCAAATCTGGGATTTTGACTTTGCAAGGTTTCAGGTCCTGGCAATGTTTTTATTTTTAAGGCCGTCAGAGACCCTCAGGAAGATGTGATATTTTAAAAACAGTTTGAATTAAGGTAGCGGCTAACAGGTGAGTTCTCAAAGCCCCTTGGGGTCTCTTAAAGCTGTGGTCTTCCCCAGCAGCTAAGCCCGTTGCAAGAGGCAGTTGTAGCTATGGAGCTACCCATGGGCATGGGCAGTGGAAAAAGGCAAGGTCCGTAGCTATGCAGCCAGCTCTCTTTATACCATGGTGGGAAGGAGACTGTCTGCCACAGATGTGATGGGAGGCCCCCTGCAATCCAGACTGAGCTACTATGCTACTATGTCTGCAGATCTTACTTGGCTCAGACCTGCCTGAAATATATGTCTTGCCTTTACAACACCAAACATCCTCTGAATCCTCACAGCACTGATGTTAGGCAGAGTCTCAACATTCTATACTTACCCGAGGCATAGAGCAGTGAAGTGACTTGCCCAAGGTCTCACAGCTCATTAGGTGATACAGCCAGAGTTCCTAAGGAGAACGGGCTCTCCCCATAACCCATGAGCCTGGGACCACACTAGACTGCCTTTTCCACCTCACTTTCTTACCTCTTAGTCCCCCACCTGTAGAATGAGGAGGATTGAACTAGAGGCGGAAGGCAGAGTGGGTTTTGTTTTTATTTGAATGTCTTGTGCTTTCCTGGTATTTTGGCCTTCCTTCCGTGTAGCCACGGAGGCCATGTTTAGTCTCCTACCTGGTCCCTGGCCTCTGTGGGCGTTTGCATCTCTGGGAAGGGTTGTTGTCTGCTGTCCTGCCAGTTTAGAAAATCTGGGGTTTATTGAGAAGTGTACAGCTGTGACAGGCATGCACGCTGCCCTGCACTACCTCTCAGCTGAAAGGTCCTGCATACTGGGCTGTGATCTGAAGTTAACCCTGCTCACCGTAGATGACCATCGTGAGAATGAAAAGACTTGCAGACCATTTACTACAAAACTGAATGCTCAGGGATAGCTGTTGAAAGCCTTTCCAGAAAGGGAAAGTTAGCCTCTGCCCCCAACAACCAACAATGCAGGATGGCGCCTGCACGAGGAACCTGAAGTCCTCTCGGAACTCCCCGTGTTGCATGATGGTTCACTGGGGTGATTTCCTATTGCCCAGTCATGTGATGCAGTACTTCACCCCATCAGGTCAGCACAGAGGGGAACGCTCACGTGGATGTTGTTCTCAGGGGACTGCTGATGTGGCTCCATGGCTTTAGCAGGTGTTAGTTTCTGCATATGAGAAGAAGCTGGACCACCCAGTTAACTCCACCCACTGTTTTCACAAGAGGCCAGAAGTGATTCTGCAGAGGAGACAGAGGTGGAAAGTCTAAAGTTCTTGGAAACATGACCTGAGGCTGAGCTCACCATCTCCTGGAAATCTTCCAGAAACGTTGGACGAAAGCTTTGAGTGCTGCTTTTTCCAAGAGTGCTTTTTGTGGAAGTTGCAGTCAGCTGCTCTGCTGAGTGATTCTGAACACATCATTAAAAGAAGTGGATTCACTCTTTCAAGAAATTACTGGTCTTCATCTTGGCTCTTCAGAACTCAATAATGAACCTTTAGGGCACTAAGTGTTTCTTAGAGATCACCAGGCATAAAAATCCTCTGGGGATCTCTTTGAAATGTAGATTCTGAATCAGTCTATCTGTGTGGAATGGGAAGGAACCAGTTCTAAACCTGGGAAGAACAGTGAATGTGAGGCACATCCTCTGGTCTGGTGGAGTGATCCACGCAGCCTGGAAGATCAGCAGGGGGATGAATAATTCCTGTGCCTGTGAAAAGCACTGTGAAAGTGTTATACACCACTAGACAGAGGCTCCGTGGCTCATGGACATCCTGATGTCATCCCAGTCCATCCTGAAGTGGGCTGATTGCTCCCACCTTTCCCAGTTTCCAAACGTTTCTTGCGTTTACCACAGCAAGAAACAGAGCTGCCCCCTGCTGGAGATCTCCCTTCTAGGCTTCCTCACAATCTGTAGGGGCCCCCACTCTTCAAGAAAACCAGGAGGCTGGAATCCCAAGTTGTGATGAGAAATCTTAGGAATGGGTGATTTTCTTGTCTAACATCCACACTGGATTTTGTGTTGGTTTGTTTTTAGAACAATGATTGTGTTGTTTCTGATGACAGAAGTAGAACATGTTCATGGAGGGAAACGTAAACAATACAGAACAGCATACTTGAAATAAATCACCACCCAGTGATTTCACTCCCATAAGGCATGGCTAGGGGTCAAAGGGCATGACCTTTTGCTTAGCTCTCTGACACATGTTCTCCATGTGGCTCTGAAAAGTTTCTGCCTATTTAAGCTCCTGTGTGCAGTAGGCCTGTTTCCCCATCAGAGTCAACTCCCATTTTGATTTTCCCTGGGCACAGTTTCGTATTGTTTGCTTAGGCCAAGATGCTCACAACCTGTGCAACAGGGCATCAGACAGGAACAGTAGGGGGGTCCTTGTGTAGCACTGTAGGATAAGCACTGGATTACTAACCACAAGGCTAGCGGTTCAAATCTGCCAGCTGCATCTCAGAAACCCTACATAGGATTGCTATAACCCAGAACCAACTCAACAGCACTTTACAGCAACAACCTCTGTATTTTTTCGCAGCACTTTGAACCGGTTAGTGCTGGCGCAACCCCTACTGAGAATTCGTATTTTCATCCCAAATATACCGAATCCAAATCTACATGTATACATAAGAATTACCTAGGGATTGTTAGGGTGGGCGTGGGCCAGGTCTCACTTTTCAAGGGAGGAAAGAAGGGACCTTACACCAAAGAGTAGTGCCTGCCCGGCCGGAGGATCAGATGTTTGTGGCTTTTAATTGGGTTTTTAGGAGGGAAGGGCAAGGACCATTGTGGACCGGTGATGGGAGACAGTTTACAAAGTAAGTGATGGCACCTCTGGGCCAGTATAACAGGATAATGGGAGGTAATTGAAAATACTGTTTGTTGCTTCACCTCTGGGAGGTCATTATGGCCCTTGGGTGGGGCTGTTCTCCATTCCTGGGAAACAAGCTCAGCAAAACAGGCCATGGTCTTATCAGTGGGGCCAGCAGTTCCACAGTCCTGCAAAGCAAGTTTTGTAAAAACAGCCTGGGGTCTTCTTGTTGTTAGGGGCCATAGGATAGCGACCCTATGCACAACAGAACAAAACACTGCCCGGTCCTGGGCCAACCTCACAATTGTTGCCAAGTTTGAGCCCATTGATGCTGCCACTTTGCCAATCCATCTCACTGGGGGTCTTCCTCTTTTTCTTTGACCTTACCAAATATGATATCCTTCTCCAGCGACTGGTCCCTTCTGACACTATGTCCAAAGTATGAGAGACAAAGTTTGGTCATCCTGGCCTCCAAGGAGCACTCTGACTGCACTTTGTCCAACACATATCTGTTGGTTCTTTTGGCAGCCCATGGTACTTTCAATATTCTCCTCCAACACCATAACTGAAAAGCATCAATTCTTCTACATACAGTCTTCCTTATTCACTGTCCAGCTTTTGCATGCATATGAGGCTATTGAAAATACCAAGGCTTGGTTCAGGCGCACCTTAGTCCTCAAAATGACTTCTTTGCTCTTGAACACTTTAAA
This sequence comes from Chrysochloris asiatica, assembly GCF_000296735.1. Taxonomy (NCBI): domain Eukaryota; kingdom Metazoa; phylum Chordata; class Mammalia; order Afrosoricida; family Chrysochloridae; genus Chrysochloris; species Chrysochloris asiatica. The sequence goes on along the minus strand of NW_006408541.1, from coordinate 19,451,183 downwards.
GGCTGGGGTCTTACAAGAGTTTAAACACTATAGCTGAGTTCTTTCATGGACCTTGTTAATACCTAGGTATGGAATCGGTACATCTGGGGTGGAAATACAAAATCTTAGCATGCATTCAAATGGGAATAAACTGGTTCTAACCCCTACTTTCACCACTGTATGCATACATTCATCTTCTGTGGAGTTTTGGAGAAACTTTTGATTGTGAATTGAGTGAAGATTTGCAGACAAGATACTTTTACATTCAACAAAGGATATACTTTGTTTTATCTCAATGATTACAATCTCCTGCATGCACTAACAGCCATCCCACTTTCTCCCTGTGGTTCCTATATGTATTCCACCCACTTTCCCATCCCTTCTCAACTCAGTCCTTAGGAAAGTGTTACCCCTTTTGATCTTGAATGATTCCTGGGTGAACATACCTTACTAGTGTTGTTGTCCCCTGCACCCCCTCTCCCTCCAACCTATCTACTGCTTGCCTGAAAATTGGGCCACGAGGGTGAGTCCCCTTTCCAGACCTGAAGGGTGTGCAAGGGCCATAGTCTCAGATTCCTCCAGACTCTTTCTGACCAATAAGTTTGTTTTTTTTTTCTTTCTCTCTCCCTTTTTTTTTTTAATTAAATAATTTTGAGTTTTGTTTCACATTGTCTACCACTTGATCTGGGGCTTTCTGATGTGATCCCCTTCAGAGCAATTAGTAGTGGTCGCCAGCACTGTGTAATTCTTCTGGTTTCAGAGTCATGGAAACTGATACTCACATGTTCCATGAGTCCATTAGACTAATTGATTCCAAGCTGCTTCAGTTCTCATCTCTCTTCTTTCTTCCCCACATGGAGAGGCACCTTAAACAGCTACACATGAACTTTTATCATTGATTGTTAAGAACCCTTTGTAGAATAAGCACTGGACTACTAACCATAAGGTCGGTAGTACAATCCACCAACTGCTCTTGGAAACCCTATGCAGAGTCCCCCTATGAGTTGAAGCTGACTTGAAGTCACACAACAAACATTCATGATGCTGTGGGGAATACCAAAGCAAATAAGACTTTTAAGTTGCTCATGGTCTGGTAGAAAAAAAGACTAATAACTCTTGTTGTTGTGAAGTGCCATCGAGTTGGTTCCAGCCCATAGTGACCCTGTATAGGGTTTCTGAGGAGCTGCTGGTAAGCTTGAACTGCTGACCTTGTGGTTCAAACCTACTTTGCAGTCCAGCGCATTAACCAACAGAGCCACCACACCCGGACACCTGGTAACTCTTAGCACATGTGATACTGTGCCCCAAGAGAGGTACAGAAGGCTATGGAAAGCCTGAGAAAGGTAAGAAGTGGCATTTGAGACAAGTTTCAGTTCACTTCAATAAATATTTCATTTATTCACCTGATATTTATTGAACACTTAATGTTTGCCACGTAGCGGTGACAGGTGGACGGTGTTGAATAACGCAGGACTATGGCCCGTGCGCATAAGAAAGATGAGACTTTCAGCTCCAATGAGGATTGACAGCCTCGGATACCCTGTAGAGGGTTGCTAAGGATTCCTGGAGTGGCGCTGTGCATCAGCACTGGACTGACTGTGAATCAGAAGGTCAGCAGTTCAAACCTACCAGATGCTCCTCGGAAACCCTACACAGAGTTGCTATGAGTCAGAATCGACTCAATGGCACTTAACAACAAGGGTCACTATGAGTTGGAATCGACTTGATGGCACACAACAACAAAGTGGGGAGTAGCATGAGGGGGCTGTGAAGTGGGAAAGACTAATCCAGGCAGAGGGAGGAGAGCAGGCAGTGGTGAAGAAACTGAGGCCAGTGTGGTTAAAGCATAGAGTGGGAATGAGAGTTTAGGGGGAGGGGAGGGCTAAGAGAGTTAGACGAGGCTTGATGATGCAGGCCTTTGCTAGTGATGTTTGCTCTGGTTGAGTGGATTGGAAGGCAAGCATGGTGGAGCAGAGTGAGGAGACTTGCAGTATGTAAGGGAGACATGCCTGGTGATGGGTAGGACTAGGGATAGGGTGAAAATGGAAGAGGGGGTAGATTTCAAATGACGTGGCAGGTAGAAAATACTTGTGGCTTCTAGTCTGGGCCGTGGGGTGCTCCCCAGCAGCAGTGAAAGCTGGATGGGACCTGGGCAGGCAGAGGTGAGGGAGCATGGGGCGGCATTTCTTTAACGGGGACTTTGCTTCCTTTGGTCAGCAGCTATATTTCAATATATGAACAGCGTTCTCTCTGAGATGACATAGAATATTATTCCTACTCTAGAATTTTTCAAAAGGGGCAGGAAAAGACTACGGTAGGAGTCATTTACTCCTAAGAGCCTGTTGCCATTCACTGGACTCCCTACTGGCCTTGGGGCTGGAGACCTGAGTTTGTATTGCAGCTCCATTATCAGCCTTCTGTGTAACCTGAGAAAGATCCATCCTTAACTTTTCAGGCCTCATTTTTATCTGTAAATGGAAATGTTTCTTTTCAGGGTCATTGTAAGGCTCAAATAAATTAAGGCGCTAAAAATGCTTTGTAAAATGTAAAGTGTTGTCGAAATATGACTTATCCTTATTATTTCAATGAAATATTTGTTATCAATGAAATAAAGGATAAAGGTTAAAAACAAAGCATTCCAGGGGGCAGGGGCGGGGGTGGGAGTGCTGGGGCAGGGGTTATACGTTCCAGGTAATCCTGAAATGGTAAATTTAGCTCCTTCCTTCAAGGACTGGTTATGGAAGCTCTTCTTTCTTTCATTTCACCCATTAGAGTGCACCTTTTCCTTTGCTTTCTCCTTCTGTCAACATCCGTATTCCAGTTCACTCATGTAGATTCTAGGACCCTTGTAATGCAGCATCTCTTTGGAGACCAGGAGACCTTTGTCACCTGAAATGCTGCCGTTGGCAGGGCTTCCATACCCAGCAGCTGGGACACTCCCAGGAGTGTGTTTAATTGAGGAATGGAAGAAAGGGCATAAAATCACTGAAAACAGTCAACAGCCCCCAACACCACCTCCTACACAGGGCAGTTCCAAGAAAAAGCTTTATTTTTAGGCTTTCTTTTGAAGTCTAAAAGGGGAGAGTCTCCCCCACCGCCCCAAGTAAAGACTGTTTGCTTTTTAATATAAAAGACTTAGTTTTTAGGAACTAAAGTACATTTTCCCATGTAAAGATAAATGGGTCACATGTAATGTTGTTTACCAGTGTACTTTCTCTGCTCTTATAATTTGTTTTTATTTGCTTTGTTATTTTTTCCCTCAAAGTAATAGGAGGGGGCTTCAAAAAGTTTTGTTGAAAAAATGGAATTGAAAGATAATGGATGGGTAGGAAAAAAAAACCACACAGAAAATGGAATTTTCACATGAACTTTTGGATAGCCCTTTATATATGTGCTCCTTGTAACAAATTCAACAAATTAACGTTTTATATACAAAGAAAAAGTTATAAATCTCCCTGTTTTTCCCCATTTCTATTCTTCTGAGATAGGCAGACTTACCAGCTTGGCATATATCTTCTATACCTTTCCTCAAACTCAGATTCAAATGGATTTAGTGTTTGTGTATGTTTTGTCAATATCGGGGTCATATTTTATTTATTAGTTTGCAGTTTGTATTTTCCACTAAATAATGTATCATAGGTAGGAACCAGTTGAATTCACTCTTTTAAATAGCTTCAGGACTATAGATCTAGAAGGACCACATTTTATCCAGCCATTTCTCTTTTGACAGATAATTGAGTTGTTACCTATAAAACACCACCCACCCACCCATCCAGATTTAAAAGCCTTGGAAACCCTTGTACAGGGTTGCTATGAGTCAAAACCTATTCAAGACACTTAACAACAACAGCCTTAAGGTTCACAACCCAATGCGTAACCCATTGTGCCACCAGGGCTCCATAACAATGTTGTTGTTGTTAAGTGCCTTCCTCAAGTTCTGGTTCCGACTCATAGTGACCCTGTATAGAGTTTCCAAGGAGCGACTGGTGAATTTGAACCACTGACCTTGTGGTTCAAACCAACCCTGTGGCCCAGTGCCGCACCAGGACTCCAACCTCAAGGTAGGCAGTTTGAATCTACCAGCCTCTCCATGGGAGAAAGATTTACAGCCTCAGAAACCCTACATAGGGTCCCAATGATTTGGAATCAACTTCAACTCGCTGACAGTGGGTTTGGATTTTGGGGTTATAAATGGTTAAAACACTCCTCTACTAACCAAAAAGTCGGTAGTACAAACCCACAAGCTGCTGAACAGAAGAAAGATGGGGTGGGGCAGTCTGCTTCCATAAAACCGTGCAGCCTTGGAGACCACGCAGGCCCGTCTACTTCCACTCCGTAGGGTTGCTGTGAGTCAGAATCGACTTGATGGCGGTGGGTTTGATTTTGGTTTTATAAACATTGTTGTTTCAAATATCCTTCTATATTGGTAGTTTTATTTCTGTGTTGTTGTTGTTGTTAAGTGCAGTCAACTCATAGCAACCCTGTATAAGGTTTCCAAGGAACAGCTGGTGGGTTTGAACCACTGACCTTGTGGTTAGCAGTCCAATGCTTTTCTTTAAAACAAAACATTATTGTGGGATCAAAGGGTATATATATATGTCTTTAACATTTTAGTAGACCGTACCATACTACCTTACAAAGGGTTGTAATAACATACACTTTTGTTTTCCTCTTTCTTATCAATACTGGGTATTCTCTCCCCTGCCCCTTCCCCCATAACCATCATAAATTGTTTCTTTTATCAAGAAAACCTTTGTTTTTTAAAAAAAAAACTTTTTACAACATTGGTCTCATGCACTGTTTGTCCTTTTGTGATTGACTAATTTCACTCAGTGTAATGTCCTCCAGGTTCAGCCATGTTGTGAGGTGTTTCATAGATTCATCATTATTCTTCAGCATTTTATAGTATTCCATTGTGTGTATGTACCATAGTTTGTTCAGCCTTTTTAGGCTAT
>NW_006408541.1:19443360-19445379 GCF_000296735.1 Chrysochloris asiatica | reverse complement strand
ACCTAACAACAACAACAACATATCTGGATTGAGTTCTGGGTGGTACTGTTATGCCTAGTAATGTCAAGTTGTTGTCTGCTGTTGTTGGTTCTCAGTCCAAAGAAAACCCTTTTATCATTTTCTGTAATGTTGGTCTGGTCATTACAAACTCCTTTAATTTCTGTTTATTAGGAAATGTCCTAATTTTGCCTTTGTATTGGAGGGACAGCTTTGCTGGCTATATGATTCTTGTTTGACAGTCTTTTTCTTACAGAGTTTTGTGTATGTCATTCCGTTGCCTTCTTGCCTGCATGGTTTCTGCTGAGAAATCCAAGCTTAGTCTTATTGGTTATCCTTTTCATTTTTCCTGAACTGCTTTCAGGGTTCTTTCCTTGACTTTGATTTTGAAAGTTGGATTATATGTCTTGGTGATTTTCCTTTGAGATCCATCCTGTTGGGGGTTCATTCAGCTTCTTGTATGTCTATCTTCTCATCTTCCATGATGTCAGGGAAGTTTTCTTCCAACAACTCTTTGACAATTTTCTCTGTGTTTGTCTTTTCCTGTTCTTCAATTCTAATCACCCATAAGTTGATCTTCTTCATGTTGTCCCACATAACTCTTAAGGCTGTCTTTGACTTTTTTTCATTCTCATTTTTAATTATTCTTCTAGCATACTCATATTGAAAGATAGATCTTCAATCTCACTAATTCAGGCTTCCATTACTTCGCATCTACTCCTTTGCCCTTTCAATTTAGTGTCCATTTCTGAGATTTTAGTATTAGTCTTCTGGATTTCTACTTGCAGGTTTTGTATTGTTTCAAAATTTGAATTTATTTTGTCTGTCTGTTCTTTTATTGCTTTCCTGTTTTCTTCTAAAGATTTTGTTGTGTTCTTCTTGCTTTCCTCGATCTTTGTAACCATCCTTTGAAGGTACCTGATTATCATTGTTGTGAATTCTCTCTCAGTTCAATTACCTTTTCTTCCTCAGAAATGTCTTCTAGCTCTGTATCTTGGTCATTTGTTTGAACCATTCTCTCTTGTTTCTTTGTGTAAGCTAAAGTTGTCTGTTGTGTCCAGGGCATTGTGAAGTTGTCATATTTGTCAAAACAAACAGCGAGACAATTCAAGGAATTAACAAAGTGGTTGTGGAAGGGAAGTGACAGTAGAGTTCCTGACCCTAGATGGAGTTCCTATTAGTTTTGGTGTTAGCTGCGTTCAAGGCACTCAATCTGAAAGTAGTTTATGGGAGCCCTTGATGAAGCTGGGGACACTGAGGGCAGAGTGACTGATTAAATGCTGGTCTGGTGGCTCTTCAGGTTTTATAGGTCTAGAGACGAACCCACCTGAATCCGGTCACCAAAGCAACACACCAGAGCGGTGCAGCTGGCCCCCACCTCATACTGGCATGGTTCCCAACCACACAGCTCCAAACTCCTAGGGAGCAGGGTTTACACTGGGGGTGGATGAAGGTGGGAGTTGGCCAAACTTCAGGTCACCAGCATAGCATGGAGAAAAAGAAGTCACATCTTTTTAGTCACTTGCTCGAATCTGCCCTTCCATGCCTCCCTCCTCTGCCAAAGATGCTCACAGGATGGTCGAGCCACTTCTGGACAGCTGTTTACCAGTCAGTCTCCCTCTTTCGCCATCCCTGCTCAGCCTCTCCTCCCAGCAAGTGTTCCATCCACCTCTCTAAAGTTCAGGGTTCTAGGATTTTCATCTATGCCTGTTTCCTTTTGTTTCTCGTATCTTTGTTGGCAGAGTATTCCTGTAGTGTTTCTGCATAGTCTGCCATACTACCAGAAGTCTTCCTGGGTGACGTTCCTGATGTCATCCCACAACTCTTCTGGTCTTCGGTCATTAGTGTCTAATGCATTAAATCTGTTCTTGAGGTGGTCCCTAAATTCAGGTGGCATATGCTCAAGGTCATGTTTTGGCTCTTGTGGTGGTGGTGGTGTGCCGTGGAGTCAATTCTGACTCATAGTGACCCTCTGTAGGGTTTCTAAGGCTATAAGGAGCTCTGGTAGCATAGTGGTTACGA